>NW_026652284.1:93209380-93601189 GCF_009828535.3 Hylobates moloch
ACTGTTGTGGGGTGGGGGGTGGGGGGGGCGGGGACAGCATTAGGAGATATACCTAATGCTAAATGACGAGCTAATGGGTGCAGGAAATCAACATGGCACATGGATACATATGTAACAAACCTGCACATTGTGCACATGTACCCTAAAACCTAAAGTATAATTAAAAAAATAAATAAATAAATAAATAAATAAATAAATACAGTCCAATAAAAAAGAAAAAAAAAATGGAGATAATATTTCTTGGTGATAATGGAAAATGGGTTGACTCAACAGACCAATCAATGCTCATAATTTTTAATTATATCATATTTTACTTGATTTCTTCTAAATATCACTTAAAGATGTACAATTGTGCTTGTTACACTTATCAAGAAAATTTGTAAAGCAAACAAGTGAAGTAATGTTCTATATTTTCATCAGACCTGTCCAACTCAATGAACATGTACACACTACTAGCAGAAAGTGGGCTGTTGTGAAGAATAGCCACATAAAAAGACAACTAAAAACTGGAAAGGACCACACGAATGTGCTTCATTATTATTACTCCAATGCAAAGAATAAACACAGTAAGAAAGAAGATATACAATGCCCTTTTGTGAATATTTTTTCACGAAAAATTATCATACAGGAAATTAGATATGTAAGTTCCCAATATGTCTATTATAGCAAGATACTGTGAAAGGTGCTTTCCAAAATACTATGGGATATAATTATCACAATAATATTACAGATTAGATATAATTACTTCTATGTGGCCCTGATAAAATTGAGATTCCAAGGGCTACAAATTTCATGGATTTGTCTCCAAGTCTAATCCTTTTTGTTCTATACTACAGAGACATCCCACATCTTCATATTCAGGCCTTTTCACATTATAGTACAGACCAGTGTAGCTCAGTGTTCATATGTGCCATATTTACTTATAAGTTAGAATACATATAAAAGTAACTCAGTTCATTTATTCTCACATGATGAAGACTGTTGACTCAGCCAATTAAAAATGATAGAATTATATATCACCAGTGTTACAAAAGTCTTTTATTCTTATATTTGAAAAGACAAAATGGTAAGAGTTTGGAATTACATGAAATGTAATCAGTATATAATATTTTATCAAAAAATAATAAATATTTTTCTTATACTTTACAGACTGCACTCATTCTATAAAACATATTTTCTAGATTTAGAATTCCCGAGGCATTATTTTCAGTCTGAAGAGAAACATAATAGTTAATAAGGCATAGATTTTACTTTAAGAGAGCTATAGGATGTATACAAAATAGCTACAATTAAGAGAAGAATGGGAAAATAGAAAGATCATGTCTGAATTGCTACATAAGAAAAAATATGAAGATTGCATTTGAGTGACATAGGCAACTGTGAGAAGGGGCAATTCAGATTGGAAAACAAAGTTTGTGCAATGATGAAAAGATATTTAAAAAACAGAAAATGACAGCACATTCAGTTTTGGTATAATAATGTGAGGGGAATTAGTAAAGGAGAATATATGGAGTTGCTTCAAAGATACCAAACAGCTCGAAGCAGACGTTTGTTGCTCTCTGGACACCTAGTAACCATAGTTCTAGCATCAGAAATTTATTTGAAGGGTTTTAACCTTTCACACCAGTTACCTCTTATCTCTTATTTCTAATTCTAAGTCTTATTTTGAGGTATGATGAATATTTAACTTAAAATTTACATTAGGAAATCTTAAGTAGCCGAAAAGTTTAAGTCCTAAATAATTATGGTTCCTTAAATAAATATTAAGATGGAAGCAAAACTAGTCAAATGAAAAAGGGAGTCCTTGTCTCTAATTTTCACATCTTTAATAGTTCCAAGACTAAAATTCTATTAAGATGATTTAACCTGCAAAATGCAATATAATTGTTCCCTGAATTTTCTCGTATCTGGCTGAATGGGTACATTTTCAGTTGTCTTTACCATTCTTAGCTAGAGTGACCTATTGAAAAATCATATTCTGTCTCTCTGAAGGATTGTGCAGTTTAAGTTGCCCTTCTGTCTTAGGAGGTTTAGAATCTCAATTTCATGAACTCTGATGAGAAAGATTTTTTAAAAATTTACATATTTATTTTTTATATATTTACTGTGTATAATATGATGTTTTGAAATATGTATGTATTGTGGAATGGCTAACTTAAGCTAATTAATATATGAATTATGTCATATACTTGTCATTTTATGTGGTGAGAACACTTAAAATCTCCTTTCTTAGCAATTTTTAGGAATACATAGATTATTATTATGTCATTATAGTCATTATGTTGTATAATAGATCTATTGAACATATACCTCCCATATAACTGAAGTTTTGTACATTTTGACCAACATCTTCCCAACCTCTGACCCTAGCCCCTGGTAACAACCATTTTACTCTCGACTTCTATGAGTTCAACTATTTTAGATTCCAAATATAAATAAGATAATGAGGGATTTGGCTTTTTACACCTAGATTATTTCATTTAAATAAATTTAAGATCTAATTTAATGAAGTCTGTTAAGAAAGGGAATTTTGAATGTGACTGCACAGTGCGTTAGTATTTCTGGGAGAATTGTACATAAGCACAGGCAGGGAAATAACAGGCATTATCTCAAACTTACTGGGAAACATATACATGTAAAATTCCAATTTAAAGTGCACTCACTGAGAATAGTTAATTAATTAAGTAGTTTCTTTGATATGGCTATCACTTAGATATTTTGAAGAGAGTTTTCAGAAAGTTGTTTCAAGTATATCTGCAAATATATCCATAATTTTAGAGTAGACAACCATGAAAGATTGTGTATGTGTGTTCATCCTATATCTTAGCAGGTTTTTAAAAATGACAGATTGACTTTTGGCTAGAGATGAACTTTAATTCAAAGGGTTAAATTTATTATTCTAGATTATAAAAATCAATATATTAGTATTTCTGAATTCTGAAAAATACCAATCAAGAGAATAATATAATAAATAATAGTGTTAGTTTCTTATGGAAGTCTTAACAGCATTTTGTGTTCTCACCCAGGATAACAGAACTGTAAAAGAGATAAAATGCTGTCTTCTCATAGCCTGATTACGAATCCCTACTTTGGTGCTTATTGCTTAGAAACTTTTCAGGGTACTGATTAGTGCCTATGAATGCTGTATTTATTAATTTGTAAAACGGAGAAAAGAAAAGTAACCACATCATATGTTGTAATGATGAATTGAAATGTACAAGAGAAAATATTTGGCAAAGGGCCTGACACATAGTCAATGTTTAGTGATAATGGTGAAAACGAAAAGTTGATAGAGCTTATTCAAATATTCAGATGGAAAAAAATGAAATTATTTTCTTTTTCTGAAAGTTACATTCCAGCTTTTCAATAAACTTTTCACACAGTTAAAATATTTTATTAACTAAAAACTCAATTTCTAAATTATGTATTCTTGAGCATCTGTCTTACCACATTTAAAAGTAATCACTCATCTCACTCAATCCAATTTATAATGTACATTAATGATTTATGATTCCTTAATGGAAACTTGTTTTCTCAATGCAACTTTCTTTATGAAATGTAGTTGTATAAAAATTTATATATGAATAACAGTTAATGATCAGGAGGCAGGTCATTTTTGACTAGGGAATTTACAGCCATCAGAATAATGATGCAACTGTAAAGAATAAATAAAGATGAGAATTTGATGGTCAAGGAGATATTATATCTGACTTTTTTCTTAGTTTGTATCAGTTGACATTTTCACAGGCTAAACCCTCTTCAAAACTAATTGAAGATTTTTAAAAGTTTGATAGATTGCTTTTTATGCTAAATCTCTCCCATTAATTTGGTTCTCACAAAAAGGTAAACTACCAATAAAGGAGTTAAAGTATATTTTTCAAATCCATCTTTTATTAATATTGTAATAGTCCCCAAAAATTTTAATTAAAATATATGTGTGTATATGTATATCTGTGTGTGTGTGTATATATATATATATATATATATATATATATATAGTGAATTGTATTGTAGCATAGAATTTGAAATAAGAAGGCTTGCATTCAAATTTTGCCTCTATATGCCTCATTTCATTCAGGATTTCCTTCCCGATTTTCTCACCTACTGCCTTACTTTGAGCCCTACTCATGTTGGTAAGCATCAGATTCTTTCCCTTTATCTTTCCTTCTATTCTACAGAATGATTTTTATACATTACATAATTTTATTTTTTATGTTGATGAAACATGTAACTCTTTCCACATTGAAATATAGCCTTGAAGATAGCTATTATTCCTTGAGAATAATTTAAATAAATAAGCATTGTTTTAATGAATATTATTCAGTAAACATTTATTTTCCTTTTCCTTCTCATTACCAAACATAATCTACCTACTTGTGCTATAAATCACATCCCAGGACGCCTCTGGGTCTTTGTTTCTATCTTCTTTGCTCTCCTGCACCATTATTTTCTTTTATTCTATATGGTCATTTCCATCACTACAGAACTATGTTCTCTTTCTTCAAGGTTAAAAGACAAAAAATAAAGTAAAATCATCTCCTGACTCTACACTTCCCTTCTAACTTCCTTCACATTCCTCTCTTCCCTCTTCACTAAATTTATTGAAAAGCACTCTCTCCACAAACCATTTTTACTCCCTCACTTTACATTCACACCTCAAGCAAGTTTGTCTAGGGTTTTCCTAAATTTAATCACTGCAATAACCCCCATGTTACCAAATCCCATTTAATATGGTTTGGATTTGTGTCTCCACCCAAATCTCATGTAAATTTTTAATCACCAGTATTGGAGGTGGGGCCTGGTGGGAAGTGATTGAATCATGGAGGCAGATTTCACCCTTTGGTGCTGTTTTGGTGATAGAGTTCTCATGAGATCTGGTTGTTTAAAAGTGTATAGCACCTCCCCACTCTCTTTTCCTCCTGCTCCCATCATGGAAGACAATCCTGCTTCCCTTTCCATGATTGTAAGTTTCCTGAGGCCTCCCCAGCCATACTTTCTGTATAGCCTGCAGAACCATGAGCCAATTAAAACTTTTTTCTTTATAAATTACCCAATCTCAGGTATTTCTTTACAGCAGTGTAAGAACAAACTAGTACACCATTCTATCCCTTCAATTTACTGATTTGACAAAATATTTGAGAATTCTCCACATGCCTGGACTCCTCTACTCACTCAGCATACAGCAGTGTACAAAACAGTCAGATATCCCTATCTTTATGAGGCTTTTTACTGAAAGGATGAATAGAACTACGAAAAAAAAATAATGCAAGGGGTGGAATTTTTTAACATCAGGAAACAGATGCAATTTTAAATAGAGTAGTTCAGAAGACCTTACTAAGATTTAAGATTTAATCAAATTTCTGAAGAGTATCAGAAATTGAGCCACACAATTTAGGACATTTTCTAGACAGAAGGAACAGCAAATGCAAAAACTCTATGACAGAAGGAGGTATGACATTTTGAGGACCAGCAAGGATGCCACTGTGTGACAAGAGAAGTGGGGAGGCAAGGAATGAAGTCAGAGACATTAAGTTAGTAAACCATGTAAGTAAATGCAACAAGCTTTTTACTCAGTGAGATGGAACCATTGAACGGTTCTGAACTGAGGAATGCTACTATGTGACTTGGATTTTTTAAATATCACTTGGTTGTTTAATTGCTAATATAATATGACAGGCCAAGAACGAGAGCAGATAGACCTTTTAGGAAAGGTCGAAATGATTCAAGCAGGAGAAGGTGATGGCAGGAAATTGAGTGTTTAAAATGGAGGTGGAGTGAAGTAGTCTATTGCGAACGTTTTGAAAGCAGAGCAAGGCAGGACTTGCTGATAGGAGATGTGAGAAAAAATGAGGAGTCAAGGATGATTTTAAACATTTGTCCTGAATAAATGAGAAAAAAAGGTCATTTGCTGATATGAGAAAGACTGGAATGAGCAGACCATGAGAAAATATCCGGAGTGCAGTGAAGAAGATGTTAAATTTGAAATTCATATTGGAAATCTAAATGAAGATGTTCTACAGGTACTTGCATAAGGTGAAACTGAAGTTTATGAAGAGATGAGCTGGAGATATGATGTTGGGAGTCATGGGCATAGAGTATTTAAAGCTATGGAACTGCAGGGGATGACCAAGAACTTTAGGCAGAAGACTGAATACAGATCAGAAATCTGAGGAGAAAATGACAAAGGAGACTGAGGAAGAATCACAGTTAGAGAAAAATGAAAGATATTATTCCAGAAGCCAAATCCAGAAAGTGTTTCAAGAAACTGTGCCAAATTCTGATCATAGGTTAAATAATACATGAACTGAGAAATTGTGACTTCCACAAATCATAGGGGTGGAAATGGTCCAGAAGAGAATGAGAACAGGATTTGGATATGATTAGTTGTGAAAGAAGATAAACTCTTCTATGAAATTAATATAAAAGAGAACAGAAAGGCTTTCAGAGCATGTCATATATTGACCACTTCCATCCTTGAAACATGTTTACTGGACTTTGACAAAATCACTCTTTTTAGAGGTAAAGTGTTATCACTACAAAATGATAACCATGTGATGTAATGCATATGTTAATTGGCCAGATTTAGCATTCCACAATGCATTTATACTTGAAGACATAAGGTTGTACACAGTAAATACATACAATTGTAAATACACACAATTGTATCAGTCAATGCAGAAAATAAAACTAAATTTAAAAAAATTACTCTTCTAGTTTTCAATCTACCTTATGAACACTTCATTCTTGAGTTCTCAGTGCTTAATCTTTGGTTGTATTTTCCTGATTTTACATTGTCTTTGGGGGAAATCATTAAACTCCATCCATTTAAATACTATCTTTCTGGGCTAAATGTCAACTAGGACTCCAGCTTAGAACTTCTCATAAACTTCAGACATAGATAATCAGAGATAATTTTCCTTCTTAACATACCTACTCAATCATCCCTTGAAACCACAAATACACTCTTGAACTTAAACATCACAGTCCACAGAGAAGGCATTCTTTTTTCCCCCCATCTAAGTTATTTTCTCATTAGAGATTTTTACCCAAAGGATTCAAATCAGAAATTTCAGAATTGCTCATAATTTCTTCTTTTTTGGTCATAGCAACATTCAATCCTGTCAATTTCAACATAAATTTATAGTAAATCTGCCTTCTCTTCATTTCTGCCTTCCATCTTAATCTAGGCAATCGTCTTTTCTCACCAGGATAGTGCAACACAACCCTGTTTCCTACTTTCATTTTTGTCACACTATATTTTCCAGAAATGAAAAACAAAAAACAATTTCTCAAAGTTTAAACATATTTTCCCTCTCTCCTGCTTAAAATTCTTCTGTGTCTTCCTTATCATGGCCTGAGGACAAGGTTCTACAACCTTATTTCAGATAACTCTCACTTAATCCTGCTATGTTTTAGCCACATGGGCATTTTTAGGTTCTTCAAACTTGTTAAGCTTTTTCTTCTGCAGGGCCTTTTATAATTCTGATTAGCCTCTTCTCTTCAATGTTGCTGTCCTGGCACTGCCTCAACTCTAATCTTCTCATGCCAAGCTTATTCTCATCTTTTACACCACTTCATTATGATAATGCGTTCCCTGGCTATCTGCCTAATCTAGGTCCTACATCCCCTGTATTATTCTCTATTACAGCCCCTTCCAATTTTTTCCTTTATAGCAGGTTTTCAAATGTAAGATTCCTTTCTTTGGTCTGTTTAATGTGTACTCACATACACACACTATATGTATATACAGGAAGTCCTCACTTAACATCATTAATAGATTCACAGAAACTGATGGATAACAATATCATTTTTTTCCTCATCAATGTTTTAACAAAATGACGTTATTAGAGGACCTGCTGTAAGTTATTTTCCTTAAAGCCACAGTTTCTAAGAACCTATTGGAAGAACTTGCCCTTCTCTTTTACCATCCTGTCCCTTAGCAAAGTACATAGTACATTGTTAGTAAACTTTTGTTGAATACATGTATGGATGGATGAATGACTACTCTGGGCAGGTCACAGTGGGACTGAGGGAGTGATTTCTTAAAGAACTTCATTAAGAGTGGTCTCTTAAAGAACTTCATTAATAAGAGAGAGACTTACAAATAACTATAAGACATATCTTAGCTGGCTTGTAGAAGTTGTAACAGCTGTTTGAATAGAAATTGATAATATGAAAGATGACTTTTGGTTTTTAGCACTTTTATTGTGTGAGACAATGTGCAAATTTCCTTGTCTAGAATTTCATTTAACACAATAGCTCTTTGCAAGTTTATGAGACTCTCAGAGCAGCTGAAATGTAAAAACAAGCTTTGAACTTAGGTGTCCTTTTTCCAAAGTATGCACTCATAATAAGAAATCTTATAAAACATTCCAGCACTCAGAAATTTTATTTAAATTATTTTATGTTTTATCCTAATGCATTGATTACTTTTGATCACTTGTGCTAAATTATGGTTTTCAAAAAAAGTCTTTAGTAAAAATAGAAAAATAAATAAATGCTCATTCTCAGAAAGGAGAAAATGTGGAATCAGAACTGAGTCTTCCTTTAATAATGCAATTAGCTTCAATTAAAAATAAACTTTGAAATAATCACTTGGGCTTAAATGTCTCTATTTGCTCAAGTATCATGTTGAACGTGCCTTCACTGTCTTGATGAGAAAACTGGAGGTAAGAATTTTGAGTCATATGAAGACTCAACTTGCTAGTTTATCAGTTTTGTCTCAAGGGCTGAAGAAAGGCTTAATGTGACTAGGTTATAACTTTATCACATGTTACACATCCTCTTTCTTGTGTTTTTTGACATTTGTTATAAAGAGATACAAACTTTCCTGGCAACATGTTTTACTAAGGATCATGTTTTTATCATCTGATATCTAATACAATTGACCTTTGTGTTTTTATAGACTTCAAGTTTTCAAAACAGTTAAATAAATACATGAGTTTATAAATTACAATGTGAGAGATAGTGGACATTTAGAGCATATGTTTATTTTTAGTCACGATATAATTAACTAGTGTTGGCCGGGCACGGTGGTTCATGTCTGTAATCCCAGCACTTTGGGAGGCCAAGGCAGGTGGATCACCTGAGGTCAGGAGTTCGAGACAGGCCTGATTAATATGGTGAAACCCCATTTCTACTAAAAACAATACAAAATTAGCTGGGTGTGGTGGCGCATGCCTACAATTCCAGTTACTTGGGAGGCTGAGGCAGAAGACTCACTTGAACCCAGGCGGCGGAGGTTGCAGTGAGCCGAGATCGCACCATTGCACTTCAGCCTGGGTAACCAGAGCAAAACTCCATCTCAATAAATAAATAAATAAATAAATAAATAAATAAATAAATAGTGTTTCAGTTACTAATTTTTCTTATTTGTTGTTTGCTTATTTTTCCTTCAATTATTGTTCTTCAAAATATTGATCATTTATTTCTCACGCTATAAAACTCTGAGTAACCTATGATATTTTAGCAAATACTTTCCATGTTAGGATTTTCTCTGTAATATTTTTGATAAGTGTGTTTTTGCTAGTCTCCTAACTTAAAATAAGGATAATATCTATTTTATCTGGAAATGCAAATAAGCTATTAGAATAATTGTAATAATATCTTAGTAGCAATATTTTATGGTTTAATAGAAACCAAAATAGGCTCTGAGCAGATGGAATACAGAAGGGAGGTTTTGAGAGAGGCAGAGGAACAAATTCAGGAATCTGAATTTTTTAGCGAGATGCTTTTAGAAAAGGAAATGAAAAAGCATAACTTTGGATTAAGTTAAAAACTAGGATTTGATTCCAGGGAATGAGATTCCAGAAACATGATTCTACTGTGCTATAGAAACCAGCATTGCTACTATCTTCAGCTTACATCGCACAAGAGATTATCTGTTTCATCAATATACAAATCAAATATATGTCATACAGGTATAGCTTTGTGAATGTATCTCTATTACTTCTGTGAATACATTGGCCTTACTGGATTAAAAAAGAAAGCATTTATTTTTCTAACATATATTGAAACAATTCCCCCCAAAAAAGTAAACAGTAAAAACTACTGTCAGAAATAAATTGTAATGATAAAATTTATTTAGAAAGGAATGCTACTTTTTGGGGAGGCTTTCATGATGCCATCTTGATTCAAGAGTTCCTCAGCCATAGAACTTTTTTGTAAAGTTTTCTATTAAGTTAAAAATGTAGACCTGTGAGTAGTTTTAAAACAAGTTATTCTTTAGCAACAAAATATTAAGGACTACAATCCTCTTGTAGGAAAAAAACAAATTTGTCCCATTTAGATTCAGAATGATTTTGGCCCACAGCCCTACTTATTATTTAATTAAATGGGAATACACTATGCAGAGCAATTAAGTTGTTTAGCCAACGAATACAAAAAAAATGTAGCATGAAAATACATTATAAATTATATAGGAAGAATTCTCACAGGAAGATACAAGTATTGCAAGGTCATCTACACACAAAGGTATATTAAAGCATTCAACATCCAAAGAAAATACATGAGAGAAAAGAAGAGTTATTGAACAATGTAGAGCAGGCTTAAAATGTTGTGTCCTTTATTTGCAAAACAAGATTGTCATAACAAAAGATTCCCTGACCTTCTTTGACTTTAATCAGTGGTTGTAGGAAGACGATTCCATTTCAGAGCATTGAGCACAAGATTTAGGGAATGTGTTTTTTCCAAGGTAATTTTATAGCTGTGGAATCAATAGTCTAACACAATGAAAAAAGTTAAAAATTGAAGTCTGTGAAAGAACTGCTTTTAGCACTTCTTATGCAGAATTTTATGGAAAGTAGATAAATGAATCAGGTAACTTTTAAACTTGCTAATTAAAGTATTTATTTATGGTTGAAATTTTTAGTAAATTTTATTAAGAATTTATGTAATTTAATGATAAAATTATAATGCACTTCTAAAAATAATGGTATCACCTAATTTGTGCGCTGCTTGTATTTCTATGGATAAATAATTTTATTTAAATTGTACTATCATTGTATATGCATTAAATGTTATATGTCAAGTTATATATATACCAAATCTCAAGAGATATATACGTATATATATGCATATTCCAAGTGATATATATGTGTGTATATATATACACACATATATGTGGTGTGTGTGTCAAGTGATATGTAGAGAGAGACAGAGAAACAGGGAGAGAGAGAGGATGACTAAAATAAACCCAAACCAAAAACTACTACTAAGTCATTTTGTAAACCTAGAAGGAAGGACAAATCATTCGATTTCTCATTCATGGTTTTAACTACCACATCACATAATCAACAAATAACAATGGCTATATAACCATGGTTTACATGACCTATAATTTTTATAAAAATAAATACAGAAATGAAAAATGTCATCTTAGGACAGAAATATTTTATATGTTGACATATTCACAATATGTAAACTATGTAATTTAAATTAAGGCCATATAGAATCAAAAGTATTTGATTCTCATTTAGAATCAGAGCTGCAAAATAGCTCTCCTAAACATTAGTTCTTATAATTACATGTACGACTTAAAAAAAATCTAAAATCAAAACATACTCTCAAATGTTTTGTCATCTGTAAGTAATTCATTGAGAGTCACTGACGTACCATTTAAAAGAGAAAGGAAATCACTTAAGATTAAAAAATAACTGAAAAGGAGTATAATGACAGTGTAATCCATCCTCCTCATTTTCATTATGAGTAAATTAAGATTCAAAGATATTCAGCAATTTTTATATAATATAAATAGGATTCCAATTCATACATTTAGATTATCAGCTTAATGTTAGTACCTCTCTTAATTTCTCTTATTTTTAAAAAATAATAAACAAATTTGAAGTGTGTAGGCTTTTTATTTATCTCTGGCTCATCCTAGCCTGCAGTAATTCTCAACCATTCATTAATTTTGTATTATCTATTCCTTGTTGGTTTTGTATATATGATTTGCCTGATAACAAGAATTATCACAAAAAATTTTTCCAAACTACAGCTTACTACATGAGTCACACAAGGACAGCTAGCCACTTAAACAACAACAGTTGCCTGTTTCAAAACTGTCTCACAAGGCAAGTTAAAAACTGCAAGGGCCTAACTATACCTTCAAGATTGCAAGTTTTATCTAGCAACCACTGACACTCCCCAATGAACTTTCCTTCAAAACAACTTGCATAACCTCCTCTCTTCCCAGTAAATCCCTAATAAATCCCTTTCTTTGTTCTCCAGAGATGACAGAGGCTATTTCAGTTTGTGCATGCATCCTGGATTGCAATCCTATTACTTTGTTTCTTCCCAAACAAGTCCTTTACTCTTGAAGATTTGTCTCTATATGTGTTTATTTCAAGTTGACAGAATTTTGGACTCTTCAGGCACAGCAAGAGTTTAAAAGAAGAACAGAGATAAAAGAAGATTGGTGAGAATATTTTGTTTCAGAGAGCCCTTGTAGATTGATGAGGACTCTTCTAACAGCCTTTCTGAAAAAGTAGTGGAAGAGTGATACCTTTTAGCACCAGCCTAGTAGGGTGGGCTTTAATGGGATCGCCCAGCTATAGGATGTATTTTTTGCAGTTGGCACACAAAAAGGACTGGTGTCCATGTCTGAAAAAATTCTAATCAAACTCATACAGAAATAAGCCACCAGTCAAGGAAATCTAGAGAGTGAAAGAAAAGAGAGCATCTGTGTTGGGATAAGCCTGGTCTTTTTGTGCTTCTCAGGGCAATAATGTGTTACCTGTTTTATCAAGGAGGATCATGAGATACAGATAAAATGAGGTCATTTGGGGTCTATCCAACCAGGCCCTCTGAGAGGTAGAACTACCTTAGCAGAAGGAGACTGGGATATGGAGGGGCAAGGGACCAATTCGGGCAAGTGTCCATTTAGATGCATCCATCTGGAATAAGGAATCCCAGAAGAGAAAGGCCCAGCTTTAATCATGTAAAAGGCCCTGGACATCCCATGTTAGCTGACATGTCAGGACCAGAGAACATGTAGCCATCTTAGGTCTTAGGCCTGGGTCAGTCCTTTTATATCTTCTCCACCCTACCTCAACTAGATCCAAGAAAGACCTGAAACAGAGGCAAGTAAGAAATTTGGAAAAAGGAGTAAAATACAAAGAGGAGAGACAAGAACAGTTTATCTTGTCCCTCTTCTTTCCTTATATAGGCTTCCTCTGGACAACAAGGCCCAGGAAGGGAGACCGTAAAGAAAAATTTGACCTTGAATCTTATTTAGTGTTTTGATTACTTTCTAGGGCTTGGAATTTTAATTATAAAGTTGAAACTGTATTTCTAGTTGTTATAGGCTGAATTGCTCTCCTTAAAATTTATATGTAGAATATCTGACTCTCAGTGCTTCAGAATGTGACCATACTTAGACAAATGACTGTAAAGAGGGGATTAAGTTTAAAATGAGGTCTTTAGAGGGAAGCCTAACCCAATATAATTAGTGTGTTTCTAAGAAGAGGAAGTTTGGACATACAGAGCAAGACACTAGAAATATATGTGTGCAGAAGAAAGACCATGTGAAGACACAGCAAGAAGACAGCCATCCTCAAGCCAAAGAGAAAGGTCTCAAAAGAAACAAAACCTACTGACACCTTGGCCTCAGACTTCTATCCTCAAGAACTGTAAGATATATATTTCTGTTGTGTAAGCCACCCAAGTTTGTGGTACTTTAGTAATCTGTATTAATTTAGTGTGGTCATAGAACCTAACCGAGTTTTAATCCTAGGGAAGGTTTCTGCTGAGGGTGTTTTTCTTCTATCAAGCTGAAATGATTTATTTGAATTTGTCAGTATACCTAACTGGAAAAACTAGAAGATATCTAAGGTTATAACTAAAATCTCATATGCATTTGTGATATTTTTCTTTTTGCATATGGTTGCTGCATTTTCTAACTCAAAGAATTAATATCTTTATGGGGAAAACGTAACATAATGGAATGTATAAAATTAGACCTATGCTAGATAGTATTAGAGGACACTATTAACCCCCCTATGTAAAATTATATATAAAGAAATGAGAAATATTCGTTCCATTTCTTAAATATCTCAATACCTTTTCAGTACCTTTTTGGTGGGGAAAAGACCTGTGCTACTTGTCTGACAGTAGGTATGCATTTAGGAGTACCAAAAAGAAAAAAAAAAGAGAAATTAGCTTTCAAAGGAGTATTTTTAAATTATCAAAAGTCAGAATTTTGTTGAATTCCCTTATTTTATATACTCCTTTTAAATTGCACAGCGGTAGAGGGAAATCATAATTTTATGTGAATTATGGCTTCTAAAGTTCTGAAATAAGGCAGTCCAGGAAATACAATAATCATAGACAATAAATCATAAAGAGTTAGTGAACAATAACAAAAGCTGAGGAGCAATGGAGAAAAATGACACTGTATCATGTTCTCTCACTGTATTTATGTGATTTTTGAACTAATTTCCTGTTTTCTTATAATTGGCTAGCACCAGCTTAGCTGCCATAAGACGGCTGCTCACCTTATCTGTTAAGGATGAATAATAAATATGGTAGCCTCCAGGGACTCGTAGGTTTTAATCATTTGAAATTAGCTAGTATAACTGAGAAACTGAATTTTTAATTTTATTTAATTATAATTAAACTTAATTTTAATTTAGAAACAGGTAGTGAAAAATACTTTTCATTACACACAACTTTATTGTTTTATAGGCTACATTTTATTTTAACTGTTGCATCATATAAGATGTAGCTGTATTGCAGTGAAGATTTGGGAACATGCATCTTTCTAGTACTATATATTGATACTAAAATCTTTCTAGTACTATATATTGATATAACATTACATGTATTTGTTTGAATATTTTATGAGAGAGCAATAATTACAGTGATACTGAAGTAAATCATAATTGCTAACAAAGTATTTATTATATTAATTATAAGTTTTCTTCTAGTCTATAAAATAATAAACTATTGCCATAGAAAAAAATCAATGTTCAATATGAGATGTGCTATAAGTATAATGCCCTAGAATTTCAAGACTTAATATGAAAAATGAAATGTAAAATATATGAGTAATATTTTATATAGATTATATATTGAAATGTTAATATTTTGGCCATATTGGTTAAATATAATTAAGATTATTTTTGCTTATTTCTTAAACTTTTACATGGCTACAAGAAAAATTAAATATGTATATATGTTTATTATATCCTTTTTGGCTGGTGCTTTGCAAAGGAGTCTAGAACCATGTGGAGGTTAATCAGAAGGTGAGGGATACCAAAGCTCTCCACAGGAATGATAAATGGGGATACTTCATATTACTGTGAAGCCTTGCTACCATGAGAACAACTTTTATGTTACTGACATTGGGAGTAGTAGATTAAGTATAAGAATTTTGGACCTAGAAAGAACTCACAGTCCTGAGATATTAAGTAATCTATTCAAGTCCACAGACTGAAGTCAGTATTAATATTTACTAACTTCTAATCCAGTGCTCTTTCCAGAACAATACTTGTATGAAGAAAAATTAATTCCCGGGAATCTCTATTTCACTCTATTTTCCAATCTTAGCTTCTATGGCCATTTCCTGCTACTAAAACATCTGCTTTGAGAAAAAGCCCTTGTCATGTTGAAAAACTAGAAAAATTGTGTTCACTTGGAAATCTGACAGAGTATATGACCACAAAATCTGGAGTCTCATGTTAGTTATGAAAAATCTAAACAGTAATTGCTATATTTTCTGTAGGGAGTGAGGATATTATCCAATGAAATAAGGTTATGTTCTTGTTAGTTCAATAATATGATGTTTTGATTTGAACTTTTTCAACAAACATGCACTGAGTATTATGAAATTATTACCTTTCCCAATAAGGGTCTTATAATTCTTTCACCTCAAGCTGTTTTATAACTACAGATTCCTTCTTGAGTTTTTCAATAACAGCCAGTAGTACCTGAACTAATAAAAGGTTAAATAAACCTGTAATAGCAGATGGTATTATTATTTGTTTCACTAGTATACATTCAGTAGCAATGAACAGACTCTCCTGATATCTCACATGATTAATTTGTAATATATTTGTCTGTTAAATGTTTGACATAGTTTAATGGGGATAATTTTTATTATAATATCTATTACATACATACCTGTAATTAAGTGGGTTTTTTAAATTAACAAAATGATAAATAGGCACTTATATTAAGACTCAGAAAAGGTGTCTTGGAGTACAAGGTGGACCGCCCACCATGTGCACACCAGAAGTAGATCCCTGCAAAATTTTCACTTACAAGGAAGTGAAGCCTCTAGTGAAACTATCTAATATTCACTAGTTGGATGCATCCCATCACTTTTAAGACTCATGAGCTATCAATTTTATCTAGAAGCTTTCTTGAAAGGGGAAGCAGGAGGTGATATAAGCCCTGAAAGTTTGAACATTTATCCCAAGAAAGCTGACTTTTATTCTAGAAGAGATTGGCAAATTTTAAGTTTATTCTCTTATCAGCAGTAATGTGGGAACCAAACAAAATAGTTATGCAAAATGATCTATCATTTTATCAGTTTTATAATTGCCAAGTACTACATTTGAACCTAGTTTAAATTTTAGAAAATATTGTCCATATTATAACTGGTTATTGACAGATTATCTCCTATTTATTGTAGTTGGTATATTTAAAGGTAGTAATTGAAATCAAAATCATTTGCTAAGTTGTCTCTGGATTTTTACAAATTCCATGAGATCATAACATGAGGCTATTATAATTTGTCTTTGACTTTAAAAGTACTCCAATAAAGAATAAATAAATATACAAATAAACCCATATTTACATGTATTGAACACTCTTAAAATTGCAAAGGTAACCATTAACGTTTTGGGGTTTTTAAGTAAGAATCCATGATATTTTCTTTTTAATTATAAACCAGAGTCACTCCAGTATCAATGCTATGAAGATTAATCCAACTCCCTAGAAAAAAATTGTATAAGGGATTCTCTAATCAAAATCCTAAATTCTGTGACTATTTATTAAGTACATTCTTTTTTTCTTTATACTTTCCTGCTGTACTTTTACCCAAAGCTTATTATTTTCTGATTTTAAGTGATTCTTTTTATCAGAATCTGAATTTAATGTTTCTACAGCTACTCTTTTCTCATGAATGATGTCCTCTAATAATTCTGGCAGTCTCAACATTAATACATATTGTTAACTCCTAATCAGAAAAAAGGATTATAAAACAGCTGAAAAAGATAAAGGAAATAATCAACATGACTCATAAAATTATACTTTATTTCTAAAACCTTATTTTATATATTAAAACTGTACCCCAATTCTAAATACAGTTATATGGATTAATTTTTAATTCATGAATTTTAAAATGTTAAGAAAGATAAAATGTTTTACTAGAAATTGTTATATTGGACTAGAGTTAAGCAAAAAAGTGTCACTAGCATTGTTTCCAATATAGAATAGTTTGCTCAGCTTACTAGGGTATGTTTCACAGCAAAATTTTTATTTCAGGGAAATTTGAAGTAAAACAATATTTAGCCACTTTTCTGTCAAATACTCATACAACTAATGAACAGAATTTTGAGATAGGAGGTATATAAAAAGATTGCCACATCTAAGGATTAGAATTATTTTGTTAAAAGTGTAGTCAAACTTTCATTTTCAATATTGCAATAACTAAAACTCCTTCTTTACATTTATAAACTTTCCCAGTATTATTGATTTAGATTTTAAATTAAATTAATGAATTTTATAACATAGGAAAACATATAATTTAAAATCATTCCTGATTAATTTAATAAAAGGCCTTAACTCTTATACTGGCATGACTGTAAAATACTCATTTGTATCATAGAATAAATGCTATCAGAAAGTGTTTAATAATTGCTTTAGACAGACCAATGATTATTTAGACAGATCATTTTGATTATTAATGTTTGATTATTTTTGCTGTTTCTGTAGACACTGTACTAAAAAGAAGATGAGTTTCATAGACTATCAGGCCCATAAAGCAAGAAGTAAAATAATTTTCTATATTTTTGCTTCACAACAAAAATTGTTTTAAAAAAGAATTTCCAAGTGAAAGTATTTATTTAGCATTGAAGGAAACTTGAAGAAAGATGATAATAATGTCAAAATCAAATACAAAGAAAAAAGTGCAAGATTAGAGATTATTCTCAAATACTACATACCAATGAAACTCAAAATTCTGTTCTCTTAAAACTCAGTAAATAAAAGTAGCTCTCTTACTTCATAAGCTTAAAATAATGCAGTTGGCCTATGTATGAAAGCATGTTTTGAGATAATAATTTAAATATATAATTTATAAATTTTCCCATAGCATATACTCAGTAAAAATTAAATAAAACCTACTATACTATGAAAAAAAATATATATATATATATATTTTCATTGAATATTTCTGGAATTACACTAACAAAGTTCCATCTATAATCTTTACCATAAAGGTAATCTACTCATCTATGTCTAATATGGTTTGGCTCTGTGTCCCCACTCAAATCTCATCTTGAATTGTAATCCCCATGTGTTGAGGGAAAAACATGTAATCCCAATGTGTTAAGAGAGGGAAGTGATTGGATTATGAAGGCGGTTTCCCCCATGCTGTTCTGTTGATAGTGAGTGAATTCTCAGGAGAGCTGATGGGTTTATAAATGGTAATTTTTTCGGCACTCACACATGCTCTTTCATGCCTGCCACCATGTAAAACATGCTTGCTTCCCCTTCTGCCATAAGTGTAAGTTTCCTGAGGCCTCCCCATCCATGCAGAACTGTGAGTCAGTGAAACCTGTTTTCTTTATAAATCATCCAGTCTCTGGTGGTCCTTTATAGCAGTGTGGGAACAGACTAATACAATGTCCAACATTCCTTTGATAATACAGTACATCTAAATTGTCTGAACCAAAAGTTATTGGTCTTCTCTTTTCATGTCACACTCCTCCACTCTATCCTTGGAATCATAAATACAACCCATATTGAGAGTTATAACATTAGAGCAGGGGTTCATGACTAGAATGGTGGGATATATGATTCCCTGTATTTTATTAACAATGGATATGGTGAAGGTACAACAAGAAAGAAAAACAAAGATAGAAAAAATATATCATTAAACATATTAGTGAAAGCAAAGATTAGAATACTATCTCTCTTTACAGAAATTTGCTTTGATCTTGTGCTCTATCTTTAAGCCTGGACTATATTTATGATTTTAGAAAATCTGTTATAGAAAAAAAGATGTTTCTCAGTTTTACTTACAAACTAGCCTATTTTAAAAATCAGTTCCAAGAAAAAGTGTTTTTCCCTTAAGAAACGTGGGCATCCTCATTTGTGGTAGTGAGAAATATAAAGCCTAGTGTTTTATCTTTTTAACTGTAGCTCCTGGATTCAAATTTCATGTTTCATCACAATATTTAAACTATTCATTTTTCATAATTAGAGTGTGTGCTTTCTCATCCGTTCCATATGTTATTATCTCTTTCCAGTGAAGATTCTTTATTTACTTAATGTCTTACTTATACTATAAGAAATCTTTCGAGAACAAATGAGATCGGGCGAGTTAAGGGTGGTATAGCTATCCATTGAGGTGGTTTGATTACAAATATCAAAACTCAAATCTAACTACAGGTAAAAGCGAGATAATAATAAGGTCATGGTGGGAGCTTCCAGAACCAAAGGGAAATCTACAAAAGCAGAAACCTAAAAGGACAGGAATCAGGGCATTCGGAGGATCTAGATAGCTAGTCTTCAGGAAACTGAAGGATCCACTGGCTCCAACCATTTTTCTTCTGCTCTTTAACCACTGGGCTCAAGAGCCTGGGGAGCGAGTCCATTGCTTATGTGGTGGATTGATATTCAGTATCCATTCTGCCCTCATTCTAGAGTCCCTTCAGTCATTGTTAAGGCTAGAAAGCTAAACACTATATTCCATAGTATAGTTTGCAGACAGTGTTCCAGAAGGTACTTAAAAATATTCAGCTAGTCACAGGTGTTTGTGTGAGGTCAAAAACAGAGGTGGAGAAGTGAGGTGGAAGCCACATTTGTGTTACTTCTGCAATTTCTGGTGCAGAACATAGATTGCAAGGTTGTTGATTTTTCTGCAACAGCTTTAGCTGAAATCCCAGTAGCTAGCCACTTATCAGATATTGAGAGGATGGCATGGGTCATCCATTTTGTTGGTGCAGTCCCAGCAGGCATGTCGTGGCTCTGGAGCCAACAATTGTGGCCATGGTTTCTAATCTGTTAGTCACAGCTAACGTTCATATTTCTGGTACCAATGGTTACAGCAACAATCAGAAGTTGGCACCATGGTTCCCACTTCCTCGGCTTTCTGATGTTAACAGTTCTCTTTGCAGGCTGTTATTTGTTATATAACAATTATTTGTTCTGCAAATAATTACTGGAGACCCCATTCTCTGTAATAAATCCCCTTCTGCTTAAACAGGTAAACAGTTCCATTTTAGTCCAATTGGCCATCATGGCTCATATGCCTACTCCTTGGTGGGGCTGATTGGCAGCCCCACCAAGATTGCACACACAGTGGAAGAGGGATAATTCCCCCAGAAGAAAATAAGATGCCCTTATCAAGAAAAAATAAAAAAAGGATGACTGGTTGTGGGTGGCAGAAAATAACAACCAACCATCCTGTAAATGAATACAAAGATAATTAATCAACATCATTTTCAGGGCATCCTGTAAGCCCATTACACAAAGCAAAGTTTTCTGAAGTCCTGAAATATTACAATACATTATGAAAGCCTAACTACCCCCAAGGGAAGGAGTCAGGGAATGCTTCAGAGACATCTGATCTCAGTCTTAAGGCTCAAAGAAATACGAAGATCTTTCTAGGTAGTGGGAAAATTAATGACTTAATTTGTACTCTGTGTCTGTATGTGTGTGGGCACATGTGCTCATGCACATGTGTGTTGAGTATCTAAATAAAGATTGAAGAGTCAAAAAAAGAAGAAGTCTTAATACCTTTTAATTTACAAAACAATAATATGTCTGGCTACTGTGACTCTGTTTGATAAAAGAAAAACCAATGCTCAGAGAACTCAGCAATTAGTATCTTTATGATTCAACTCTAAGCTTCTGATCCTATTCTTTACTTAATATACTATGCTGCATCCCCCAAAATCTTATTTAACTTTGTTCAGTAACTGTACACAGGCATTTATGTAAAAAATTTCCCAAATATAAAAAATGGACTAACTATGCCAAAGTTATTTGTTTTTGACTGAAACAATGGGCATCTAAAATGCCAGAAGTCTCTGCGTAATTGAGGTATATGAAAGAGCATTTTCGACATGGTTTGAAAGTTCTGTCCAATAAATATGCTTTTTTTTCAATAAAAGATGCCCAGTTGATCCCAAAATGATAATAGCCTATTTGAGAATCTATGTAAAATATCATTATTATCTTTCATAACTTTTAAATATTGTGTGTTGCTATTAATATATTTTTATTTCATGAAAAATAAATTTCTGTAAAATATTTGCCTGCATAAGAAGAATTACATACAAAAAATTTTGGAAGAAAATATAAAAATCAAATTGTGATTAAAATTCAAGGAATTTAGAAGCTTGAATCAAGAATATAAAATTACTCATATATTTACATATTTAAAATTGATTACATACTGCAATGCCTAAACTTACATGATAAATACAGTTATATGAATGCCTACAGCTATGGTATTTATGATTGCACATTGAAAGAGAAATGTTGAATGTCAAATAATTTTAAAAATGAGATATTTCATGCTTGAATTATTGAGCCTTATGGAATAAAAATACCTTTAATTAAAATTTTCTATAGGTTAAGATTTTCTTTCTTGGACAATTGAGTGTCATCTAAAACTCCCCTTCCAATTTAAAAAATAAGTGAATATGACAATGTATTCATGGAAATAGAAAAGAATAGAGTTTAGTTTATACTAATGACCAAGTGACAATAATATAGAGTTTTCAAAAAATAAGTAAGAGGACTTCCAAACACTACAATTAAAGAAAAGTTTTACTATTTATGTGAGAAGTAGCACAGTCCAAGTTCTCATTAATAGAGGGTTAATGGAACTTGAATGGAGGAACAATAGTTTAAAACAAAGACAAATATAATGACATAATATTGAAGTGAATTTGTGGGGGCAGAGTTAAAAACTAAATAACTTTTTTTTAATCAAAGAAGAGAGTAATAAAGTATTCAAGTAAGAGATTTCTATTATAGGTAAACTAGGAAGGCAAAATATGTTTTATTTTAAATAGGAGTGGGCATATTCAATACAGGAGCTCAGTGTGAGAATGTATTTTATGTATTAAAGGCTTTCTATTTAAACCACATTTTTAGTACTTTTGAATTGATATAGAACTATGCTTTTTAGCATGCTATTCTCAGTCTCTACTTAATCCTATTTAAAATTATAATATCTAAAGCATTCAGGAAGCTAGCATATAACATAACTTAAAGGTGGTTATATTTGGGAAAGCATAGCAGTGTGTGTCTATGTACCTACTCCATCAATTATGGAACACACTATAAAAAACCGCTAATGGCATTCAATGAACCCACTAGTAGTTTGCAGTTAATTTTCATGGTATTTAATAAAGGACAGAGATTAATAGAAACGTTATGAGTAAAATATTCAGTCTTTGGAAACTTGCAGACTCCTTAAAATATTAAATAATTATAGGTAAATCAATAATAGTTGCTGAGTACTCTTTAAATATATGAGTTATTTAGAAACTGAGCTGCATGGAGACTTAGTTTTGACTTTTGTATAATATATTACACAAAATTTTCAATCTTGAATTAATTTTAATGTAGACACCACTAAAATGAAATAGTAGCATAGAACAATGTAAAAAGCATCGTTACCATTTCATGATAGGGCATGTATTTTGGCATGACAGAATTGCGATTTTGCAGCCATTTAAGTTATCTTAGTACATATATATTTTTAATTTAAATTTCTTCATTATGATTTCAAGATTTACTTCTCAATTTAATGTATGCTGTTGAGGTAGAATATTATTTTAAGATAATGCAATCAGAAAAAGCAAGCCTAAATTAGGAAAGTTTTAAAAGAATAATATGCAAAGGCATATTTTTATAATAAAACTTTCCCTTAATCTTATTATAAAATCAAAGCTTCAATTTTCTTAACCACTGCATTTCCTCTGTGTTATATCGATATAAGTCCCATCCCTCTTTTGAGTCCCTTTTCCTGCAGCAAATAGAAATAAGTTGTACCTCATAAAACACATCTTTTCCATTTTACTACAGTGATGCTATTTTTCAGTGCCGAAAACACATAATGCTTGAAAACCACAATTCCAATTTTAAAAATACTGCAAAAGTCAATTAAAGACCAACAAGTAGCATACTGAAATTTATAAGTAAGTACACAAATCTACTGGTAGCTTTGTGCCATTGTCTTATAGTGCAAAACAACCCTATCTGAAGGTACCAGCTCCATGAAATCATATTGCACAAAACAAATGAAATATCATTTAATATTTGAGGTAGGAGATCTATTTTTTGCTCCAGTTTCTACATATAAATATAAAATATATGCTACTTTAATTATGTTTAGAAAAATAATAGAAGCCATTTGACCAGGAGATTCCATGTAACTAGTAGAAAAGATGACAGGAATCAAAGAGGATTGTTTTTTGAATTTCTGCCATGCCATTGGCCTTAACTAATTGTAGAAAGGAATCAGAGCCATAGAGTTATGTGGATGAAAAACTCCACAAGTAAAAGGGTCAACCTAGAGATAAAGAAGCTTCACAATATCTTATTTTCAATAAAATAGTCCTCTAAAGTACACAAACTTTTAGAAATTGAAATTGGGAACTGGATAAAATATTTTTGCAAATTTAAAAGTGACATTGGCTTAAACTGTTTAAGATTCAAGTTACCATGCCTAAACAGCTATTTTTAATAAATCATACGAAAATAAATATTTCTATGAAAGTTTACTTTTTAACTCTAAGATTTAGTGTTTTGTGATGGCTAATATTTTCTACTATGATACATGTTAATGCATTGCATAGTTTTAAAAGCATACTTGCATTTATGTTTCCATTCCAATTAACTACTTTAGAAATGATCATTATTGCAGATTTTCTACAGTGGACTTTATCTAAAATCTTGATTTTAAGTTACTTTCCTAAGAATTTTTATTACAGTGATACTCAGTGCATTATTATGAAAGTCAAATTACAAATCACATTAAGCTGCTGCAGTTTTCGAGAGAAATCTTATTGATAGAACAGCTTCAGAGAGGTTACTGGTTTTCAAAATATAAATTAATTGTTGAATTTTGTATTCCAAAAAACAATATATGATTTAATGCCATTTTGAGTACTAAATATAAGCTTCCTAAAGTCATCAGATTAAATTTTCAAAGTGCTTAGGACTGAAGACTACTAAAGGGGAAAGCATTAAAAAAACAAAAAACACAGATAAATGGAAGAATGTAACTGTGGCAATGCTCACTATTCCCTGAAAAGTAGCTGATACACTACTGAGAATGAAATGAATTATTTACATAAGTAGTCTGAGAATAAAGTACACTAAGCTCACATAGTATTACAGAACATTGTAAATGCTTCATTAGTACTCCATCTTCATAATAATCTTTTTCCAAAGAGTTTTTCAAGTTAATGCATCAAATATTATATCCTATGTATTGAAAATTATTTATGTTAACACAATTGGTAGATAAAATTCCTAAGAAGGTTAATTAAACTAGCAGTAACAAACACGCTGCATACGGAGGTGAGTTTCGATCGAGGAAGAGCGTACATGCAACTGAAGGTTTTCTGCAGTGATTTGCGGTACAACTTTAGATAATATATCCAATTGCTGAAGCACTTTATTAAAGCAAAATATTGCATCTGTTACATACTACCTTTTAGAAATCATAATATTCATTATTCTGAACATTGTACTATAAAATCAACTAACTTTAATACTGTAATTTAGTTATGATCACATTATTGCCTCAGCAACAGTATGATCATTTTTTTCCCAATACAAATTGCAATTTCTAAATGCTAAAGATATTTTTCTATCACAAAACACAGTTGTGTACACCAAAATTATTTTACATATCAAAAGAGGCAGAGGTATTCCATAAATATACCTTGATAGGGAGCACTAAATCCACGATATCGATGATTGCTGTCTGTAACAAAATGCAGTCTGAGCCAGTTTTTGTTGCTGATAATTGGGGGTGGTATATTCATTCCAGATAACCTGAATTACAAAAGACAACAACAAAAAAAATTAAAAAGCTTTTCAGCAGTAAACGTTTTCACAAAATTGGGACCAAACAAATGTCCATCTATATTCATGACTTTGCACTGTCAACTTTTTAAGCACAAGTGAAATTGTTCTTTTATGCATAGAAAAGTCAATCACAGAATAGTGCAATTCCAAACACATGCTGCTCCAATCAGGTTGCATATATTAATACAATCAACTGTAAAACTTTAAGTGCACATGATTTTTGATTCATCCAAATTTATTTACTGCACCAATAATTTATTTATGGTATTGTTTATTAGCATTATATAGTTTATCATTTATTAATGTTATATATTATTATTTATTATATCTTATTTATTATTTATTAATATATATTGTATTCTTATTGTTAATAATAAACAACAGATATTGAGCTGATGCTAGTCAACGTGCTTCTCATATATGTATTGATACAATAAAGTTACAAAATCGAAAGACCTCAAATAAATTGATATCCTTATTTCCAGAGTGAGACTGTACAGTTATTTTCTTATACTCCCTCCTATCCACTTAATGTTTTTTCAGTATTTCTCACTGGATGGCAAATTTCACAATTTATTTTCATAGAACAAGCATTGTTTTTATGTAATTTCATAATCTTATAAATGTTCATGACTAGCTTTCATTAGAATATATAATTCTATAATGTATTAGAGGCCTGCTCCAATGGAGAGGCAGAAAACAGATTGTATATATCCAAACAAATATAGTTGGATATTCAGTCCTCACATATTTGGTTGCAAGAATACTATTTATAATACACTCAAAACAAGTATCTTAAAACAAAATATGGGAACTATGCTCCAGATATTGGTCATGATTAATATATAAAGTACCTCTTGCTTTATAATTTTTTGAAGATTTCCAGCAAAGCAGTTTTTCTGACATCATGAAATATAGAAAAATACTGTTGTATTATACTTCTACCATATATCTAACCATTTAAATTTTAAGTGTTTGCTATAAAGCCAAAGTAAAAGAGTCTCCAAAGCAAGGCTATTACATAGTTAGGAAGAGTTTCAGATTAAGGTTTCTTAATAACAAGTTCTTAATAGTAAGAGTTTCAGATTAAGAGTTCCAGATTAAGGTTTCTTAATAACAAGTATATATTTCCTATTCTTCAAAGCTCACACTTTTCTTCTTCAGAAGGCAAGATAAACAACTGATTTATTATACTGTGTTTGTGGGGTGGGAGTGTCAAGAGGAATTACAAATATTCTCTCACCTCTTGGCAATTAGTCATGCTAGGGGAACAGTAGAAGGAGGATGGAAAATCTGTCCTTGTATATGTAATCAGTGTTAAGGTGTAGGTACAGGGATGCAAGGACCCTCTAACCAATACTCTTCATCTTTATCCCTGAAAAGCCAACTTTCCTAAGATGTGTGGGAGCTAGCCATCACTTTTAGTGGATGACCACCTGCCCATTAAAATGTAAAATCGCCTTTATTGTATTATTGTGCCTACTGATGTACAGAATGTTGAATTCCAATATGAAAACATTGGGATAATTTTTATATATTTCTCATTTTTATTCTTGGTTTACAGTGCATTTTCTGTAATGTTTCCCTATAAATCTATTTTCTCTTTTCATAGGGATGAATCTGTTTATTTGTTGAGCTGACTGATTTTTTCCAATCTGAATTTAGTTAATAAAAATATATAATATAATTGTACAATTTTAGACTCAAGTTTAAAAATTTGCATTCATTACTTTCAGAAAATATACAGGTTATGTTTACTCTTGTTGATTAAAATAGTAACTCAGTGAAAAACTATTTGGATTTGTTTCAATTATATTTTCAATTGAGTAGCATAGTTCATGCCAGATTTTGATTTACAATTTGGTTTTGTTCAATTCCCTATTTCAATGAACATGAATATCCATTAGGGAAACTTTAAGTTATTTTTGACAGGCTGCACACATTTCCAGATGTAATGAGACTACAATGCATGGAGGTGTGTAATACACCAAAGCAGAGTTTGGAGATGACCCCCTAAAAGACCCAGTACATGAGAATCAGCTCCACAACGACATTAAGAAATGTGAGAAAAGAAAAAAGACAAAATGTTCAATAAAAATGATAAACTTTCCATCTTTTCCAGGGATATGAAAGGCAATTTCAGTAATAGAGCACAGTAAAGGCAATTAATAGCTACTGTGTAACTGCAGTTTGCAACTTGAATTTACTTTCAGTAGTCTAAGAGAGTGGACCTGAAGAAAGTAGAGCTGCAGTAGGGAGAAGCAGAATGTGCATGAGGTGGAGCAAATAATGATAATTCAACAACGGTGAAACTCAGAAATATTCCTGACAGCCTCAATGCTTCAGCATATGAGGCAAGACCTTAGATAAGCCAAGAAATTGAACTAGAAAGCACGTGCACTACAGCATCCCTCTACCACTGGAGGGAAATATACAGTCATTGGTTATAGGGGAGTCACATGGGCTTTGAAAATCATAGTCACTGAATAATGTTCATTATTTACACTCATTCTAAACAATATGGCTTGGTTTATGGCTTATGGAGAAATCTCACAAATAAATCTATATATCTCTGTCCTTATTTCACATGTTATCAGGAAAACCAGGAAATGAGGGATTGAGAATATATGCCACTTGGACAGATTCCATTAAACTACTTAATTTAGATAATTACTAAAGGAGATATTCTAAAATATAACTTATTGTTATCCCTGTGTCAAATCACTGTGGTCATTTGAGAGTAAGCAAGTTCTAGCATAAAGTCAATGAGAATAATCTTTTAATAAGAAATAGATTGTATGCATTTATTCAACAGTTATTTACCAAACATTAACTATATGACAAATGCCAATGGTAAAGGTTGGAAATATGATAGTAAGCAAGAGAAAAATCATGGTTTTACACAGTAAAAATAAAACATACAAACAAATAAATAAATAATATATATTTCAGATAGTGGCAAATGACATATAACAACAGTAACAAAAAACCCAGTAACATGATAAAGAATTTCTAGAAATAAAGTTTCCATTGTTTTAATATATTTTCCGTTTCACCCTAAAAATATCCATACTCATGATTATATGTCTTAAACCACTAAACTGGATTTTAGGATAATTATATCAAGAAAAATATGGTAATGATAAATGTCATATATTTGTTCCCTACTACTCTAGTAATTTGTACCAGAAAATTTGATGTATCTCTTGAATAATAAATACATTGTAATGGAATTACTAAAAAATTATTAATGACATCAAATTTCATTGCATGTTTAATGAGGAAAGAAATACTGACAATAATACAGAGTAACCTGACATAATTAATCTTTGCAAAAAATTTTTAGTTCTCCAATTTACTGCAGAAATAATAATGATTAAATCATCAATTGATATTTAAAATCCTATGTTTCTATTGTAATTAATCCTTTAGAGAATGTAATTATAATCCTTACAACATGATTTTGAGAATTAGTTAAACATAAGAAAATTGAGAGAATGACACCTTTTTTGATAAAGTTCATAAAACTATTCTGAGCTTATTCTTTTTTTTTTAATGTTAAACCGCTTTTATTATAAGATAAATTGTCAGGTCCTCATTTCAGCCATATCTGGTTTTCAAACGTTCTCAAATTTTGTAGTTTCATCAACAGCTATCATTTTTTATTGCTCTAACATTTATCTTTTTTAAAATCTTTCCAATTCCCTAAAATCATCCAAATGTAATGACCTATCTATATTATCCATAGGTGGAGTCAAATCTTAAACTCAGGATTTTTCACATCATTACCTCCATGACTTTGTATCTATCTTTTCCACAATTCTCCCACTTTCCTCTAATTTTACTTGTCTCTCTCTCTCCCTCTCTCAAGCATGCTCCCGTGCTTTCTCACTCTCTTGCTTTTAAACCAGTTTTGATCTACTTCCTTCTCTAACACTTAGATAAGATGTATCCATCATTAATCTTCATGAATGTTCTTTATGACCTTGTTAGATTATGGCCCTATGTTGAGCTGCTATTAGTTGCTCAAATTTTATTCTTTCATCTTATCCCTGGAACTTTGCATATACTTTACTTTGAGGCTGAAATAAATATCCTATCTTTAAATTTATTGATTTACTCTGATCTTTCTCAGGAAAACCAGACAAAGTTCCATGGTTAAGAGAGGTGCCCAATCTCCTTCTCTGTCCTCACAGACCACCTGCGCATGTTCTTATCATATCTTAATTTTTTATGTTTAAGACACATAATAATTGCACATACTTATGGGGTAAAATGTGCTGTTTCAGTACATATATACACTGTGTAATGATCAAATCAGAGTAATTAACATATCCATCACCTCAAACATTTATGGTTTCTTTGTAGTAGGAAATTCAAAATCCTCTCTTCCAGCTATTTTGAGATATACAATATCTTTTTTGTTGACTACAGTTACCTTACAGCGCAATAGGACACTGGTACTTATTCTGCCTTTCTAGCTATAAATTTATAGCCATTGACCAACCTCTCCTATCAACTCACCATCTTCCTTAGTCTCTGGTAACCACTGTTCTATTTGCTACTTCTACGAGACCATCATTTTTAGATTCTGAATATGGGTGAGAACATTTGATATTTATCTTTCTGTTTCTGACTTATTTATCTTAACATATTTTCCTTGAGGTTTACCCATGTCGTCCCAAATGACAAAATTTTTTTTCTTAAGGCCGAATAGTATTCCACTGAGTATTTTGTGTGTGTGTGTGTGTGTATGTGTGTGTGTGTGATCACATTTTCTTAATCCATTCATACATCATTGGACACTTCGAGTCGATTACTTGACTATAGTGAATAGTGAAGTAATAAAAATAGGAGTTCAGATATTTCTTCAACGTATTAACTTCACTCCCTTTAGATATTTACCTGGTAGTAGTATTGCCGGATCATATGGTAGTTCTATTTTTAATTTTTTGAGCAACATACATACTATTTTCAATAATGGTTCTACTAATATATATTCTTGTCAACACTGTAGAAGGGTACCTTTTTCTCCACATCTTTGCTAACACCTCTTTTGTCTTTTTGATAGTAGCCATTCTGACTAAAGTGAAGTGATATCTCATTGTGGTACTGTACATTTTCTGGATGACTAGTGATGTTGAACATTTTTTCACACACCTGTTGGCCACTTTTCTTCTTTTGAAGGTTACCTGTTCTGGGCCATTGACAATTTTTTCATCAGTAGTAAAGTCAGAGCCTTTAGTGTATCCATCACTGGAGTAATGTACATTGTACCTATCAAGTAATTTCTCATCATCCACCCCTCTGCCATCCCCTGACCTTTCCAAGCGTCCATTGTCTATCATTCCACACTCTACCTCCATGTGTAAACTTTATTTAGCTCCCATTTATAAGTGAGAAATGTGGTGTTTGTCTTTCTGTCTCTGAGTTGTTTCACTTGAGATAACTGTCTCCAGTTCCCTCCATCTTTCTGAAAAATACATTATTTCTTTAAGGCTGAAATGTCTAGATCTTTTTCAGACACTTCATAAATTTCCTTTCTTTAGGGTCTGCTACTGAAGTCTTTTGTGTTCCTTTGGAAGGCTCACATTTCTTTGCTTTGTCACGTTTTTTCTTTCCCTATGCGTATATCTGTGCATCTGGTAGAAGAGTCACCTTTCCGATTTTATGTGGTAGTTTTCGTAAAGTGAAACATTTTCATGTATATGTGTCCTAGGGTGTGGTTTGGTAGGGTGTTTCGGCTTTGATTCTGGGTGGAAGCAGGAGTGTGGTTTACGTGCAGTTTCTTCAGCTGTAATTCACATCAGCAATGTCTATGAGTGTGTCAGTGCTCTGGACTGCAAAAACCTATGGTAATAATGGCCACCATGATAGTTGCAGACTAGGCATACTTGAGTGTGATAGGTTGGCTGGCACTAGGGTGGGCTTGCTGGAGTCCAAGACCTCCACTAGGCCAGCTATATTGGTCCAGGAGCATACAGATGCAGTGAATTATCTAGGGTTGGAATACCTTGCGGTGGACCACCACAAGGCTAACTGGTGGTCCGGGCAAATGCTCACATACATGAGCTGGCTGGTTCTGGAGTGGGTTGGCAGGGGGGTGGAGCCACCACTGGGATGAATGTTGAGTTGTCAGGCACACATGGGCGTGATAGGTAAGCCAGCTCTGTAGTGATTTTCTAGGGAGTCAGGACAAGCCCAAGGTCAGCTTTCCCACTCTGTATGACTGCCTGTTCCATTGGAGCAGGGCATAGCATAGTCTCAGACACTGGAGTCACAGCTGTTCTGCTGAACCTAGGCTCCAAGTAGCCAGGTTTTTGTTACTGCAGCCATCTGTGTGAGTGTAGCGGAATGTCAGCAGCACATCACGATGGATAAACAATGACTATTGGCTCCCATAATAGGATGCACTACAGCTATGGGTCTGGTACCATCAAGATAGTGATGTGCTATAGCACCCTGGGTCACAGGGATAGGGGGTGCACATAGGCTCCTCACTCTGCAGGAATGCAGCCATGTTAACTCCAGGAAGCTCTCCAAACTGCATTCAGAGGCAGTGAGGACTGTGGGCCTTTCTTGCAGCAAGAACTGTAGATGTGTATTTTGGGAATGGGGACTGCTGGTGGCCTCCAGCTTAACTTTTCCTCACAAAGAGAAGTCTCTCCCATCCCCAAGCTCACCCCAGCAGGAGGAACAGAGTGGCAGAGATAGGTGCTTCACTTCCTTTCTAAACTTCCATTCTGGGTTTCTGTGCTTCACAGAGATTTCACCACTTCCTTGTGGTGAAGTATCCAGCATACTCTTCATTCACTCTAGTTGGAATGTAGTTCTCTATTCATTGTTTTAGTCCTTTGTTTTTGGTTAGACAAGCACCAGACATCTCTAGGAAACTATCTTGCTCTGACCACAAAATTCATGATTAGCCATTTATTACTTTACTTAGTGTTAAGTTTTCTATGTTTCCCATTACTTTACATTTTCTTTAACAGGGCTGTTATATCCCTGATACTTAGCATAATGATTGATGCATAGTGAGTGTATCCTGTCTTTTATATGTCAAGAAAATAAATGAAGAGAAGTTATTTGGGTACATGCCCTAACTTTCAGTCCCTTTGAATTTTTATACTCCTTATAACTTATGTCAATAATTCAATTTTATATTATTATTAAATGTTTTAGTTCTTTTCTTATTCAAGACCCATCTAAAATTCTATCTCCTTCATACGTCTTCTTCAATTCCTCTGGCTAAAATTTATATTTTTGTTTTCTGAATATGAAAAGCACTTGGTATAACTCTTCCTATGGCATGTCTCACTGCTTTCACCTTGTTTATATTATATAATCTATATTCTAAATTATAAGAAGATGAAAAGATCTGCATGGTATGTATCGAATCCATAAGCACATTTCAAACTGTGAATTATGCTAATTAAGTACTATCCTATTACAAAATTTCTCAAAGTGTGTTCTGAACATTAGCAACCAAAAGTGCCTGGGGATGGAGGAAATTACAACTGTCCAATAATTACTCTGAATTGCTCTTTTGTAACCATATACTCTTCTTGTAGTTTTAAAATGTTTCCATCCAGAATTTCTTAAAACTGCCCAGCAAATATTCTCCCATTTTCATGCTTTGCCATAATATCAGTAACATGCAATGAAATTTATTCTAAGCCATTGATATTGTTTATTGCCTCATGTCTGAATAAGAATGCATTTTATAGTCCCAAGAAAACCTAGCATATTCAAAAATAGTCAAAAATTAAAAATAAAAAACTTTCTGTTATGTTGTGAAGGGTACTAAAAGTTGAAAAACATTTTAGGAACTAAATTAATTCACTTATGGAATGACATTAAATGCATTAATTTTCCATACTGTGCAAGTCATGTATGTGGGGTGTACAGATGTTTACATAGACCAGTTGGTGTTTCCTTGTCATAGATGCCTGACTGTGTTATTGATTAGGTAGTCAAAAGTCACTAGACATCAGGACACAGAATTCTGCATGGTTTAAAAAATAGCATTACAAATCTAAGTATTGTGTTAGGCAGTCCACTTTTCAGAAGCAAGATATTACAAAGTATTTACAAAGCAAAGGAGATAATTGGCTATAGTAAGCTTTCTTTCTTTTTCTTCTCCCCTTTTACTCTTAACCACACACCATAAAACCCACATACCCTATTCTGTAACTCTATTCTGATTTCCCACTTATCACTTATTTCCAGGATCTATCCTTTAGATTAATTCTCTTATAAAAAATGGATCTTATAGATTTGGGTTCCTTTTATCTAGAAACATGCTTCAGAAAAATATACGTTTATATATTAGATATGTATAGATTCAAATACCAAATTTTAATCGAGATTAAATGCACAGTTTGCATAGTATTACGGGCATACCTCATTTTTTTGCATTTTGGTTTATTGTGCTTTGCAGATATTGCGGGGTTCATTGTTGCTGTTGTTTTACAAATTGAAGGTTTGTGACAATGCTGCATTGGGCAAGTGGCATTTTTCCAATAACATTGTCACTTCATCTCTCTGTGTCACATTTTAATAATTCTCATAATATGTCAAATTTTTCATTATCATTTCTGTTATGGTGACCTATAAACAATGAATTTTGATGTTACTATTCTAATTGTTTTTGGATGTCACAAATTATGCCCATGCAAGATGGTGAACTTAATTAGTAAATGTTGTGTTTGTTCTGACTTCTCTACCAATCAACCATTCCCTTGTCTTTCATTCCATCCTTGAACATCTCTATCCCTGAGAAACAATACTGAAAGTGTGAAAATTAATAAATATACAATGGCCCCTAAGTGTTCAAGTGAAAGGAAGAGTCACATGTCTCTCACTTTCAATCAAAAGCTGGAAATTATTAACCTGAGTGAGAAAAGCATGTTGAGAGCCAAGATAGATCTCTTATGCCAAATTAGCCAAGTTGTGAATGCAAAGGAAAAATTATTGAAGGAAATCACAAATGCTACTCCAGTGAACACACAAATTATAAGAAAGCAAAACAACAATGTTTTTTGCTTATGTGGAGAAAGTTTCAGTGGTTTGGCTGTAAGATCAAACCAACCACCATATTCCCTTCAGCCAAAGCCTAATTCAGAGTAAGGCCCTAACTTTATTCAATTCCATGAATACTAAGATAGGTGAGGAAGTTGTGGAACAAAAAATCTGAAGCTATCAGAGGTTGGTTCATGAGGCTTAAGAAAAGAAGACATTTTCATAATATAAGTGCAAAGTGAATCAGCATAAAGTGATGTAGAAGCTGCTGCAAGTTATCCAGATGGTCTAGCTAAAATAATTGATGAAGGTAACTACACTAAACAACAGATTTTCAATGCAGAAGAAGTAGCTTTCTACTGGAAGAAAATGTCATGTAGACCTTTCATAGCTACAGAGAAGTCAATGCCTGGCTTAAGTTTCAAAAGACAGACTGACTGTGTTGTCAGGGGTTAATGAAGCTGGCAACTTTAAGTTGAAGCTAATGCTCATTTATTATTCAAAAATCCTAGAGCCCTTAAAAATCATTCTAAATCTACACTGCCTGTACTCAAAAATAGTCCAGGACCATATGGATTCACAGCAGAATTCTACCAGACATTCAAAGAAGAATTGGTGCAAATTATTTTGACACTACTTCACAAGATAAAGAAGGAACCCTCCATAATTCATTCTACAAAGCCAGCATCACCCTAATACCAAAACCAGAGAAGGACATAACCAAAAATGAAAACTACAGACTGATATCCTTGATGAACATAGATGCTAAAATCCATAACAAAATACTAGCTAATCAAATCCAACAGCATATCAAAAAGATAAGCCACCCTGATCAAGTGAGTTTCATACCAGGGATGCAGGGATGGTTTAACATATGCAAGTCAATAAATATGCTACACCACATAAACAGAATTAAAAACAAAAATCACATGATCATCTCAATAGATGCAACAAAAACATTCAACAAGATCCAGCATCCGTTTATGATTAAAACACTTAGCAAAATCGGCATACAAGGGACATATCTTAATGTAATAAAAGCCATCTATGAAACACCCACAGCCAACATAATACTGAATGGGGAAAAATTGAAAGCATTCCCTCTGAGAACTGGAACAGACAAGGATGTCCACTTTCACCACTCCTCTTCAACATAGTACTGGAAATCCTAGCCAGAGCAATCAGACAAGAGAAAGAAATAAAGGGCATCCAAATCAGTAAAAAGGAAGTCAAACTGTCACTGTTTGCTGATGATATGATTGTTTGCCTTGAAAACCCTAAAGACTCCTCCAGAAAGCTCCTAGAACTAATAAAAAAAAATTCAGCAAAGTTTCCGCATAGATTAATGTACACAAATCAGTAGCTCTTCTATATACTAACAGCGACCAAGTGAAGATTCAAATCAAGAACTGAGCTCCTTTTATAATAGCTGCAAAAAATAAAATAAAATACTTAGGAATATACCAAACCAAAGAATTGAAAGACCTCTACAAGGAAAACTACAAAACACAGCTGAAAGAAATCATAGACAACACAAACAAAAGGAAACACATCCCATGCTCATGGATGGGTGGAATCAATATTGTGAAAATGACCATACTACCAAAAGCAGTCTACAAATTCAGTGCAATCCCCATCAAATTCCAACATCATTCATTACAGAATTAGAAAAAAAAAATCTAAAATTCATATGGAAGGAAAAAAGAGCTGGCATAGCCAAAGCAAGACTAAGCAAAAAGAACAAATCTGGAGGCATCAAACTACCTGATTTCAAACTACAGTATAAGGCCATAGTCACCAAAACACTTTGGTACTGGTAAAAAAAATAAAATAAAATAAAAAATAAGCATGTAGGCCAATGGAACAAAATAGAGGTTGCAGAAATAAACCCAAATCCTTATAGCTAACTGATCTTTGAAAGCTCAAAATTGATCATGGACTTAAAAGTAAATCTATAAAACACTTAGAAAAACATATCACAGAAAATCTTTGAGATCTTGAGTTAGGTGAAGAGTTTCAGAATTAAGCCCAAAAACAAGATTCCATAAAAAATAATTAACAAATTGGACATCATCAAAATTAAACACTTCTGCTATGAAGAAGATACTGAATAAAAGATGAAAAGACAAATACAAAATGTAAAAAAAAGTGTTAATATATCATACACCTGACAAAGAGCTTATATCTAGAGTATATAAAGAATTCCCAAACTCAACTGTTAAAAAAAAATTCACAAAATAAGAGGAGACTTGAATAGGCATTTCACAGAAGAGGATTTACAGATGGCAAATAGTTATATGAGTAGATATTATTTGGAAAATGCAAATTAAAATCACAGTGAGATATTATGATACACCTACCAGAATGGCTAAAATTAAAAACAGTGACTATGCCAAATGTGAGGATGCAGAGAAACTGAACCACTCATATAATGCTAGCATGAATGTAAAATGGTATACCAGCACCGGAAAAGAATATCAGTTTTTTATAAAACTAAAATCGCACTTGCCATGCAATTCTGAAATTGTACTATTGAGTACTCATTATCCCAGAGAAATGAAAGCTTATGTTCACACAAAAACCTGTACATGAATCTTCAGAGTAGCTTTACTTATAATAGCCCAAACTTTAAAGAACACAAATGGTCTACAACAGGTGAATGATTCAACAAACTGTAGCATATCCATATCATGGAATACTACTCAGCATTAAAAAGGAACAAACTACTGATGTACACAACAACTTTTATAAATCTCATGGTAATTGTGTATAAAACAGCACATTAAGAGCAAAGGAAAAAACGAATCTTAAAAGTTACAGGTTATGTAATTCCATTCATATAGCATTCTTGGAATGAAACAAATTAAAGATATATAGAACTGAGTAGTGGTCAGTAGGTGTTATGGTGGGGCAGGTTAGGTGGGAAATAGCTGTTGCTCTAAAAAGGATAGCTGAAGGGATTCTTGTGATGGAATTTCCCTGTATCTTGACTATAGTAATGGTTACAGGGATCTACATAGTGATAAAGTGCACAGAATAAAATACACTTGCACACTCACAATAAATGCCTGCAAAATTGGTGAAATCTGAATCAGTTCAGTGGATTGTAATTGTAATGCTAATTTTCTTGTCGTAATATTGTGCCATAGTTATGAAAAATGCTTCTGTTGGGGGATAGTGGGTGAACAATATATGGGGTGCATATGGTTTGGCTTTGTGTCCCCACCCAAATCTCATCTTGAATTGTAATACCCACATGTTGAAAGAGGGACCTGGTGGAAGTGACTGGATTATGGGGGCGGTTTCTCCCTGCTGCTCTCATGATAGTGAGGGAGTTCTCATGAGATATGATGGTTTTAAAAGTGGTAGTTTCTCCTGTGTGTCCTCTCTCTCTCTCTCCTGCTGCCCTGTAAGAAAGTGTTTTCTTCTCTTTCAGCTTCTGCCATGATAGTAAGCCTCCTGAGGCCTTCCCAGCCATGTAGAACTGTGAGTAAATTAAACCTCCTTGTTAATAAATTACCCATTCTCAGATAGTATCTTTATACAGTGTGATAACAGACTAATACAGAGAGTTGGTACCAGCAGAGTGAGTTACTCCTATAAAGATAACCTGAAAATGTGGAAGCGACTTTGGAAGTGGGTAAAAGGCAGATGTTGGAAGAGTTTGGAGGGTTCAGAAGAAGACAGGTAGATGTAGAAAAGTTTGGAACTTCCTTGAGACTTGTTGAATGGTTTTGACCAAAACACTGATAGTACTATGGACAATGAAGTACAGGTTGAGGTGGTCTCAGATGGAGATGAGGAACTGACTGGGAACTGGAGCAAAGGTTACTCTTGCTATGCTTTAGCAAAGAGTCTGGTGGTATTTTGCTTCTGCTCTAGAGATCTATGGAACTTTGAGCTTGAGAGAGATGATTTAGGGTATCTGCCAGAAGAAATTTCTAAGAAGCAAAGCATTCAAGAGGTGACCTGGCTTATTTTGAAAGCGTACATTTAATATGAATTCATAAAGAGATGGTTTGAAATTGGAATTTATGTTTAAAAGGAAAGTAAAGCACAAAGGTTTGAAAAATTTGCAGCCTGACCATGTGGTAGAAAAGGAAAACACATATTCTGGGTAGGGATTCAAGCCAGCTGCAGAAATGTGCATAAGTAATGAGGAGCTGAATGTTAATAGCCAAGACAATGGGGAAAATGTCTCTAGGGCATGTCAGAGAACTTCACAGCAGCTCCTCCCATCCCAGGCCTAGGAGGAAAAAATGGCTTCCTGGGCTGCACTCAGGGCCCCATTGGTCTGTGCAGCTTCAGGTCTTGGTACCCCGCATACCAGCTGTTACAGCTCCAGCCATGCCTAAAAGGGATCAAGGCACAGGTTGGGCCATTGCTTCAAATGGTCCGAGCCCTAATCCTTGATGGCTTCCACGTGGTATTGGGCCTGCAGTTATGTGGAAGACAAGAGTTTGAACTTTGGGAGTCTCCACCTAGATTTCAGAGGATGTATAGAAACACCTAGATGTCCAGGCAGAAGAGCTCTCATGAAGAACCTCTACTAGGGCAATGTAGAGGGGAAATGTGAGTTGGAGCTCTCACACAGAGTCCTCACTGGGACACTGCTTAGTGGAGCTGTGAGAAGCAGGCCACCATCCAGACCCCAGAAAGGTAGATCTAATGACAGTCTGCACCATGTGCCTGGAAAAGCCACAGGCATTCAATGCCAGCCATGAAAGCAGCCGCAGGGGCTGTACCCTGCAGAGCCAGAGGGGCAGAGCTGCCCAAGACCTGGGAGCCCACCCATTGCATCAATATGCCCTGGATGTGAGGCATACAGTCAAAGGAGATGATTTAGGAGCTTTAAGATTTAATGACTGCCCCAACAAGGTTTAGACTTGCATGGAGCCTGTGGCCCCTTTGTTTTGATCAATTTCTCATACTTGGAATGGGAATATTTACCCAACGCTTGTACCTGCACTGTATCTTGGAAGTAACTTTTGATTTTGATTTTTTTTTTTGCTTTTGATTTTGCTTTTGATTTTACAGGCTGATATGTGGAAGGGACTTGCCATGTCTCAGATGAGACTCTGGACTTGGATTTTTGAGTTAATGCTGGAATAAGTTAAGACTGTGGGGAACTGTTAGGAAGGCATGATTGGTTTTGAAATATGAAAAGTACATGAGATTTGGGAGGGTCTGGGGCGGAATAACATTATTTGGCTCTGTAACCCCAACCAAATGTCATTTTGAATTGTAATTCCCATGTGTTGAGGGAGGTATCTGGTGGGAGGTGATTGGATCATGGGGGCAGTTTCCCCCAAGCTGTTCTCATGATAGTGAGGGCGTTCTCAGGAGATCTGATAGTTTTAAAAGTGGCAATTTCGGGCCCGGAGCGGTGGCTCAAGCCTGTAATCCCAGCACTTTGGGAGAGGTCAGATCGAGACCATCCTGGTAAATGGTGAAACCCCATATATAAAAAAAAAACAAAAAATAAAAAAAAAAATAAAAAAAAAAATGGCAATTTTGGCCGGGCGTGGTGGCTCACGCTTGTAATCCCAGCACTTTGGGAGGCCGAGGCGGGTAGATCATGAGGTCAGGAGATCGACAGCATGGTGAAACCCCGTCTCTACTAAAAATACAAAAAATTAGCTGGGCGTGGTGGCGGGCACCTGTAGTCCCCGCTACTCGGAGAGGCTGAGGCAGGAGAACGGCGTGAACCCGGGAGGCGGAGCTTGCAGTGAGCCGAGATTGCGCCACTGCACTCCAGCCTGGGCGACAGAGTGAGACTCCATCTCAAAAAAAAAAAAGTGGCAATTTCCCCTGTACACTCTCTCTATCTCCTGCCACCATGTAAGAATTTGCTTGCTTCTCCTTTGCCTTATGCAAACCTTATGTTGTATGTTTCCTGAGCCCCATCCCCTCACATCCATGCAGAACTGTGAGTCAATTAACCTCTTTTGTTTATAAATTACCCAGTCTCATTAGTATCTTCTGAGCAGTGTGAGAACAGACTAATACAAGGATCTCTCTGTATTATTTATTGCAATTCAACGTGAATTATTTCAAAATAAAAAGGTTTTAACCTTAAATATTAGATCAAAATTATTCATAAATTTACAGCAAAATTACTCTTACTAACCGAAAACTGGAAACAGCCCAATTGTTCATCATCTGATGAATGTATACACAAAATGTGATATATTCAGCAGTAAAAATGAAGTACAGATACATGCTATAACACGAATAACCTTGAAAACATCATATTAAGTGAAAGACAACAGTCACAAAATATCATACATTATATGATTCTATTTATATAGAACAACCAGAATAGGCAACAATAAAGGCAACAATAAAGAAAGTAGATTAGTAATTGTCCAGTGCTCCTGCTTTTGGTGGTGGAGACGGGGAGTTACTGCTAATGAGTGTATGTATTCTGCTAGGAGTGAAGAAAAACTTTTAAAATTAGTAGAGAGAGTTTCAGAACACTGAATATAATAAATACCCTTTGACTTACACTATAAATGGGCTAATGTCAACATATGTAAATGATATCTCAGCAAAGGTGTCAGAAATACATAATGGATTGTTAGTAAAACTATAGAGAATATACCATGCAAATATTAATCAAACCAAATGAAGAATGGTTAAACTAATGCTATACAAAACAGACCACTCAATGAAGAATACTACCAGAGTAGAATATTACATAATGATAGAAAATAAATTCATCAATAAGTTTTAACTATCTAACCATATTCATGTATATTAACATGAAGCAGAAACTGATACTACTGAAGGAATAGACAAGTCTACAACTACAGTTAGAGATTTTAACAATCAACAACCAGAACATTAACAGCACATAGAAAAACTTTTATAGAGTATTACACTATTGAGTTAGAATTGTCTAAGCTTCCATTTTAAGAAGTGAGAAAAAAGAAAACAATCTATGCAGGAGTAAAGGAATGATAATGACAAGAGCTCAAAGCAATGAAATTGAAAGGAGAAAAAGAGAAAAAAACTCTAAATCCTTGTTCTTTGAAAAAATCAATAAAATCAATAAATGCTTTCCTAGACTGATCAAATAAAGAAAGATAGGGAGGAATACAAATTTCCTCAGGAATGAAAATGGATTATCATTAGATGACATAGATATTTCAGTAATAAGGCAGTATTATAAACAAGTGTATGTACATTCAAGAACATAGATGAATCTCAAAAGGATTATAAACGAAAGATCCATATACTGTATACTGTATGGATGCACACTATATGATGTAATGACATTCTGAACAAAGACAAGACTATACAAATGGAAATCAGAACAGTAGTTGCTGAGGGCTGGAGGTAACGAGAAGGAAGTAACTACAAAGGGCCATGAAGCAACATTTTGGCATGAGGTAAATATTTAATATCTTTATTGCAGCTATATGATTGTATATGTTTATCAAAATACATAATGTTTTATGCATAAGAATGAAATTTACTGTACATAAAATATACATCAATACATCTAAGAAAAAAATAATTTTAAGATGTTTTTGGCTTGCCTGTCAATAACATTAACAAAATATTACTGTGCTTAGAGGCATAAAATTGGAGAAAAAGAAATTTATTCACTGAAATAAAAGGATCAGAGGTATTTGAAGTTTTCTGGAAAAGATCATCTTCCCTATGGTTAGAGGAAATAAATCTCAACTATTATTAGTACATATACAAATGTACATGCAAACTATAAATATTCTAAATTGCTTTTCCTTGCACAGTAAAGAAATGCGTTCATTATTTGCCCTAATTACATTCTCAATACATTCCATTCCCATAATTAAACTATTGTTTATAACAACTTTTCTTTAGGCCTCTTGGACTGATACAGTACCCACGAGACCGGTTTAGAAAGCCAATGTTTTAAAAGAAAAAAAAATTATAAATGAGCCAGCTACTTACTTTATCTACTTGAGATCAATAATTTTATTTATTGTTTTCATTGGACTAACTAAACAAAATTAATATTTATGTTGGATCTAGTCTTCATATTTTCTCATTCACAATTTTGAGGGTTATTGCAATTAAAGAACATGGTAAATGTTGAACATGAAATAAATGATCAGTGCGTCTGTTCAAGGTAATCCATGGAAAGTGTAATGCCTAACTTTTCCATCATTTTTCTTATTCTAAGCACAATATATGAATACTTATGAATTTAAAATTGGATTTTAAATATCTTTACCTTCATCACTAAATAAAACTTTTATTCCTATATTCCTAGGACTAGAAATGTAACAGCTTCAGGTTTACTCAACAGTAGATATATGTGTCTTCAATTACTTATTCAAGAGCACCACTGATCTGTTTCTCCAAATACCATATATATGTACATTATTTTATAAGGAGAATGTGTAAAATTTTAAAGATAATTACAGAGCAACATGTGCAGAAAGGATGTGGCTGCTAAATCTAGAAAAGGTGCAATTCAATCCCACTGTACTGCCCATTCCCTCTTTCTCCCTCTGAAAATCAATGAAACAAAGAAAAACATATAAAGCAAAACCTTTCGTAAAATTGTTTATTTAAACAAATATTACTCTTCTTCTGTAGTTTATCTCTATTTCACATTAGGTCTGCATATTTCTGGGTAAATAAGTGAATAGTTAACCTGCAAAACTTGTTAAGCCTGATTTATGGAGGATATTGGAACTTTCAAAAACTCGAACATCACACTCCGGGGACTGTTGTGGGGTGGGGGGAGTGGGGAGGGACAGCATTAGGAGATATACCTAATGCTAAATGACGAGTTAATGGGTGCAGCAAACCAACATGGCACATGGACACATACGTGACAAACCTGCACATTGTGCATGTGTACCCTAAAACCTAAAGTACAATAATTTAAAAAAAAAATTCCCTCGTTTTCTCACTTCTTTACATAAAGTCTTTACCAAAAATATTTAAGGAGATATTTTAGCATGTGAACTATGCATGCATTTTGCAGGCTGATATTAGTAATAATAAGACAGTATTTACAGAGAGCTATTTGCTATGGACTGCATACAGTTTCAGGTGCATTTTTATTTTAATTCCAGAAAGGAATACCCATGCACTATGCAATGAAACAGAAATTTTTCATGGTATGTGGCTTTGAAATAGATGTATATTGCAAATATTGCTATTTTATTGATAAGAAAACCAACATGATTTGTATTCCAGTTATTCTAAGAGAAGGGAGCATTACAATTTATAGTGATATAATCAGGTATATATTAACATTTATTTTATTTATCTGATATCTGGCAGTTTAAGTACTAATCTTATGTTCATATAAGCTTGAAAGTACTTGAAAAAGCTTGAAATCACTAATAATATCTGTGGTCTTCAATTTCATTACTTTAATATATTTCCAATATTTTTTTAAAATGTATATACTATGCATTTGTTTTCTATTTATGTCATTCTCAAGACTGATACCTCTCAAAAGAATGTCTGATAGGAAAGATGTTATTTTCTACATTATTTATCTTTTTATTTTCCTGTTTTCGTTTCATTGATTTTTCTAACAATCTATTTTTCAAGCAAAATCTGGTCTATTTTACAAGCAAGATACCCCAAATCCCAGTATCTTGTACTACATTGACAATTTTATGATGTAGTTATAATTTTATTTGAAAAAAATAACAAATGTATTGGTATTCTTCTAGAGATATGACTATAATTATCTTTCTCGTTGTTTTTAATTTTCATTGTGCATCAATATCTATCAAACCCCAAACTCCAAGATCTCAAATTAAATTTGTTTTAGGACATCAGGCAAGGATCAGACAATGGATTTATTATGCAAAGGCAAAACAAAGAAAAACAAAACAGAAACTGAATTTCATATTTTCTTAATTCTCCAGCAAAATCTGTAAGCACATTCAGGAAGAATTTTGAAGATAATATAATAAAAGGGTTATTTATATGGAGTTGTGGAAAAGGAATAAAAATGGAATGGTGTGGCACCAAGGGTCATGTATTTCCTATTTGAAAAAAATGGAAATACCTGTGCAGAGTGACAGCTGGTGGCTGGGACTGTTATAGGGAAAACATCAGTTCCACTCGTGGCTCAAACCAAAAGGAAGCCAGAGGGCAAGAGAGTCTGTAGACAATTAGGCAGAAAATGGACTGGGGGAAAAGGGCAGGGACAGAGAATGAGTTACATAGGCGTCAACATGTGTATTACTTATTTAAAGATATCAAAGATGAAAGACTGTCCAGTAACAGTATAAAAAGACTGTAGTTGGAACATAAAACATATATGTAATAGAACATTTACAGTTAGATATAGTCATAAAGATAACATAAAAATCATCACAAAAAATAAATCGTGCTTATATTGAGGTATTTTTTTTCCTAAGCTAAGAAACCATTCATTGAATTGTCAAATGTTTTCTATATGCCAAGTACTCTTTCTGAAAGCGTATTAATGAATAAAACAGATATAGAGTCAGCTCTTTCATGCTAGTGAGGAGACACCACAGAATAGAATTTAGCAAGATTACAGCAAAAATGGAAATTACTGCACAATGAAGTAGAAGAGAGTAAAGGGACTGAGGAATCAAGGGGTGCATGGCCTAGCAAATTCTCCCATCTTCTTTTATACTCTAAGTGAGGGGAAAATATTGCGACAAGTTGAGTGTGTGCTTTCTGGCAGCTCCAGGAAGTGTCCAGCAAAAGTACCTGTATAGTTTCACTGTCATGAAAGGAAAGGAAAGGAACTCCTTATTGGGAGCCCTTACAGGAAAAACAACTCAGGGAAGAAAGACCATAATATAAAATCCCTCCCTCCCAACATGCATTTGCCTCTGGATTTCCCATACAAATAGGTCTCCAAACTGATAGTATTTATAATGGTTATAGTCAGAAAATGAATGTTTTTTCTTTGGGGATGTTTCATTTTACTTCATGCCATTTTATTTTTTTATCCAATTTTAAAGCTAATAACTATTAACATGACAAATGGGGAATGAGTCTGTTCTGTACCATATTTCAGCCCAGATATAATTTTTGTTCCTTTAGGGTTCTCTAAATGTATTTTTTAAAATAAAATGTATTTTAAAGCTGATTTTTTATGGTTTAGTGTTCTATGAAATCCTTTGAATTACACGTTTACTGAATTAATATTGTAGTACAAAATTCATGGTATGTAATTCCATAAATTTATTTGAATGAGTAATGTTCATCGAACAGCTACCATAGTAAAAAAAAATTAACCATGTTGTATTTGCATTTTTTCCTATCAGTTTGAATTAAAGATAAAATATGTTTATACATTTAAACATAAGTATTTATATCTATGGTTGGAATCTTACACATATTTGTATTTTTAATTTTAAATGCTATATAACCAACTTTCAGATAAACAATGTTCAACAGGAAGAACCTTAATTAAATGGGTTGCTTACTTCACTTTTCCAAGAAATTTAAATTGTGGTATACAATTAGCTTATGAGAGATATATTCACAACAGACACAATTTACATACACCCTTGCATACATATGCACAAATAATCAGGCATTTATTTATATAAAACATTAATTATGGGATTGTCCCCTCCAGGATACTAATCACACTAACTATATTTCTCATGGCTTCCACACACTTTTATTTGTGTTTTGTCTTTTGGAAAGAGAAGAAAAAAATAAAAGCACATAAGCGGCACATATGGATTGTGAGAGTAGGGAGTAGTAAAAACTTAAAGAAAGAAGGGAGGGAGAACAAAAATCATATCAGGACTATTTAAATGAAAAACAGGACAGTACAGAATTGGCCAGATAGTTGGCAACAAAAATTTTAATAAAAGAAAAATACATATGCCCATACTCCAAAATGAAAACCATCAAATAAAATAGTATAGTACCTTCCTTTTAATTTATTCAAGAATTATTTTTTCACTCAACATTCTCTTACAAAAGTTAATTGAGCACTTTATATGTGTTGGGTACCATTCTAGGAGTCAAAACAACAGACGAAGATATCATCCTCAAAGAGCTTGCACTCTTGTTGGAGAGGAACAAAATAAACATGATGTTGTAAGTACACAGCATGCCAGGTAGTGATAAGCTCTACAAATGAAACTAAGTAGTGTGAGTGGTGCAGAGAGATGTATGGTTAGTTAGAGGTCTGAGAAAGACCTGTCTGATAATGGTCCTATTAGCAGAGTTCTGAAGGAAGTGAAGACGTAAGCCATGTAGTTATATGAGATATATCATCTATATGCATGGAACCTTGAGCAGGACTCTGTAACTCGAGGGGAGTGTCCGAGAAAGACAGTGGTTAGGAATGCTATTGGAAAGATAGCAGTGGGCCAGGTATTATATGCCCTTGCAGGATTATTGCACAGTCTTGTGATTATAGTCTTTCATAAGGAGAAAGCCATTGGAACATTTTAGTAGAGGAATATCATGTCTGATTTGCATCTGATAAAAACTGAGCTGATGTGTTGAACAGAGTAGGGTTAGGGCAGGACCAGGTGGAAGTTACTTGAATAACCAAGTGATAGTTGCTGATATGTTCTGGGAATAGAATTGATGGCAATGGAGGTGGATAGAGAGGTTGCTTTCTGACTTAATTTTGCTGAGAGCCAACGGAGTTTGTGAGAAAGGAAAGAGTCAAACATGACTCTAAATTCTTGGTCTAAGCAATTGGAGAGATGGACGATCCTTGATTAGGTGGAGAGGGCCATCAGATGTTGAAATCTGGGGGAAACAGTGAAAGCCCAGTTTTGGAGATGTTAAGTTTACAGTGTTTAGAAGTCCAAGTATTGATATCAAATACACAGGTGGCTAAAGGAGTCACCAGTATATACATATGGTGTTTACAGTAACATTTCTAGATATGCACCAAGACAGTGAGCATAAATAGAGAGAAGACCAATAACTTGCTCTGTTTCTGGATTCCCCCCACACACCAAGGTTTACTCCAGAGGCCCTATAGAGAAAAAAGGTGGGGCCAGGCGCGGTGGCTCACGCCTGTAATCCCAGCACTTTGGGAGGCTGAGTTGGGCAGCTTGCCTGAGGTCAGGATTTCGAGACCAGTCTGGTCAACATGGTGAAACCCGGTCTCTACTAAAAATACAAAAAAATTGGCCACAAGTGGTGGTGTGCGCCTGTAATCCCAGGTACTTGGGAGGCTAAGGCAGGGGAATTAATTGAACCACGGAGGTAGAGGTTGCGGTGAGCCGAGATCACGACACTGCACTCCAGCCTGGGCAACGGAGTGAAACTCCGTCTTAAAAAAAAAAAAAAAAAAAAAAAAAAGTGGAAGGGAAACTTTGAGAAATTTTCTCCAGCAATGGAATGTGTGGGTCCTACCTTGTATCCCTCTGTGTATTAGGGATGGGTAAGTCAGGCTTTCGTGTGGAAGAATAAAAATAGGAAGAGAAATGTTAGAATTTGACTCTCACTTCTCATCCACCCTCGCCTTGGGATGTCATTGTGCTGCCCTCACACTGGGGGAAAATTCTTCAATTTCTCCCTACCTTGTCCTTGCTAAGTGATACAGTACTGTCACTTAGACCCGAAACTTTTAGAAAATCAGTTAAAGACCACTTGGAGGAGCGTTGGGAGGTTTTTGCTCACCCTCAGTTCCAATCTAAAGGGATTTGGAACAGCCTAATTTTGAGGTATATCACTTTTATTATCAACTGGTATGAGTTATGTTTATACTAAGGATATTAAACTTTTTTATTCTTCCCCACTTTATTGTTTGCCTTTTTAAACTTTTTTCATGAAAAAAAAAACTGTTATGTGTGTATTATTTCATTGTGATTTTCCAAATTGCATTTATGCTTAGAAAACCTTTTTCTACAGAAATTAAATGAATCTACATTGTGTACCTACTACGATATACATTTGCTTCTATTTTATACATTAAAATTTTTAATGAACCTGAGACATATTTTGCTTCAAAGTAGGAGATGAGATATTGATTGAATTTTTCCTATGCAGCTGTCTTTCTCAGTACCATTTGAAATACTCTATTCTCCATTTGCTTATGGAAATTCCTACCTTATCTAAACTATGTTCTAATACATACTAGAATTAATGCTTTGTTGTATTGATTTCCTCAATTTTAATATGTATCTACAACATTTTTAAATGATCACATCTCTTTGTATTTCTACATTCATGTCATGAAAGACTAGCTTCACTTTGTATTTTTTTGTAAATTTTTATGTCCACCTGCATTTGCTTTCAAACTTGTTGAGTTGCTGAAAAAGAACTTTGAGCTTGTCACTGGGGTTATATTGCACTCGTTTTGAAAGAATTAACAGCAGGGATCATGGTTAGAAATAGTAAAAAACTAGTATAGTAGAATCACAATTAGAATAGACTCACCAATGAGAACAGATACCAGATAGACAGCAAAAGTATAAGATTAATACTATGTCTTTGCAGTTATCTCTGTCTTCTTTGATATCTTTCAGTGAAGTTAAATAGTTTTCTTTACAGTACCTGCACATTTTCTTGTAGGAAAACTCTTTATTTTACATTTTGCAGAGGTGTATTTTAGCATTATAATATAATCTAACTGGTTATAATTTTTCTAATGTATTTTGTGTATTTATCTTATGCCTAGTTTCTTGATGTCTCTTCTCAATTTTAAGTAATATTTACATAATTCCTCTGGATTCTCTAGATTTATGTGTCTTTTCCTTTCAAAATTAAAACTCTTCCAATTTCAAATTTTATTTATTTAAATCTGAACTTCTAGTGTTAAATACCAAGTGTACTTTCAAACAGAAATATAGGAATATGAGTGGAGCCGGGAACTTTGATTGCATATAAAAGAAGGAAATGGAAATAATACAACTGAAGGAAAATATAATAGATCATCCAGCCAGATAAACCTTAAATGTGCTGCTTTTAACCTGGCCTCTAACTGCATGGAAGGAAGCCAACCTCCACGTTGTTCTTCAGTCCAGCAATCTGCATTTCCACCTAGTTCCAACTTGTCATCAATTATTATTTACTCCTACTTCCTAAATATTCTTCTTCTGAACAATCAGGACTTAGACCAGATCCTCAACATATATAATCAAAATTATTATAATAGCATCCTAACTAGTTTCGTGTCTCTAAAAAATATTCTCTGCACCTTATGTGTTGCAAATATAGTATTCTTTCTAAAAATTGTTAAGTTGTCACACGAATCAAAATCAGTGGTACTCAAACACATACATAATAGGTCACCCTTGAACACAAATATGCAGGGTCTGCAAGATCTAACTTATATTTATGTCTTAATCATCACTTCTCAATTCTTCTCCCTCCTTGCCTTGTTCTTGCTACGAAATCTTGCACTTTTATGAAGACATCTACTGTATCATAACTAAGCCTTTACACAGGTTTTATTCTCTTTGTAGAATGTCTTCTGTTATCTCCTCTTCTGTGTTTTATCATGCCAGACTTTTAGAGACTTAAGTCAGCATCATTTTAACAGGAAAATGTTTCCAGAAGTTGTTCAAGCTATGTTAACCACCCCACTTCAGAGCTCCCCCAATATCCTCAGTATCCCGTGATCAAAACATTTTTTATAATATGTAAGAAAATTTAGAGAAGAAAATTATATTCCCCTCTTCCCTATTTCATCCACACTCTTTTAAAGCCTTTGACTGACTGAATTATTCTTGAAAAATGTTTTGCTACTAAATATGTTTCTTTGTAACTTAGATTTCAAATTTTGAGCTAAAGCAAGAATAAGAATATAGTGAAAGTCTGAACCCATAAAAACAAAATATGTGATCAAGTACAACCATCTTTAGTTAGTAATTTTGTATCTAATAATTTAGAAGAAGCAACTTCTTCCTAAAAGGAAATCATTGTTCTAGGCTTAATTTTGGAAAAAAAACGAAGAACTCTTTGAGGATAAAGCTGTGATATAAAATTAGACAAATATGATTTTATAAGCACATAAATGAGAAATCTCAAGAAAGAAACCCATTCCATCACATATCCTAGGATTTTAAAAAGCAGAAATTTAAAAGTTAAAATATAAGTAGAATCCTATAATTACATGAATTCACTTTGCCCTACCTTAAATTCTTTTCATATAGGTCAGTGGTTTTATAAATCAATAAAATTTGTCCAGTGTTATAGACTAGACACTAAAACATACGAAGATAACAACAGTGTTTCCATCACTAAATTCTTCTTGAAAAGATGAAGAAATGGGGATAATTAATATCTGAGACTGATATTTCAAAGTATTATTATACTCTGACTTTGGAGGATAGTTGGAAGTTTTACAAGCACAAGACAGAACAGAAAATCCTATTAACAGTAAGAAATACGAAATAGCAAATTTTGTTTTCCTTCACTTTTTCAATTTCAATTTTTAATAGGAATTTACCTCCTCTAAAGGAATGTTACTGTCTTCAGTGTCTAGAACGGTCCATAATAGATAGTAGTCATTCAGTAAATTCTGTTGAATGAATAGATAAAGATTGTTAAACATTTTTTTCTGATTTTGACCCTAACATTATCCCAGCCTAGACTAATTCACAGCCCAACTCTTGAGAGACATAGAGCAGATATAATCTTACAATATTCTATAAAGTATCTTTTCACTACAAATAAGTAAAATGCCAAAAATTTAAAGTCATTTCCTTAAAATTTAGTGGATTCTTATATGCCATATTGAATAACAAAGAAAATGCTGTAATTAGTACTAGTTTTTTGGAACTGGAATATAATTGTGAATATATCAACATAAATGTGGCCCACGTTACCAAAGTTTAAAAACCACTAATTTATGCTATCTCATCCTCTTTTAACCTATTTCATTTTCTCCAGTTTCTCCCCAAATATCCCTTGCGTTTTATTGTTCTGTAATTTTGTTTATGCTGTTATTTCTTCTGTCTGAAAAGATAAAGTACAGAAAATCTTGTCTGGAGAGTGTGAAACTAGTTAGGATGCTGTTGTAATAATTTTGATTATATATTTTGAGGACTTGCCCAACTGACTTGACAAACTACTACTTATCCTTAAATATTCAGCTCAAATGTCACTTTTTCACTTTTCTGTGAAACGTGCGTTTCATCTTGATCCCATAACACTTTATATTGCCTCTATTTTATGTGCAACGATCTAAAAATCCCATAAATATTTGTCTACATGTATTACTATTATCCCTTAAGGATAGAGAAAAAACGTCCAGTACCCATACTCTCTTTAAATCTTGATTAAATGAAGGGGCTAAACAAAACAACAACAACAACAACAAAAACTGCTTATGATACCAAGAACAATCGCCTTGCAATGCTTTTTTGAATGTCCTACTAGTTTTCTAAAAGCATACCTACAAATATTGGTTACTCAATCATTCCTGACACCACCCTTTCCATAATTGTACCATTTTAAGGAATTTTATTCATTTCAACCAAAACGTCTCACGTTATTGTCTTTTTGTCCTAACACAAACTTTGGAGTTATCTGGAATAAATCTAACTCTTCTTCTAAATATATGCCTTTAAATATGTAAAAGCAGCTGGTCTATATGCCACTAAATTCTAATTTTACTCTAGTCTATGGTTTCTAAATTAAAATCATTGATCCCGTTCCTCTAATTCAAACAAAAAAATAAAGCAAATGCAACTAATAAACAAAGCAAGTATAAATCTACCAATCTTAAAAATTCATATGCTGTATCATGAAGACTTCTTCTAGCACCTGAACTGAACACTGAAAACTGGAGTGTGGTTCAGATAGCATACACGTCTGCTAATATGAAAAATTATAACTATTTCCATGTTTCTTCTCACGCTAAAATTCAACTTACACTTGTGCCTCACCAGCACGAAACTCGGCCCATCATTTTACTTTCAGTTGTTGTTGTTTTTAATAGTAGAGAGAAGAGTACAAATTCTAAATACTGAGGGTTTTTTTGTTTTGTTTTGGTTTTTCCTGCAAGCCCTAACAATAATTCTTTTCATAAGACAAGTTGTATATATTTTTTTCACAGACTTTTCTCTTAGACCAAAATATCTGGGAAATTTGTAAACGACCCTTTTTACTTTTGCCCGCCTTTAAGTGACTGAATCGATTTACTTTTAAATGTTTTACGAACAAACCTTTTATTGAAGTAATTCCAGAAAAATAAACTCTGGATCCTCAGCTCATGTGCTCTATCGGGAAGTACCCTCAGCCTGGCAAGCGCTTCCACTATTCTCATCGCCCAGCCAGCAGCCTCCTTCAGACCTTTGCTGGGATACGACTGTCTCAGTCAGGCTGACGCCAACCACACGAGGTGCGACCCCAGGTGTGTGAGGGAAAGGCCCCAACCCACAGGGAACAACAGCCACGGGGAAAGAAAAAGCCCTAAAACCCTCTTGCGGAGTTTTAAAAAAGAAAGAAAGAAACAAACAACAACAACAAAAAAAAAACCGACTTATTTGTGCCCCGAGTCTTTCTCCACAGGAGCAGCCAGCCACCCAGCTGTCTCCCTCTGAAAGACTTCCGAAGTCCAGGGGCCTCTCCCCTGACAGGAACGCAAAACTCCCTCATTCCGAGTCAATCACAAGAGGCCCCGCCCCCAACGTTGCTGGATGCGGCCGTCGATTGGCTGCCCCTCCTGTCAAGGCCTCTCCTGGACGACTCTTCTCCACCAACAACCTATGCCAGACATGAGATTGGCTTATGCCCTGCTGAAGTCCTGCCCCCGGCTGGAGGAGGCCGGCGTCAAAGAGCTCTCCACAGCCTCTGCTGTTTTTATTGATACAAGGACAGAGATCATAAGGGAGTCAGGGATTTGGAGGGGTGAGGGGCTGAGGGGACCTGGAAATTTCTGAATCCCAGGGCTGGAAGGACGTGGAGTCTTCTCCAGTTCTCACACTTTACAGACGATGTAACCTCTCACAAAAGGTCTAGGGGCAGATCTGGTCTCCAAAAAAGGGACGTGATGCTAAGCAGGTCCTGGGAGAGCAGGCTGTGCCAGGAAGAGTTTATTCTGCGTCTCTGCTCTATCTGGCTTTTGAGCTCAGAGAGGAGGCGACTAAGTTGGCCAAGGCCAGGGTATACACCATCAGGTTGATGGAGCTCTGCAGAAAGTGCACAGCAAAAGCCTGGCCTCCGTGGAAGAAGAGAAAGTTCTGAGTGGTCTGAGGGAGGCTGGACATGCACTCAGGGAGCTGAGCCCCGATGGATGCCTGTATCCTTTATTCCATCCTGTTGTTTCCCCATTAACACTTACCACTTTCTAATAGTTACCGTAAAATATTTAATTACCATTTCTTCACTTATATTTCTTGTTTATCTCTTACTTAAAATGTAAGCCTCGTGAGGAAGGGATTTTCTGTTTTGTTCACTGATGCAGCCTCAAAATATAGAACGGTTCTGGCACAGAGAATGTGATTAATAAATATTTTGGAATAAACTAATTCTAATATTTCATTTGTTTTTGTGGAAGTCCAAAACAAAAGTGCTATTTGGTTTCAGTTATCCAAAGTGAACCACATAGACAGTATATTATTTGTTAAATCTTGTCAAAAATTAACTGAACAATCAGGATTTCTTCCTCCATTTTTGAATTTATCAGAATGAAAAGCCAAAAATGTTGAACAACTAAATCCCAGTTTTCTGTTCACCAAATTGTCTTAATTGGAAACTTTTCTTTTTACAAAAAGAAAGATGCAAGTATCTTTGATAATCAAAATAAGTATCCTAGAATTTTTAAATTATTTGTAGTTACTTCAGGAATTATGACATTTTTCTTGAGAATTTGTGAATGCTTCAATGTATGACTCCAGACAGTTGTAGAATAATGGAACAAATTATTACTAATTATATTGCTTAGTGGTGTGCATTTGATTCTATGAATAATCAGGATAGGTCTGGGTGTGTGTCACAGTGGTAAGCATAATCAAATATTAAAGAATCCATAACTGACACAATATTGTTTTAGAATACTACTGTAATTTCTTTGAAATTAGGTCTGTATCTTATAAAGTTTCATCTTGTTTTATATGTATGCTTACCTAGTGTACCAAAGAGGAAAGACAGACTTCCTAAGGAAATAAAGCAACTCTGAAATAATAGCCAATGTGGGACCATGTACTGTTAGATAGTTTGATGTAACTTCAATTCTTTTTTTTTTTTTGAGACCGAGACCGAGTCTTGCTCTGTCACCCAGGCTGGAGTGCAGTGGCGCGATCTTGGCTCACTACAAGCTCCGCCTCCTAGGTTCATGCCATTCTCCTGCCTCAGCCTCCGGAGTAGCTGGGATTACAGGCGCCCATCACCACGTCCAGTCCAGCTAATTTGTTTGTATTTTTAGTAGAGGCGGGGTTTCACCGTGTTAGCCAGGCTGGTCTCGATCTCCTGACCTTGTGATCCGCCCACCTCTGCCTCCCAAAGTGCTGGGATTACAGGGGTGAGCCACCGCGCCCAGCCAAACTTCAATTCTTACTCGGAAAAATGAGTGGCAATAAAGTGAATACATACAGCTTTTCTATGGATACTTTTTTAACAATCCACAGAATTCATGCTTTTGTCAGTTATATTAAAGTCTTTATAAAGCAGTATTTTATGACATGAAGCAACATTTTTTCTGAAAGAATACTCTAGATTAAAAAAGAAAGATGATTACATTTGAATAATTACATACTTCTTAAACTTTTATATAGTATTTTATTAAACATGACTGCATTTATTCTGCATAATGATTTTGCGTGTCAGGTAGGTTCATTGGACCTGCATTATCCTTGTGATATGGTATTAAGATGACAGCAGAAAAATAAGAACCGTGGTAGATTTGTCAGTGTTCTTTTTCCTTGTCCTGTGTCTACTTTCATTTTTCACTTTCTGTCAGTAAACTAAATTTATGTGAATAAGCAAACTCAGTTACATTAATGATCTGAAAACCCTACAAGTCTGAATATTTTCTCTATCCAAACTTTTGAATTCTACTCTTAGAACCAGTGAGTATACAGCATTTTGTGTTTTATAAGTCTTTTATAGAAGTCAAATGACTTCAGGCCGGACGCAGTGGCTCAGCCCTATAATCCCAGCACTTTGGGAGGCCGAGGCAGGCAGATCACTTGAGGTCAGGAGTTCAAGACCAGCCTGGTCAAAATAGTGAACCCCCATCTCTACTAAAACTACAAAAATAAGGCAGGTGTGGTGGTGGGTGCCTGTAATCCCAGCTACTTAGGAGGGTGAGGCAGGAGAATCACTTGAACCCGGGAGGCAGAGGTTGCAGTGAGCCAAGATCACGCCACTACACTCCAGCCTAGGTGACAGAGCGAAAATCTGTCTCAAAAAAAAAAAAAAGAGAGAGGAGGGAAGTCATATGCCTTCCAGCTTTTATACTCTGAACTCTCCAAAAGTTTCAAGGACACCTGAGCGCAGCAAACAAAGTACCCAAGGGCCCATATCCTAGAGGTTCCTGACTACTAAGTTGCACTCTTTGATTTTCTCTGTTCTAGTAGAAAAAAAAAAAAGTGCTCAGGGCTTCTAAAATGCAAGTCAGTGGTGCTAATATTAATAATGAACTGTCTACTTTTCAATACGTAATTGGCTTTTACATAATGTTGACAGATCAACTGACAAGAACAATTATTTTTTAAGAATAGGAAACATAAAATCACAGCACACACACACAGAAAAGCAGATCAATAAATATGAAGATCTCAGAAACAAAAGGGCAAACTATATTCTATGGTACATTGACTTGTGCCTTTATGTAGGCATTTTCAATTGTATGGAAGCTTTTCAAATAAGCAAGATCTGATGCTAGCACATATTAAAAATGATCTTAGAAAGGAATGTAAAAAGTTAGGAGAAGCAATTTGAAATATTTATTTTCTGTTTATAATCCATATAAATATTGATAAAGAGAATATTTTCAGGGATTACATGAGTGTATGCTATCCATATCCATATGATATATAATAGGATATATGATTCAGAAGGCTGACAACATTTCACATCGTAGAATCTGTCTTATCGTGTGTCCAACATTACAGCACATCAAATCATTTTACAAAAATCTCTCAATGGCCAAAATGACATTCCCATGAGAAGATTTACTTTTAAGCAAGTAGGTACAATCAGTTCTCTTTAGTGGAAATAAAAACACTGTTGCTTCATTTAGAAAATTATCCTCAATTTTAACATAAATTTAAAAATTTTAAATAGGTATTTAAACATACAATTTCTAAAGTTAAAAAAAAGTTTTATACTTCTTACAAGGCATAGATCTGAGTAATGTATATATCTAGTTTCCATGACTGCATGTATTATAACATATATGTGTATGTACATGTGTGGGTATGTATACATATATATAAAATTCATGAAATAAAAAGGAATAAAACAATGAGAGAAAGAAAAAATTGATTTACTCTGTAAACTTTTAAACCTATCACATTTAAGATGCACAGATATATTGTTGAAAACATTTGTATTCTACACAGAGCACATTCAATTACCTACAGAAATAAATTATGGATGATTGGTGATCTGATTTATAAGGTTGCCAACAGAGTTCAGAAGCAATGTATCAGAAACAAAAAGACTACCACATCTTAAATAAGAAAATGGCATTAAGGAATTTGCCAACTATTCCAATGACATAAAGATCACACATGTCAAAACAAGAATAAGTTTATATCAAGCTTTACAGAATAGTACAGAAAATTAAAGAAAAAATATTTTAAAAATATATATTTGTATATATCTACCCATTCATTTTAAGCATAGAGAATCTGAGACAGTGGTTTTAGCTTCATGACTTATGCCCAGAAGAGACTGCTCTCTGATTGTTGTTGTCTAACTGGCAATTGTTAAAATAAATATGTGTGAAGTCAGTTTAAATATAAATATTAAGCATATGAGCCAATCCAAGTATCATATACAAATCAAAATACTTTATATATAGATCCATGATTACCTATTCTTTCAACTACATAATTTGAGGGTAGAATTATATATTCCCATTTTACAGCAATTTAAAATTCTGCAAGGATGAAGTTTCCAGATCTAGCAACAGTGACGTAACATTTGGTGGGAAAAGGATGTGAGAAAGGGTGTGTTGTGAAGGAATTATTTCCAAATTGTCATCTTCCAATTTTATTTCAACAATTTAGCGAAGATTCAACATTACAAGTGAAAAAAATACTCTAACAATTTTTCCACAATATACTGAAAATGTGGTAATTCTTTTGAAGTTGACACTTTACTAAATAAATGCTGTATTTCTGTCCTACAATGAAAAAATATGCTGTTGGTTACATTATTCTAAGAGTTATTTCATTCCACCTACTGCTTCCAGTGAGAACAACAGATAGACTGGATAGATAAATGATTGTACATTATAATTGCCAAATGAGGGTTTTTTTTTTTAACTAAACTTGCTGATATCTCCAAAATTAATACTTTGGGTATTTGTCAAATTATATATACATTTCAAGTATTTCCATTGTGACAAAAATAATGATCTTCTATAGAAAAACTATAGTTTTTTATGTTTAATAAATTGGTTTTTACCATAAAGCTCTATTTGCAAATTTCTAAATTTTACTCTCTTTGAATTTGTTTCAGTTACTCAAACTTCACACACTAAAGGATTACACTTAGAATATACAAACAGATATTTATTGACCACCTACAATGTAAATACATATTTGAATTGTTTTAAGGTCTAATATGTTAACTATAGCAAAAATGCTACATTTGTGATAAAGACACTACTGATCACTTTGGTCACCCAACTGTATTATAATTTTCTGAAGGTCAGGTCTTCATTTGAAATTCATCACATTGTTTACAGCATGAGGACATAACAGGTGCTCAGTAAATGTATGCTGAATTGCATTAAATGTCAACACCTAACCTTCAATGAAAAGCCATCACTTTTTTCTATCAAGGAAAAGAGCAAATGTGACAAGACGATATGTCAATAACAAACTATGAAAAGAGGAAATGTTTTCAAGACTTCACTCAAAACTTACCTTCACTTTTTACATTATAATAAATTTGGAGATCTGTTTCTGGTACTTGTTTAATTTTTTGTTTCCTATTAGTAGGATTTGGATATTTTGACTTTGAAAATATTTTCATGCACCTAACTTGTAGTAAACATTAATAAACACTAACTTTACAATACATGTAGTTACATATTTAATAAGTAACCAAGTAAAGATGTAAAAATAGGTTGTCCTTGGGTTTTTAAGTATTGGCTTTTCCTCATCAATAAATGGGAGTTAGATGTATCTGTGAATCTTTATTACTTTAAAATTCTGACCAAAGGAGAAGTGTGAAAATATTTTAGCTGTCCAAGTTAAATTAAGGGTAACATTTTCTATTGGAGTATGTAAATGAGATTTTCCTCTAGCCTTTCAACCTTAAAAACTTACATCTTCTATGGGAAAAGGGGAATTAGGTATCTGTAAGTAAAGGATACATTCAACAGGATTTGAATTCAAATTTTTTAAAAAGCAATTCTGCAAATATGCTTACCATCTAATAAGAAAAATTAAAAAGTTATTAATCAAGATAGTAGTCCAAGTGTGGTGGCTCATGCCAGGTGTGGTGGCCCAGCACTTTGGTAGGCAAAGGTGGGAGTAAACATTTGAGGCCAGGCATTCGAGACCAGCCTGGACAACGTAGCAAGACTCTCTGTCTCTAAAAATTTTAAAATTAGCTGGTCATGATAGCTAACGCATGCCTATAGTCCAAGCTACTTGGGAGGCTGAGGCAGTAGGATTGCTTGACCCAGTTCAAGGTTAAGAGCTATTATCATACTACTGCACTGCAGCCTGGATAACAGAGACCCGTCTCTTAAAAAGATAATAGTGACCTCTGTTGTTTCACATTTGTGTTACTACATAACTAAGAGAGGTATTAGAGCATGTGGATTTTACAATAAAATATTATTATCATGGATACAATAGAAAATTCTGATGTGAATTCAACCTACTCCTCCTTATAAGTTTCAGGAATCAATTGAATGACTTGCTAAATCACATTATTTGTGCTTAAGCTCATTTCAAATTAACTTTTACATATAATAGCACTTCTGATAATGTATCAATAAAACAGCCTGTATTTTTTCAATCAAGTCAATGACTAATGCCACCAAATAGGGTTCTCCTTCTCCCTCACTGCCAACCCAGCACACCAACTCCAGTAAAATAGGATGTTTAACAAGTCCTTCTTAGGAAAAAAAAAATAAAAAAAGAACATCAAAGCAAAATATGGGCGTATCTCCCTTTGTCCTTCCATAATTATGCTTTTGTTCTTCCTAGCTACAGAAAGCCTACCAACATTCATCTGGTAGCCAGCACTGGATTGTATTCTTAAACTTTTTCTAATTTTAGCTTTGTACTGGTTAAAATTATATGATTTAAGTAGGAATATATTCATGTTTTTGTAAACATATATAATTATATGTGCATGTGGAGTTAAATACCTAATATCCTTATTGACTTGCTGACCTTTGATCCATGAGATCACAAACTTTCCTATACCACTTCTAGAAGTAATCATTACTATTAATTTTATGTATATTTAATATACTTATATTATGAACTTACTTATACATATACAAGTGAAAATTGAATAATAATTTTCACAAATTTTTAAAGAAGTTTGTATAAATGGGCTATTACTATATGCACTGTCCTATAATGTGTCTCCTTTACCTTACTATACATATTGTAGAACTTTATACATCAGTGTGTGTAGTATTTGCTGCTATGTATCATTTCATGGAACTAATGTATCTGGTTTTATTTATGTATATCAGCTTAAGCATACATGCAATGGTTTCTTCAGAATAAAGAAGAGTAAGTGGAATTATTAATTATATAAATTTAAAATCCCATGGCCTTAAATTTGAGGTGAGAGCAATCAGCATGACATGTGATTTTCTCAAGCAAAACTGTGTATCTCTGTATCCTTTTCTATGACTCAGTTCAACATCTTAATGGTGGCCTGCCATGCCTCTGATTCAGCCTTGGCCTAGTTCTTCAAATTGATTTCTTACCAAACTACCCTAGAACTATATGGAAAACTTTAGTTCACTCTTGTTATCACATTTTGTATTACTCACATCTCTTAAATTCTCACTTTCTTTTTTAATCTGGCTTAGAGTTCATGGCCCAATTACATAATTACTTTCTCAAAATTATTATTTCTCTTTTTCCATTTTCCTTTTATTCAGCAAAATACCTGATTTTATTCACAACAAAATTGTTGTCTACTCCATACCTAGACTCTCATAACTAAACATTTTGAGAGAAAATAACATTATTGGTTAATTTTCTTACTTCAAACTCATTACTGCAAGTATGTCAACACTCAAAACTACTGGGAGATATGTGTTTTTCTCATGAATATATGTACCAATTCTTCCATACATTTTTTTAAGAAAATGAAAACAATCCCATGAAGATATCATGTTTCCACCAGGAAATCTACCATCCACTCATATATGTATCTTTATTATTTTCTTTGTGTTCTGTAGCAATTGAAAAATTGCCCATATTCTTATCAAGACAAATTTCCCATTTGTTTGTCTATCATTTGCTCCTTCAATCATTCCCACTACTTTTCTCCTGAATCATTCAAAACAATATTAAAACATGTTCTTATCTCCCTCATCTTTTAAGAAATCCCAACTTTATGTTTTCCTCCGGCAACTTGCTTCCCTTCAAAGTGATATTCCTGGAAAGAACTTTCTGTACATGCTGTCTTCATTTCCTTGTCTAACATTTTTTTCTTTAACCCATTCCTCATGGGCTTTCATCCATTCCACTTTACTTAAATGGCTCTAGTGGATTACAAGGCTCTTTGGTAAGAGCTTCTCTTTATTCTGGAACACTGTCCCCTAGATATCTGTATAGGTCTCTCGTTCTCACTTTTCTTGCATAACCTATTCTGTAAGAACCTCCCTGACTGCTACATTTAAAATGTTATCTACTACCTAGATAAATCGTCCCCTTTCCCTACTTTATTTTCCTTCATAATCTTATTCACTACATAGCACATTCTATATTTCAGTTAGTTTATTATCTGTAACACCAACCATTATAATGTATGTTTTATTCAACACTGTATTATCATCTGCTACAACTCTTTCTTCCACCAAAAAGTCTCACTCTGTCGCCCAGGCTGGAGTGCAGTGGTGCGATCTCGACTCACTGCAACCTCCACCTCCTGGGTTCAAGCAATTCTCTTCCTCAGCCTCCCAAGTAGCTGGGATTACAGATGTTAAGCCACTGCGCCCAGCCCTGAGAAGTATTTCATACGTTCTCATCATTCTGCACTGTTTGGATTTCCTTCTGTACTATTAAACTCTCATTTTTCATAAAATTTGATAACTCCTCCTATTATAAAGTGTTTGAGTCCATTTTCCGGAGATTTAGTCATAGGCAACCTTCTTTTCTGAGTGTGCACTTTTTACCCAAGTGATCTCAGCAAATCCCCAAGCTTTAAATATCATCCATATTCTGCTGACTCTCATGTCTATAACTGTAATCCTAAATTTTCCCTTGAGCTTCAGACTTGTGTAAAATTATGATGTGAATTATATGTTAAAATAATTTTCTACATTCTGGTTTACTGCAAAAACAGATAAAATATTAGAAGGATGAGCATAACATTCTTTAAGTTTTAAGTTCAAGAGAAGAAGGGTTATAAAGGAAGACTGGTTGATTTTTCAGGGATAGCAGAGTTTCTTGAGTATAGCTCTTCTGAGATCCTTACCTCTCCACAGTAGAGGCAAGGCATTTGGCATTGTTATTTATCAAGTTGAGTTACTGTAAAAATTGCTCTTAAAGTTTGAAGATGAACCTTCTCAAGTACCAGGCAAAGGCTTGCAAACCACAGAAGGTCTTATATGAGAAGCTGGCATAAAAACTCTGACAGTTAGGTGAAGAGGATATGATGAGAGGGCAGCAGGACACAGAAAGGACCCATGAGATTCCCAAGATCCTGAAAGAGGAGAAGGTGGTGTTGTCCTGGTAAAGTGTATCCAGATAATTAAGAGGAAAAATATCACCAAACATTACAATGATGATAACTCTTTTGGACATGAGAAAGGATGCACCCCTACTCTGATGATTTCTTGTATCTTAAATCCAGAGCAGAGGAAACAGTGCTTGAGTGCTTGAACAGAGCAGAGGAAACACTGTCCACATGAAAACACTTAAGCAGCAGGGACCATAAGTGTGGAACACCCATGCAGTATGAACCCATCCTGCAACTACTGAATGCCAGTGTTACAAAGAAAACTTTCAATGAGCAGAAACTGCTGCACCATCCTAGTTATCATACAGCAGCATACCAAAGCAGAGACAAAGCAAGTTTCTGATGGTGATGTTTAAGTGTTTTCATTGCTAAGCAATATATTCAAATTATCTACTTGACATTTTCACCTGGGTTTCTAATATGTATCTCAAACTCAGTATGTCCAAATTGGAACTTTTGATGTTTCCTCTACAAGCATATCCTTCTTCTATTCTTTAATATCACATCAAATGGCACCATTACACATCAATTGGTTGAACATTCAAGAGTCATCTTTGAATTATCTGTTCTCTTCACTCTCAGAAGGCCAGCCATTTGCAAATCCTCTTCTGCTTCCAAAATGCATCTGATTTTGTTTTACTTTCTTTGTTGTTACTACCATATATGGAAGGTTCCCATGGTCTCACCTAGACCTGGAAATAAGTCTCTTCTGATTCTATTGAGCACTCTACAAATTGGTCTTCAGCCAATAGCCAAAGCATGTTTTATAACCTATGTGTCACTGCTATGCTTACCTTCTCAAACTTGGAATGAAACTTTCACTTTTTATTGGGCTTTACATAGCCTGGAAATTCTGGTCTTTGTCTACTCTCTTACCTCCTTTCCCATGAAGTAATTTTACATTTACTACTTTTCTAGTCACACTGACACTTCTTAATCTTTAAATTTGGGAAGCTGTTTGCCACCACCAGGCCTTTGCACATGCTGTTTGCTAAGCTTGGAATGACTTTCCTCAAAATGGCTCTTTGGATAGCTAATTTTTCAGTATCTACTCAAAAGCTTATTCCTCAAATGGCTGCACTACAATGTCTGACCCAAAATAGGCCCTCCCTACTGCAGTTCACTATGCCATTTTAACACTCATAATGTTTTAAGTTTTTGACACTATTTTACTTATTTATTTTTCAATAATTTCAGAAGCCCTGGCCTTAGAATGTAAGATTCATGCAACCAGAGACCTTGCTTATATTATTCACCAATCTATCTTAGAACTTTGGAAGAATATAGACCAGAGACCTTGCTTATATTATTCACCAATCTATCTCAGAACTTTGGAAGAATATAGTCTAATTTAGAAAAGCTTCTGAAAATGTAATTGAAAAGAATGTTTAATAACAATGTATCTTTAAGAAAAGAAAATTTAACTCTTCTTTTTCAGTCAAAAGAATGTATTTCTATCAGGGGTCTTTGGACACCAGTGTGAAACTCACTAGAGCCAAAAATTTACCAGAACATAGATTTAGAACAACTCATAATAAATACTTATAAAATTATAATTTTGGCCATATTATTATCACTCACCATTATCCAGAACACAAATTTTGAAATTAGCACTCAATAATTTCATTCGAAATAATCATAAGAAAATTTTGTTATTAGTAATATTGATAGATATAAAATATTTACATATGACAAGAACCAACACTCCCATATTCTATACATAAAATGAAAAGCTTTCTTTTTTAAAAATTCTATTCTACTTTTATATATCATGTGGCTTCAAAATAATTACTAATTTTAGAAGCAATGAGATGACTAGATATGTAGGATATGAAAATAGATATGTAGGATATGAAAAAATATTAATAGAATTGTGCTCACCTTGGTAGATAACTATGGTATTGAATTACATTGTAATACGTGTCCTAAATAAAAGACTAAAATAGAAATTACTCAAACATTTTGTTTATTCTATTATAGAATCACTAAAGAAAAAATTAGCTATTTTTACTCAGTAAGCAGAATATTTTAATGATTTGAAAGGGAGGATTTTTAAAACTGAATATGCTGTTCTTCATAAAATAAGAAAATATGTTTATATGGAAATATTTTAATTGAAATATCAGAATTCCATAGAATATTCGCGTCAGTTGGTACACAGCTCCTTTCAAATAAATTTTATTATCCCTATCAAGAAAGCTTTTGAGAATTATAATCTAACTTTATTTCTTTTTATTATTGTTTTTAATTAGTAATATATTTTATTTCATGTGTTAGCCAGTTTGAAACAGTAAGTATTGTGAGTTGGATTAGAACATGACCTGATTTTAAATATTCCCAGCTAAGGTTAAATAAAATATGCATACTTTAGATAAAGTTTGAATATTATGTTTGTATTGCTTTTTACCTAACTTATTGAGTTTGCTGGGTTTTTTTAATAAACTTTAAAAACAAGAGAAAATATCCTATAATGTAGGATAGTACAGAAAAATGTTGGAAATACAGCCCTTGAGTTAAGTTTAGTTTTGTCTGGCATTGATAAATGACATGGAATAAGTCAATTTATTCATTAGCATTCCAATGTCTATATTAGAAACATTCATAATAAAAATAATACACTTAAAGATGCTAAGTTGATGAAAAAGTAACAGGGGGGTACTTATATTGCAATGTTATAGTTAAATGTTCCCTTAGGTACTGTTTCTACTTTAATTAAAACTATTTCATAAATCTAAAGAAGAAGCTTCCCTAGCGATACCCGTAAACCTCACATTTTCTTATGGCTTCACTTATTTTAAAGTGCTGAAAGAACCCAAATTTTATTTTTTTACTCTATAGTTAGTTTGTAATTAAAATATTCAATGCCACCTACCAAAAAAACCCACACAATCAAATACAGTAAAAAGAAGTATACTGGAGATAATATAGACTTCAACAAATTAACTATAATTATTCTTGATTAATAGCTAACACATCACACTATAGCTAGCATGGCAAAAGGTAAGTGATACTATAACCATCTGGAAATTAACAAATTTATTCAAGCAATTACATAAAGTAACATTAATGTTTTATGATACATAGCACAAAGCCTACTCATGACTCCCCAAAGACATTTGTGATGGTTAAAAATCTAAACAGTTTAGAAACTGACAGTAAAAACACATACAAATGTTCATCTCTCTAGGCATCTCAAAGCAATTTGGATGATTTTATTTTGTGTAAGTTAGATTATATAATCCAAAACATACATTCCCATCACTGCACGAAACAAAGCTTATTAGACTGGTGCTTTGAGACACTAATCTAGCAATGGGAAAATGGAAAAGTTAGAAAAGATTTGTCTCTGGTACCCATGGCCTTCATTTGGAATGATCCTTTCACAGTACCTTGATAACAGCTGCCCTGAAATTGTTGCATCTTACTTCCCTGGTCCACAATCCACTCATTTTCCCTCCTATCTTTTACATTGTTCTGCATTTGATGCAGAACAATAAATGCTGGCACATGAATCAGATACAAATTTTCCATGCTAATATTTTCACAAACTACTTATTAACTACAAGGAAACTACTATTTAAAACATATTTAAAATTGACATCTTTCTTCATAAATTCAAAAAGTGGCTTAAATGTTGAAAAAGATCTGAGGTTATGGCTGTAAGATGCAGATATCATTTGCTAATTAACTAAATTTCAGAATTATGAATCACTTTAAAGATACCAGCTATTTCTAAGAAAGTTTGATCTATTGGGAACAAAGAAAGGAAGACACAGATTTAGAGAATGTTCTGCTACTTTTGCTTCTGGGTGTTCATTGGAAACAGCCCTGGGAACTTTCCGTTTAAACTGCAGGAGGAAAAATAAGCAGCCAGAGGGTTAGCAGAAGATAGAGGCAAGGGTAACTTTTTTTCTTTTAATACGATATGCAAATTAATTAGGAGCAATTAACCTAGCAGTAGGACTGAAGACTTTAGGGCCTTGTTTTAATGTCAAGGTTTATGTGGAACTCTGAGGAGCTATGGGTCCTTACAACTGTATACCATAAACCTGAGGTTACTTCATTGGTAACAAAACACAATTAACTATAGACACAAATATAGTAATACTTCTCCTTTATATTTGTTGCTTATTTAAAATTTTTGCTTTTAAGCTATGGTATTCATGTATTTAATAAGACATACTCTATTTTACAAAAAATACTAAGTTTTTATTAAGCATCTGGATTTTTTTTTTTTAAAAGGTAGCCAAAAAAGCAAAGGGGTTGTCTCAAAAGATATTGCAGAAGTTGTGCATCTTTCTACACAGCACCAGCCAAAACTCAGTTAAAAAGTTGGAGAAAAGCATAACTCTTTACCCTGCATCGCAAATCAGCTGAGGTTTAGGAATGATAAATGAAATGTCTCCATCAGCTATATCAAGAATAACAATACCTGTCATTGTCAACACCAATAATACCCTTGAAAAATAGCCTTTACACATCATCTCTATTTCTTTTCTATACAATTTTCTCAATGTGATCTTACTTTAAGTAGCTGCACTCTATTGAGATAAGTCAGATTACTAATCTCACAAACCCCCTGGAGATTTTTTATCATCCTTCTTAGCTTCTCAGAACAGCTGGAACATACCTACCTCTTGTCTTTTCTGTGGGACCATAACTGTTATCTCTTTCCACTCCTTCTCAGATCTTTTAAGGTCCCATATTTCTCTGATCTATTGTGTTGTTTGGAATTGCATGCATATCACTCTTGTGTTTTGGAAGGTATGCAGTCCCTGAAAATTGTAGCTACACATTATAGAGTTCTGCTATATAGGAAAAGAACATCAGCTTTAGTATCAAGTAGACTTTACTAGTGTTCTAGAGGAATTATTGTCCACATGAGTACTAGATTCATCCAAGAGTTTAATTATAATTCAGAGTAGATAATGTGGGTCAGAAAGTTAAGCTCCTATGAGGAACTAGGAGCCTGGCCTGAATAACTGAGTAAACAAAAGGCATTATGAGGCTGAGAGAAAACAAAAACAAATAAACAAAATGGCTTGATGTTTTCATGTGTTTTTGAATTGATTAGTAAAAGGCATACATGAAATTCACTGTTCACATATTTCAAATAGACTTTTTTCATTAAACTGTTTTGATTTACAGATGGTTTAGGTACCCATATATTTTTTATATTTGATTGCTATAACTCTAGAATTTATATCCGTAGAATTATATGCATATTTTAAGGTAGAAGCAGTTTTATTCAATGTTTTTGGGATACAAATCATAGGTTAATAAAAAAAAGTTAAAGCAGGATATCAAAAAATCTGCAAAGGAATAAATAAATAATTTAAATATTGTATTTTATCTTAAGATGTGTAGATGCATAGCCCATTCACTAATTTTATGATATAGACTCAAGAACTTTTCTTTAAACATCTAATAATTGTAATTATTTCATTATGTCTTCTTTGTACATAATTCATGATACATAGTTTCTTATCATTCCAAGTTGAAAAAACTTGAGTAAAAATTACAGACACCAGTTAAGCAATCTCAGTTTGAAAACTCTTTTCTTAATTTGTCTATTGTTAATTCTATTGCTTTTCTATTTTTTTTACTTTTAATTATTTTATATTATTGGCTTCCTATTTTTAGATATCTTATCCACAACTAATTCAGGCAAATTTTTAGTAACTCATCCTTAAGTTTTCTCTAAGCATTCAAACTGGTTTTTGTACAAAAAAAGTTCATTGTTTATTTATTGACATTTTATCAAGTTACATACGTATACACTAAAAGTATCCCAATAAGCATAAGAAGTTTGTACCAAATACAATTGATTCTAGATAAGCATGAATGTGAACTGCTCGGCACAAAATTATTCAGATAATATATGTGGTAGTCTGCTAAACAAAATAGCTTATTGCACTATAGAAACAGTTCAGTATATTTTATCAAAGAAATGAAATGTATTTGTTAGTCCAGTTGGTTGATTAAATAGAGGATTGATGAAAAGCACCTTGTATTTTGTCTGATTATTTCCACAATTGAAATTGTTGGTTTCTGCAATAATTACTAATATATAAATGTGTAATGAAGCAGTAGGTATCAAAAAGCAGTTGAATAGGCCTATTACTACTGCTTATTTCCAATTCTTCCATGTATCATGAAAATGAAAAGGCTGGTCAAATGAACCATATCATTAAAATATTACATATTTACTATATATTCAAATGCTCCCTTTTGTTTGACAAAAATCTGGGTATAGCTGTTGAGGAAAAACCAGACACATTTGTATTGTCTCTTCCTAAGCTGCATAGTACATTGATCCACTATTTAAGCTATTTAATAGTATGTATGGTATAACCTATGGTCTGGAAATTTGTTGTGCAAAGCTATATATATATATATTATCATTTAATTGATCTGAAAATACACAAAAGTATTTTCTGCTTTTATAGGTGACTTACATATGTAAATATAAAAGGAGATATGCTTTATTATATAATATTGATTTCTGATTATAGTTTTGTTAAAGGCTAACTTATAAGTAAGAGTTAATTTGCATAATATTTTGACTGTTTACATAAACATTTTTTAAATGTTTCCAGAAAGAAAAAAAATTCAAATATTTCAATCACATTCCCTACAAATATTTTACATTTGAAGTTTTCCTTCATTTCACTGGTAAAGCATCCAGCTAGAAAAATAAAAAGTAAAACAAAACAAAACAAAACAAAACTTTACCATTCACAGTGATAGAATTGAGATTAGAATTCAGGTTACCTGGTACCTTTTAAGTCTGCATTACAGTAACAGAACATTTTTCTCTCTTTCATAGTACTTTCTATTTAACTAATATTGTCACTGCTGTGTCAAGTTATTTATCCAAAGGTATCCTCACTTCATTGATATTTCTTTAGAAACTATATTGATTTAAAATAGATACTACATTTTATACTAAAAATAGCATGCACAATCTTTAATATCTACTTTAATTACTGCATTTTCAGATTGATATTTAATTTGCTAATGAAATAGTGACAAGATTCATGTCAAGCATGCTACTTATACACTTGATTTCCTTTGAAAATTAAAACTCTGACCTAGAAAATAAGCACACTGTTCAGGGATACCATCTTCTTAGTTTAGTTGTTAGTTACCTGCTGTTCTTAAGAAATCAGTCTGCAAACTACTGATCCATGTCACTGCATTTTTACCTCTCTATTTGTTGGAAACATGTGCCTACAAACCAAACATCACTCTATTTAGTTTGTCAAATTGAAGATATCTTATCTACTTCAGGTGTAAGTTGTTTACAGATATTTAAAGCAAAATAAATATCAGTAAATGTAATATCAGAATTATGATTTTCAAATCATAATTCATAATGAATTCAAATATTTTAATATCAGTAAATAGATAATAGTAATAGGTGATACAGTATTATTAAGTTTTATAATACAATAAAATTCCTTTAATATATTAAAAGGACTATAATAAATAATAAGGTCTAAGCAATTAATTTTAGGCAAATCTTTTAGTATATTAATAATAGTCCTTTAATAATATATTAAAGGACGTGCCTAAAATTCATTGCTTAAACTATACTATTACAGTTACAATGACAGAAGCTTATTATAATCAGTATATTTTAAAATCATTTCAGTAGTTTTACATGACACCATTTGCTTTGTGTTTATCCTCAAACATTGTTGAGCACCTTAGGTAGTAACCTTAAGAAATCCTTGAATTCACAGATTAAATTAAAACTGTATTTATGAATACAGTTAATATGTACCCATTTGGCCCCATTTTGTCCATTTCATTAAAATATATAGAGAGAGATATTGTCTTTTCTATGTTTAATATGTAACTTATTTAACATATTCACAGAGCAAGCAAATCATGAGGCAATAAGAAAAATAAATAAATTATGCAAAACTTGGGGTTTTTTAAAAGGACTTTTTAAATTAATTCATTTATTTAAGATCTACTTCACTCTCCAAATGTATTTGACACTCTCAACAAAAACAAAAATAATACAGCAGGATAAAACTAAGCTATTGAGGAAATTAGTAAAGGATAATTAATAGGAGAATAAGATAAGGCCACCCAGTGGTGAGCTATAGCCAAAGGGTAGCTTCAGAGAGCTGATTCTGTTCATTTCTTTGTAACTCCATGTTCAGTGATAGCAGGTTAGTAGCTTGGTTGATCATAAAATTAAACATGTCACAAATAACAAATTACGGCTTTTTCTTTTCTTTTCTTTTCTTTTCTTTTCTTTTCTTTTCTTTTCTTTATTTTGGAAGATAGGGCTTAGCAGTACATCACTGAAGCCATTCTGTCTCTGAAAATATCTCCTAGAAGATATCCTGAATCAACTCCATTATATAGACAAAAGATTGCTGAATATGACAAAAATATGTGCCACAGATTAGCACCATGATAAATTTAGCTTGAATACTTTTAAATAAAAACAATTGACACTTTTAATAAGTATGCATGGAACAATTAAATTATGTGATGTTCTGTTGTAGCTACAAAAATAGTGAAAATATACAGCTATATAGTTGACAATATTGTTGGTAATCTGGAGTTATAAATAAGCTAATTAGGTATATGTATATATATCAAATGCAGTGCTTTGGGCTTGCTTGGATTGTACTAAGCTATATTATTTTGCAATAAATAAGTAAATGAATAAATTGTTTGTTGATGTCACCCTTAGATTGTGACAAAAAAAATAAAAAACAAAATATTAGTTTAGAGAAGACGTACCTTGCTATTTTAAGTTCTAAGTACATGAAAGTTCTAAGTACATGAAAAAGCTGTTTCAGATGATTAAAGTCCAAATAAGAGGCAAGGAATGGGGAATAAAACAGCCTCATGTTTTTGTTTGTTTGTTTGTTTGTTTTTCAGACAGAGTCTCGCTCTGTTGCCCAGGCTGGAGTGCAGTGGCGCGATCTCGGCTCACTGCCAGCTCCGCCTCCCGGGTTCACGCCATTCTCCTGCCTCAGCCTCCCGCGTAGCTGGGACTACAGGTGCCCACCACCACGCCTGGCTAATTTTTTTTGTATTTTTAGTAGAGACAGGGTTTCACCGTGTTAGCCAAGATGGTCTCGATCTCCTGACCTCGTGATCTGCCCACCTCGGCTTCCCGAAGTGCTGGGATTACAGGCATGAGCCACAGCACCCGGCAAAAACAGCCTCATGTTTTAAAAAATTATCTGGTCTTTATCAAATGTCATTCCTTTAGACCCTCCATTATGATGTCAATGAAGGTTATGGACATCACAGCATTAGTAGCTGAAGTTATTAATTAAGTTCACAAAACTTCAAGTCAATAGTTTTCATATCACATGTGGAATGTACATGATATATTAGTATTGGTATCTTTTAATGAAGGTGTATGTTCTATAGTATACAAATACATTAGTTATATTTTATATTATTTATTATATTGTTCCATATTATATACCATATTGGGTATATAAATATGAATGCTTTCCACAGTGATAAATAAACAAACGGCGATGCATGCTCTGCTTAATTTTTTTTTTTTCTGATAGGTGTGCACAATAAAAAGTTTGGAAACCCTTATTCTTGTTCGTCTCAAGGTCAAATACCCAAGAAAAAGCAAAAAAAAAAAAAAAAACAAAAAAAAACAAAAAAAAAGAAGAAGAAAAAGAAAGAACAAAAAAGCAAGACAAATTGGAATATTGTGCTATAGATTAGTAGGTTAATTATTAGTGACAAAATAGGTCTAAATTTGTACAGTATATTGTTCTGAGGACTTTAGAACTCTAATGTAGAGCACAAAGAGAAAAAGTGTTTTTGAATATTAGGTGGAGGCTTCATCTGTAGTTTGTTATGGAGTATGAAAAGAGGAGAGGGTGAGGGTATGGAAGTAGAGGACTTCAGTCAAAAAAAAAGAAAGAGAAGAAAACAAATGATGAGAATGATTAGATAGACTACCTCTAAATGATGAATAATTCTAAAAATTTGTTTCACCAATCAGTAAGAGGAAATTTTAGTTAGCTTAAGAGAATTCTTTTCAGTGGCTTTTAATTTCTGCCTTTTAAATTAACTGTGTCTTAGATTCCAGCTCTCAATACATCAGAGAAAAATATATAGTATACCTCATTTGGGCTAGTATTCCTACTATAAATCTGAAAAAACAAGCTTCTCAAATATCAATCATGCATATCATAAAGGGGGATAAATCAGAAAATGGCCTCATTTATGACTCTAATTTACAAAGCAAATTTATAGTATAAGAAAAAGATCTGTTAGCAAAAGTTCTCTAACATCATGGACTATCTCTAGAGAAAGTAGACCTAGAAAAAAAAAAAAAACAGTTTTCATTGGTTAAAATTCTCAAATAGGATGGGGCTAAGAAAATATTGCTTTGTAAGTCTGATATGCTATTCCATAATACATTAGATCAGGAGTAGGGTGGGAATGATGCCATTTTGTTTATTTCTAAAGGAAGAGAACAGCCTAATTTGGATTAAGTAATATTAAGAACTAAAACCTGAAGAATCATTTTTAGAGCCTCCTAGTAATTCAAGATTGTTATTTGCTCCCTTTTGAAATGACAAGTAAAGAAAAAGAGAATTCCAATATTTTTTGCCTTCTTTTTCTCTGAAAGTTTACTTGGGAAAGCAAGGGCTATGGAAAATGGTGAAATGGAAATTTTAAATTCCCTTTTATACTTACATTCTACTAAGATCCAGACTTCCTCCTTTCTTTATAAATTGTCCAGTCTCAGTTCTTTATAGCAATGTGAGAATGGACTAACACAGTACATACTACAGTGCAAGAATCGAAGTTAGTGTAAGCAAAAAAATTACTGATTCCATTACAAACTTCTTAGACATATGAAATGTCTTCAGACTATTCGTAATTATCGATCCTACTGAGAGCGGACTAGCACGGAATGGACTGAAATTGCAGCATAGAGATTTAGGATCCATTCATGAATGCCTCAGTCCTTAAGCTTTGTGAAGTTCTAAAATTTATGTAGTGTAAAACTTGAAATATTAGGTTGGTGAAAAATTATTGCAGTTTTGCCATTGAAAGCAATAGCAAAAACTGCAATAACTTTTGCACCAACCTAATATGTCAAGTATGCCTTAATTGAATGCATTCTTAGCACAGGTTCAGACAAAATGGACACTAAAATATTTATAAGTTGACAGAAAATTTTACAGCAGAAAGTAACACTCAAAAATTGTGACTTATTTTGTTTTTCCAGTATATTAAAAATACTTCTTATATGTTTCTTATTTCTTATAAGTTCAGCACCAAGAAAAGAGTGCTAGCACTGGTTAATGCATGGTGTGCTTAGGGTATGAATGAGTTAATATCGCTCTTTAACTTGAAGATAATAAATGGTCTGAGCAACTCTCCCATAGCATTATCCTAAAATCACCAGGGCAACATTCTGCTTCAGTGGTTTAAATGTGCCCTGGTGGTTTGAAACATAATTGCACTGCTCTGGACACCTAATTGACTACAACGGACTGACTTAGGTACTTTGAATAAAATTTCATTACTTTAATTATTGTTCAGTGAGGTGTTCCAATGTTTTAAAACAAACTGTTCATGTGAAATTTTGTTTCTGTGGAAAAATGCTGTCTAAAATGAGTTCTGTATAAAATACCAACTTTTGAGTGAAGTTAATAATTTTATGTGCATTTTTAGTATAATAATCTTTAGTCATAAAGCATATTTAGTGAATACTAATGTGAATTCTCGATGACAAACAGCCAAATGCCAAAAAGCAAAATATTTGGACCATTGGAAATAAGGAAAATAATAACAGCTAAAATGTACTGGGACCATAATGAGCTTTTCATCATGTACCCTTATATTCCAATGAGATGGACATTAATATGCTCATTTTAGAGACTCCTGCACAAGAGAAATGTTGCTGTGATTGGTCAGATCCACAGCCATTTATTGGAACATTTCTCTATGATGGTCAGAGTAACTATGATTTAAAGTCTCCAAACCAGTTTTCATATCTTTCCTATCTATTCTTCTGTGGTAAACACACCTAGCCCTTAGGACTGTGCCAACCGTCATCTTTGTGTACCTGGTTAGAAATGTCAACTGACAACCTTCTCCACAACAGCAATTTTACACTATGGAAGTACAAATTAAGAGGTCCTATTAGATGACCAGAACTAAGCCTTCTGTACCAGAAAAGTTCCCTATTATACCTAAAAGCAACCTGGTCTTTCTCAATTGTTAATAAATAGCATAATTTATTTTCTATTTGACTGTTGATGTTCTTGCTATTTTTTCTTCTATTTGTGTTGAAGTTCTTGCTATTTTTTTTCTTTTATTTCACTGTTGATGCTCTTGCTATTTTTTCTTCTATTTGACTGTTGATGCTCTTGCTGGTTTTATGGCTGGCAAATGAAAAAATTCTAGCAAGACAAATTCATCTGCAAAGCTATGATGTGAGTCTCACTATTTAATTCTGTATAAGGATAAACAGATAAAGAAACAGTTACTAGGGAGTTAAGCAACTTAACCAAGGTTTCAAGTGAACATAAACAAACCAAAAAAAGGAGGATTAGAGAAGACAAATGATTTTCTGATCTATATGAACTTCTTACTTCCCTGCCAAAAAAAACCACACAAATGTTATTAAGTTCCCTAATTTGCTTCAAAGTGGGCTTTAATTTTGTACTATAGAATAGGCTATTTTAAACTTGGCACACACAATGCTGCCTAGTTGATTAGACTATAAATATATGCCCACTCTATTCTATAGAAATCCTTCTACAGTGAAGGAAACAAACACAGTAGAACATAGCAAACTTCTGGGTTCCACTGTCTGCAAGTTTGGAACACCATGTCTTCTCTATTTCAGTGCCCACTAAGTTCTGGTGCTATCTGTCTGATTAGTGTTATATAGTAATATGGGATTATAACTAAAAATACTCTATTTATTTTAAATTCCGTGAATGTAAACTTGGATAGATAATTTAAAGTAATTTAAACACTTTTTAATTGTTGGAATTCTGTTTGAATTCAGTGAACAAAAATCTGACTTGCAGTGGCCCTAATGAATAGATATATTGTTCTTATACAGCAAGATGTCCAGAGGTGGGCAGTAATGGGATGGTATAATTGCTCAAAGTGCCTTAGAAGAAAGATTTCGTGAGTACTTTTTACTTTCCAATACTCCTTCCCTTCCAGGGCACATTGAAAACTGCAATTTCTCACCCTCTTGCAGTTAGGTAGGTTCATGTGACTAGTTCAAGACAACAGACTACGGGTAGAAGACATGCCACTTTCAAGTTAAGGCAGTGAAAAGCGCCTTTATGACTGTCTTGCTGTATCCACCTGCTTCCCTCAGAAGCCATGTTCTGTAATTGCACAGACAAAATAGCAACAGTCTAGGTCCCTGGGTCACTACTTAAAAGGCAGTTGCGCAAGAGAGGAGCCAATACTGCAACTCACTTTGTCTGACTGAGAAACACACCTTTGTTTACTAAGCCACTGAGATGCTAGAGTTAATTTGTTTCACACCATTCCCTAGACCCTGACTGACTGATGCATGATGATGGCTTTCATTATCATTCTTGCAGTAAGATAATTGTTACACTTCTAGCCACTTTTAGCAGTTTTTAGGCAGAAAGGTAGGGGAGAAGGTGGAGGAGAAATAGCCAAAGGAATTTCTAGCCATGTATGCTTTTTAAAAATTTATCTCCAAGAGGGCAAAATCAGTGACTTGTACATAAATTCCACAGGCCATAACTCTTTCATATGGTCATTGTTGCTGCATGGGAGTGTTTAAAGGTAAATATATTTAACTGAATACTATTCCACCTCTAAAATATTATCATTTGTTAGTAAAAAGGATGAGAAAATTGGTGGCATTAAGTAGTACATCAATAGTGTCTGCCATAATCCTGGTAGAATTTTTCTCACATAGTCACTGCTTTTGTGTGGGGGGACGGGGTGAAAATACTTAAGATCTACCATCTTAGCAAATTGTAGTGAGTATACAATACAGTATTGTTAGTCATCGTTACCATGCTGAACATTAGAGTTCCAGAACATATCCATCTTGCATAACTGAAACTTTGTACTCTTTGACCAACATCTCCCAATTTTTTCCGCCTCTGAACCCCTGGCAACCACCATTCTAACCTGTACTTCTATGAGTTCAACTAGTTTAGATTCCAAATATAAGTGAGACTATGCTGTATTTGTCTTTCTGTGTCTAGCTTATTTCACTTAGCATAATGTACTCCAGGTTCACCTATGAATAATGATGCAATGAACAAGGGAGTATAGGTATCTCTTTAACATTTCATTTTATTTCCTGTGGATATACAATCAGATGTGAGATTGCTGGATCATATAGTAATTCTACTTACAATTTTTTGAGGAAACGTCATAGTATTTACCATAAAGAGCATACCAATTTACATTTCCACCAGCACTGTACAAGAATGCCCCTTTTGTCCACATCCTGGCCAATACTAATCTTTTGTCCTTTATATAACAGCCATTTTAACAGATGTGAGGTCATCTCTCATTGTGGTTTTGACTTGCATTTCCCTGGTGATTAGTGATGTCAAGTGCCTTTTCCTAAACTTCTTGATCATTGGTATGTCCTCACTTGGGAAATATCTGTTCAAGCGTTTTGCCCATTTAAAAAAAAATCAGTTATTTGTTTTTGTTTTAGTTTTGCTACTGAGTTTCAAAAGTTTCTTATATATTTTGGATAGTAACCCTTTGCCAGATATATGGCTTGAAATATTTCTCCTCATTCTGCAGGGGGGAATTTCATTTTATTGATTATTTTCTTTGAGGTGCAGAAACTTCAGTTTGATATAGTCCCAATTGTTTATTTTTGCCTGTACTTTCAGTGTCATAGCCAAAAAAATCATTGCACATATCAAAGTCAAGAAGCTCTCTCTCTATGTTTTCTTCTAGTAGTTTTATGGTTTCAGGTCTTAGAGGTAAGTCTTTAATACATTTTGAGTTGATATTTGCACATGGTGTGAGATAAAGATCCAATTTCATTCTTCTTCATGTAGATACATTTTTTTATATCACTTGTTGAAGAGATATTTCTTTCCCCATTGTGTATTCTTGGCAACCTTGTCAAAGATCAGTTGAATGATGATTTGTGAATTGATTTTCTTGTCTATCTATTCTGTTCCATTGTCTGTTTTTATGCTAGTTATATTATTTTAATTACTGGATATTTGTAATATATTTTGCAATTAGAAAGCTTGATGCCTCCAGTTTTGTTCTTCTTGTTCAAATTGCTTTCAAATTAATTCTTTGAAGTGGAGTCTTTCATGGATCCATATCAATTTTATGAATTTTTTTCTATGTCTGTAATCAAATTTGTTGGATTTTAATAGGGTTTGAATTGAATCTTTAGATCACTTTGGGTATTATGGACATTAAAAAAATATTTACTCTTTCAATTCATGAACTCAGGAGATCTTTTCATTTATCTGTGCCTTCTTTAATGTCCTTCATAAACATAATTTTAGTGTACAAATATTTAACCTCCTTGGTTATGTTTATTCTGAAATATTTTATTATTTTATTGCTATTGTAAAGGAGATTTTTAAAAATTTCCTTATCATATGGTTTGTTGTTTGTGTATAAAAATGTAACTAATTTTTGCATGTTGATTTTGTATTCTGCAACTTTACTGAATTTGTTTTTCGTTCTAACAGATAATTTTGGTGAGAACTTAGGTTTTCTATGTATATAATCATATCATCTAAAGCATTAATTTTACTTCTTATTTAGATGTTTTCTTTTTTTTCCTTATCTAATTGTTCTGTCAAGGACTTCCAGTACTTTGTGGGATAGAAGCAGTGCTAGTGGGCATCTTTGTATCAGATCTTAGAGGAAAAGCTCACTGTGTTTTTTTCATTTCCCCCATTGATTATGATGTTAGCTGTGGGTCTTTCATATATGGTCTTTATTTTGTTGAGGTAAATTTCTTCTATATCTGTTTTGTTTAGATATTTTAAATTATGAATCGATGCCCACTAATTTTCTTTGATCTCATCTACTATTACAGCATCAATTATAATTTCCAACAGTTATTCTCAGTCTCCCTTGAATTCTAAATATCTTCTACCAACAATTTCCCTTTTTGTAATCTTTCAGAAAGTGTGTACTCAAATAATCATTTTTTCTATCCAATTCCACCTTTTCCTATACTCTTCATTTCATTTAAAATCAGGAAATTTCAAGGCATGCCCAATTTCTGCATGTTCTTTATTCTGTCTTACTTCTAGCTGATGAGCAAAATTTCAAAGGCTTTTCAGTAAATTAAATTTAAATCATTCTGTTGGTCTTTAACCTGGGTACAACTTAATTGATTCTTGTTCTTATCATCACCCACAAACACTAAATTTTCAAGCTTCTGTGCTGGCATTCTTGCACACATTCACTCCATCCCTACTCAACAATAACAATGATTCTTACAACTTTAAGTCTGACTTTGTTACTGATCTATTTCAAATAATTATGTGTTCTCTTCATACCCCCAAGGAAAAAAACCTTCAGAAAAAAATGCATTACTGAAATATACCAAATTCATTATAATCAGGTAATCTCTCCTGAATTTTCCTTTTTATGAACCAAAGAACATGCACATTTATCCATATGAAATTTCTTTGCAATACTCTTTGAGATACTATTTGAGATTCAACATACTATTTCATCTTTCAGAGATTTTACAATTTATTGTTTCTATTGGGAGACACTTTTTCATGGAGCTGACTCATTTCTGCACACCTGGTAAGTCAATACACTGACTTTTTTTTCAGACTATCTTTTTAAGGATTTTTTTTTTTAATTACAAACAGTCTTGAAGTATGGAGTTCATAAATTCTTTGATAAAAAGAGTAGGTTTCCTTATATCCTTGGGGAAGAGAGACAGTGATTCAGTCTAGAGGAATGAACAAGTAACTCTTACTGCTCACTAGAACTCATGGTTTCCTATAAGGCAACCCGCTGCACATGTAGGTGTAACCTGATCCTCTTCATAACACCCTGTGGAAAATGGGATAAGAGAATGTAATACAAACCTGAAGCTCATCCAGTTTGCTGTGCCATGATTAGTAAAATCCTGTGTTTCCGACTACAATGTGTCTCATGCTTTCTCCTGAATATTTGAAAATGTAGCAGCCTAACTTGTTAGTGGATAAGTAGGATACAATAAATGACCTCTCACAATTCTTTTTTTTTTCAGTAAAAATATAGAAAATTTTAATGACAATAGTTTAACATAATGGGCATATATAGGACCTTTCACAATTCTTGACAGCATTCACCTTTGGAAATGTTGCCTAATTTTAGTCTCTATGTTCCCCAGTCTTGTCATCCTAATTAATTACAGGCTTTGCTCTAAAATTTAGCTGAAATATATGTCCTCTTTGAAGACTGTCTTAAATCCTTGAACCAGTCTTCTCCTCCTATATTGATCCAAGTATGTTGCGTACATGTCTCTCTGAACCTCTCATGAAATTTCTAGTTTACATTTAGCCTTTCTGCCAAATTGTGACTTTATTGCTAAATATTATCCTTGTTTTTGACAGTAGCTTCTACGTAGCAAACACTGGATGACTCTTTAAGAAATTATTTGTAGAATATTATCTTAAATGTGCAGTCTCCAAAATAAGACTTAAAGCACACACAGAGACACACACACACACACACACACACATACACACGCTGCCTTGCTTTCTGTTGATCTATCATCATGTATCTCTTTCCTACATGAACCAAACTTCATTCTCACTGTTTCTCTAAAATTGTAATGCATTATTAATTCCATCTTCTTAAGCAAGTTGCCTGTAATTATAATTGTCTTTCTAAAAAAGAAAATGCAACAGCTGCACCTACTCTGAAAATGGATCCTTGGAGAATGTAATTAAGTTATTTCAATTTGGAAACTGAATATTATTAAGAGCTATGGGATGTATAACCTTAAGACAGACCTTTCTACCAGGTTTTTAAATAGTATGTCATTTGCAGAAACTTAGATAACTAGAAAATTAGAATGTAAATTTTTTGCACACTCCAATCAGAGGCTTAGTCAATGGAATTATGTATCACACAATCTTACATGCTATAGTTAGTTAGAACATTTGCTAGACCACAGAGCAAAGGAGGCTAGAGCCATGTGTTTACTACCTTTGTGACACTCTTTATAGCTTTATTTACTTTGTTTTATGACCATGAAGTTTCCCTATAACCCACAACAGATATTGCACAACTGTGTTTCTTAAGTCACAAACTTAATCTCAAAAGAAACCCATTATACATTTATAACCTCTCCAGTAAGGTTAATTTCAAGGGCGTAAACTGTTTTTTACAGTTTATGGCTTCATATATAAAAACAGAACTATTTTATAATGGAAAACTATCTTCCAGGAGAATAAAAAATAAACATTGTTTATGTCATATCCAGACAATTCAAAAAGTATGTTAAATATTGCATTTAAACAGTAAAACTTATTAATTATAATTTATGATAATTTTTTGTAGGCTTTTGATAAGGACCTACATTTTCATAGCTAAAATGATCAATACATGGCTAAATGGTTGGTGCTGTATTATGCACTGTTTCTAAGCAAAATGTAGCCCAGGTGAATTTTATTTAATTGACATACCATTTAATGTTAATAACACTTGGGTAATACTGAAGATATTGCTAATAAAAATAGAAACCTCATATTAAAAATATATTTTAATAATCATATAGAACAATTGCTATTGACATCATAAATCCCATATTGCCAATAATACAATTTTCTCTGTATAAGTCTTTTCAAACAAAGGATCTTATTACCTCAGAAGAAATCATTTATTTGGGGGGAAAGCATTACTCATATTAAATGTCTGCTAATCTTAGTCAAATTCTCTCCTCTTATAATTTATGACTATTGGCCTTAATTTTTTCATCTATTCAAACAAGCTGAGTATGATCCTTCTTACATTACCTATACTTTCAACATCTGAAAAGATCTCATATAACCATCCTAAATGTTAAACTTTTGATGCTGAAGATCACTGTGAAATAGCTTCAAAATATATATATGCATTCAGAATTGTCAGGCTTAATGAGGCCTTGGCTAATTCATTTCTCATCAACATAGAAACATAGGATTGCATATTTGAAAGAGTCTTATTGAAGATTAAGGGTGATGAAATATGCCTATATTATTCAGGGTAACTATTCTATCTCAACCTATTTAAATGTTATCCAATATTATTAGAACAGTTCAGACTGATAAATGTTGATATTGACCCTTATAGGAAAGCAAATAATAGATGAAAAAAATATTTGTAAAGTATGCTACTGTTATAAATAATAATACACTTAAAGAATGTACCAGTGATATCCCGCAAAGATAAAAATTTTCTGTTGGCAACATAAAAGCTGAATATGCTTATAAACTATTCTACTTAGTCAAAGATCATTTAATAGGAGAATAGTTGATTTAAAAAATTCAATCAAGCAGTCACAATTTCTCTCGTATCTTCAACTGTTGTATTCCTATTGAGTAGTCTCACTAAAAGTTATCTTTGAAATGGAGTTTAAGGAAAACAAGACACAATAAAAGGTATTATTTTATGAAATGAACTGTAAATTCATGGAACTTCTTATTTGTGATATGGAAATAAGAGCATCGGAATAAAAACTTGCCCAATTAGAATTCAGGATACTCTAATGGATACTAGATAGATAGCAAATTATCTACACAGATATACAGATTACGAATTTGCATAGACACAATTATCCTTTTGAAGCTGATAGCTTGTCATTACACTTGTTCATAATACATCTTTTGCTGCCACTGTCAAGGGCAAATTTGTGAACTGATCATAACATTAGTCTAATCCCTTATAATTTATATTCTGAATGAATTTAAATAATAAAGAAAGAGAGTAACGCCATAATACCCAGAAGGGCAACATTAAAAAGTCCTTCAGTTAGAGGCAGTTTACAATCATAAAATATAAACTTTTATTTGATTAAATCTATAGTAGCACAAGAAAAATGTGATTAATGTAAAACCCAGAAATATTAAATCTCTTCATTAAGATTACCCAGTAATTTAGACATAGAGCTATCACATTATCCACATTAGAATGCTTTTTCTTCATAAAAACATGACATTTTTAATATAACCTTTTTATAAATAAAAGTAAAGCAAATTTTAGCTTATTAAAGCATACCCACAGGTACAAGGGTAAAATGGATTCCAAATAAAAGGATGGTAAAAGAACTATAAAACTATGGTTACAATAATGTAGGCAATATTTTATTGTATGGTAAAGTCAAAGCAAACAATTTATAACTATAATGTCACTGGAAGCACAAAAATACTAAACTTTTAAAAATTCAAGTAATAATTCATCATATTTATTTATCACAAGATGGTTTGAAAACACTGTTATACTATTCTTGAAGTGACATTATAGAGATGGAGAAGGTTGCCAGGTATTAGGGAGACAAAAGGAAGAGAAGTGGCTTGGCTATAGAAGGGTAATATGAAGGATCCTTGAGATGGAATTGTTCTGTTTTTAGCGTGGTGGTGGTTACAAGTCCACACGTGTGATAAAATTACACAGAATTAAATATATATACACACACACACGAGTGCATATAAAACTGGTGAAATCTGAATAATTTTGATGGATTCTATAAATTTGCTGACTGTGATATCATACTATAGTTATTCGAAAAGTTATTATTAGGAAAACTCAGGAAACGCTTACCGGATCTCTGGATAATTTCTTCCAACTAAATGTAATCTTAAATTACCTCAAAACAAAAGATAAAATGTAAAAACACTCTAAAAAGGTACTAAAAGCAAAAAATAAATAAAATTAAAGTTTAAAAACAGTTATAATAAAACCATTATGCTAGCAAATTGTATATAAAAAGCTCTAAGAATGTCAGTGGCTCATGCCTGTAATCCCAGCACTTTGGGAGGCCGAAACGGGGGATCACCTAAAGTTAGGAGTTCCAGACAAGACTGATCAACATGGCGAAACCCCATCTCTACTGAAAATACAAAGATTATCGGGGTGTGGTGGCATGCGCCTGTAATCCCAGCTACTAGTCGGGGCTGAGACAGGAGAATCGCTTGAACCTGGGAGGCGGAGGTTGCAGTGAGACGAGATCGCACCACTGGACTCCAGCCTGGGTGACAGAGCAAGACTCTTGTCTCAAAACAAAAACAAAAACAAAAAACCTCTAAGATACACTTCCAACTGAAGGAAGCTAACATTCGAGGTTTAAAATAGGAGCACAATTGATCTCAAAATCATATGGCTTTTTAAGGAAGAGGATTATTTCGGGTGACACAGTATGAAATGAAACATTGATTTATACAGCATGTTTAAAGAAAATAAGTAGATTGCTTTCATCCCAGTCAAGTGATCTTATAGTACAGGAAAATTAAATCAAATCAAATTTTAGAAATTAAATGAAAATACATTTCTTTACTTATCAATAATAACTCAATGAGTTAAAAACTATCTATTCACATGAGTATAACCAGTGCAAGGGAAGAACATCCTGGCAAAATCAGGCTAAACAACAAATTATATTCAATGCTGGAATAAGATGCCATTTACAGTCACACAGGCTGTGTACTGTACAACACTCAGGAATGTCATTGATGCAGACTACCATATTATTGGACACTCCTGAAATTGTACATTGTGTCACCTGAACAGCTGTACTGAGTGGTTCTGGGGAATAGGAGATATGCTATTTATTTATTTATTTATTTATTTATTTATTTATTTTGCTTATGCTACAGAGATCCCGTTAAGACAAATTGGAGATCAAACAGAAAGATTAAGTGTTTTCTTATGGCATAAAAAATGATGAACACCCAATGTCATGTACGCCACTTCTATTGGGAAAATAACTTCAATTTAGTAAATTAAACATGAAACATGTTCTATGCTCTAAAATACTGTTACATTAAAGGAAATTAGAAGCTGATCAAATGAAAGCTCAGACTACTTCTCAATAAAATACATGAGCATAAAATTTCAATTGTATCATGACTTTATTTGGACTTATCTTAGTCATTTTGCTCTTACATAAATTTGGGGGGTTTAATAGGTTCACATCTTCTGGTTAATTTTTGAACACCCATGTCAGCTTTTAATGAAGGTGGAAATCTTCAGTATAAAGTCCATTTATTTTCCTCCTTGAGGAAAATTAGTTTGAAAATATCGTGAGTTACTTAAAGGAACTGCAACATTTTCATATTCTATTCACAGAGTAATAGCTGCACAGAGTTCTCCTAAGAATCCCATCTGCATGTAAATGCCACAGAAAGCAGTCCTCACAAAATACCTTCAAAGCTAGACAGTTACATTTAGAGAATGCAGCCAGGGCTCCTGGAGCAAAGTATACTGGGAAGGTTAGAGTCCTAGTTAATATGTACCTGATAATTTATGAAACATCCAAGATTATTGAAGCAACACCTGTCTAAAACAAAGATGTTTGCTTCACAGACAGAATATGTTTTCTCTTTGAGCGAAGATTATTATTATAAGATTTAAGCAACCCTGACCCAGAAAAAATGTATTTGAATACATTCTTTTGCCATTCACCTTTTAAAGAGTAATTATTATCTCTAATTATCCTAAATTACTCTTCTAAATAAAATAGTAAAATCGAGCAGATGATTGAGATAGTATAATCAATTTGGGATTTCTCAGAATAAATGTCTTTCAATACATAATGATAGAAAAATGTAGATGGAAAATACATTCCTAACAAATTCTAAGATTGGCAAATTAAAGATTCTTATATTAATACAAAATCTACAATAATACTTCTACCAAAGATATTCTTATTTCCCAAATGAACTTGCTGGCAATAGTGAGACAATGACTAGAACAATTTTCCCTAGTCTCACACTTTGATTTTTTTTTCCACTCAGCTTCATTACATTTTTTCTTCTTAAGTAAAGAGAATATTATATATAGGCTGCTACCAAAATTTAACAAAGACTGCATCTGAGGTTGCATCATGAGTTTCAGGGATTTGGTGACCTTATTAGAGAAAAACGAAGACTTTGAGTGCTAGGACTGAAACCTCAGTCTTCTTGTAGAAACTTAGATGAGGACAAACCATGTAGACATGATATAGATAAGGAAAGGCACACTAGAAGAACAAATCTTTGACTGTTGAAGTTAAAATTCAGAAATTTTTTTCATTTGATGCTATATTTTTGGAGTTCTTTGAGAAGTCACAGAAACCAGTGCTTCTGTGTTCAGTTATAATATTCTGACTTCTTGATTACTTGAAATAAGACATTCCTGTTTAAGTGCACTGTTGCAATAAAATATGCAAAGTCATATAAACAAGATGTTAAAGTCGTTTCAACTTATAATACATAGCCTTGGTATTTAAATTTTTTTTTTTCTCTCCACATTTCTCCACTTGTAAGTTGAGATGCTCTTTTTCTGCACTTGCATGGCACCTTCTGCCTCAGTTTTTGGAATTTTCACTCATCTCTCTCTTAGGGGAAGGACAGATGATTGCTTGTTTGTTTGTTTGTTTTTATTTAGCCCTTAACATGTTCTCTGGTACATATGCCGAGTGATGTTTGATGAGTAGATGGTTTTCAGCACTTCTTAAATAAAACAAAACACTTTGTCAATCCACTCAACTATATACATGGGAAGACTGAACTAAAATCCCATGACAGGTAAGTAATTAAATTATTTTACATCTCTCTTTCTTAATTGAGTAATGTCCATAAAAACAATTTTTATGCTTTTTACTACTTGAAAGTGGCATTAATATAAACTACATTTGTGGATGTAACTATTGAAGCTATGAATTTAATAATTATTTAAATTCATAAATATTTATTATGAGCCTACCACATACGAAGCACTATGCTAGGCACAGAAAATTTACATATAATGAATAATTTTATTTGCCTTTGAGGAGTTATCTAACAGAAGAGATAGACAAAAATATCTCCCTAATGCAATATGATGAGTAAAATAATAGAGGTGTGTGTAAAATATAATGGAAACCCAAATATGGAAGTCATTAATTTTTCAGGCACAATAAGATTTTCTACTACTATGAATATTTTCATTACAAAAAGCATGGGGTCAGTGAAAAATTACGTTTGTTCATGAAGTTTACAGAAGGCTTATTTCCCTAGGTGTAGTTTCTAACCAGAGAAACCAAATTTGACTGAAATAAATAATGCAGACCATATAAATGTATTTCCTTCAGTTCTACTTAAGTAAGACTCAACACAATAAAAACTCATGATATTTTTACATTCTCGGTATCAGCTATTTTCATGTACGCCTTTATTCCTGTTATTTTGAAGCAATGAAAGACAAAATGAGTAAAAACTGTTATATCTTCTAGTTCTCTGTTAGGTAGAATTGGAAATTTAAATTTTATTTCTCCCAAATCATCTTCCACATCTAATATGAAAACACAGTAACAACATCATATTTTAATTTTATATTGTTGTTCTTCTTTGAATACTCAGAAAAATAATGTACAGGATATTAAAAAGTTTAGCTATCACCTTAAATGTACTGTGAAAATGTAAGAAATTACTGCAAATTTTATTAATTGGGCTCCTAAAGATGCCATAACAAAATACCACAAATTGGGTGGCTTTAAATAATAGAATTTTTTTTTTGTTTCCAGATACCATAATCTCAAAATCAAGGTTTCAACAGATCCATGTTCACTGTGAAGCCTCTGTAGAATAAACTTTCTTGGTGGTAGTTGACAAATTCTGTGTTCCTTGGCTTGGAGGTGTGTCATTTCAATCTCTACCAGAATCATCATATGGTTTTCACCCCTATGTCTTTGTTGGGACTCCCCACTGCTGGAAAAAGGTACACAGAAGATCCCCAGCAGTCCACATACCCACAATATACACCTGCAGTACTAGCTAGAGGAAGGCCCCCTCAGCACCCCGATACCCTGTGTATAGGGAGTTACCTGGAGTCTCATGTGACTACCTTATTCCAGAGAGTTCACGCTGGGTCTCTCCCACCTGCTATGACCCAAGCTGCTACAGCATGGTATCATTTTGAGAGCAGAGCCACCATCACACTACATCTTGCCCTGGGGCTTGATACTCCCCGCATCTCAAAAATCCCTGGGACTCTGCTGATTTCTTCCCAAACCAATCTAAATGGTTGCAGCATCATGTCACGAGCTTGACCCAGCAGTATAGCTGTAACCTAGCACCAGAGACCACATAGCACCCCTATACCTCTAGGAAATTAGGCAGTTGAGCACAACAGGGTGGCTCACCTCCAGATAATATGAGGCAAAGCAAAAATTCCCCAGATCCTGAGAGCCACATACCAGGATCTGCAGCTGCCAGCAAGAACCTCAATTCCTTTAGCAGGGAAGCCACTATGCACCCATGCCTGCCCTCTGGGGGTCTGAGAACTGGCCCACCTGGACAATCACTCCCACCCTGACCATCACTATGTGCCACTCACCATCCCCAGGACTAGCCTGCCGGGGCCCACTGCAATCACCACTGATGCCCTTGTGTTTTGCCAGGGGCCCAAGGACTGCTCTAACTAGGACCTGTTGCTACTGCATGCCAAACCCACCCTCTTCAGCAATGGGGCAGCTGTGCCTTTGCATGCTACCCAGGAGTGTGAGGATAGACCCACCTGGGGCACATCACCCCCACTGCTGGTCCTGTCCATACCCCCCGATCAGCTTGTCCACTGTCCCTGTTCCCAGCAAAACTGAATCCAGTCTCCACAAATAAATGCATTCTAACCTACTCAGGAACTCACAGATATCACTGAAATTGATTACAGCTAAGTAAATCATACAAAGATTATACAACTGTGCCCAATCAGAACCAAAGCCAAAGCACTCTGTCTAACTGATACTATAGAAAAATCTACAGAAAAAAAACCTTGCCCTATAAATCTACTCCATAAAATTGGAAGAAGTGTGTACACCAGGTACACAGATATCAATATAGGGTCATAAGAAACATGAGAAAACCAAAAAAGGAAATTTGACACCTCCAAAGAAAAGGAAATCTATAAAATTCATGAAAAGGAAATCAAAATAATAATTTTAAGGAAACTCAGTGAGAAGCAGGAAAACACAGACAATTTTTAAAAATCAGGAAAACAATTCTTGATCTGAATGAGAAATTCAACAGAGATATCATGTAAAGGAACAAAACAGATACTCTATAATTGAGAAATACAATGAATAAAATTAAAAAATACAATTGAGAGTGTCAACAATAGATTAGATCAAGCAGAAGAAAAAATTTCTGAACTTAAAGGCAAGTCTTTTGAAATAACACACTCAGACAAAAAAATAAATACAATAAAACGAATAAAGCCTACATGATATATGAGACACTATTAAGCAAACAAATATTCACCTTTTGGGAGTTCTAGAAGAAGATACGGGAGCAGGCACAGAAAATCTATTTAATGAAATAATAGCTGAAAACGTCCCATGTCTTAGGAGAGAACTAGACATCCAGATCTAGGAAGCAGATAGATCCCCAAACTGATTAAAGTGATAGATTTTGGCAGTTTGAATATTTGAATATAATGTGCCTTGAAGAGGACCACAGAAATGAAATATTTCTCTTCAAGGCACACTATATTGAAACTGCCAAAATCAAAGACAAAGAGAGAATTCTAAAACAGCAAGAGAAAAATGTCAAGTCACATACAAGGGAATCCTCATTGGACTAACAGCAGATTTCTCAGCAGGAACCTTATAAGCCAGGAGAGAATGAGACGATATATTCAAAGTGCTGAAAATAATAATAAAAAAAGCTATAAGAAAACTACCTAGCAAAGCTGTGCTTAAGAAATGAAGAAGAAATATGGTCTTTCCCAAGCAAGCAGAAACCGAGGAAATTCAACACCCCTATAATGGCCTTACAATAAATATGTAAGGGAATCTTATATCTGGAAGTAAAGTACAATATCTGCCATCATGAAAACAAACAAAAGTATACAACTCACTGGTGTAAAAGATACACAAATGAGAAAAAATATAATTAGTAAGAGAGGAAGAAACAAATAATATACAAAACAATAAGAAAACAACAAAATAACAAGAGTAGATCTCACCTATCTACAACAACTTTGGATGTAAACAATTTAAAATTTTCAATTGTTTCAATTTTCAATTTTCAATTGTAGAGAGAGGATCACTTGAGCCCAGGAGTTCAAGGTCAGCCTGTGCAATGTGGTCAGACTCTGTCTCTACAAAACATTTAAATATTAGCTGGGTGGCATGGTGGAACGTGCCTGTAGCCCCAGTTACTCAGAAGGCTGATACAGGAGAATCACTTGAGGCAAGAGGTTGAGGTGGCAGTGAGCTATGTTTGTGCCTTTGCCCTCCAGTCTGGACAACAGAGCAAGATCTTTCCTTGAAAAAAAAATAATAATAAAGGAAAATTTTAAAAATAAAATGATATAGACTGGCTAAAGGAATAAAAAACAAGATGCAAGTATATGTAGCCTAGAAAATTCTTTTCACTTATAAAGTCACACAAAGATTTAAGATGAAGGAATTTTTCAAGGAAAGGAAATAAAAGGCATCCAAATTACAAAAGAGAAAGCCAAATTATCCTTGTTTGCAGATGTCATGATCTTATATCTAGAGAAACGTAGACTCTACCAAATGCTTTTAAAACTGATAAAAAATTAGTAAAGTTTCAGGATACAAAAACCAACCTACAAAAATCAGCAGTATTTCTATTCACTAATAGCAAACTAGTTAAAAATAAGTCAAGAAAGAAATTCCATTTGTAATAGGTGCAAAAAAAAATAAAATACTTAGGAATAAATTTAACCAATTAGGTGAAAGATCTCTACAATAAAAACTAAAATGTATTGATAAAGAAATTGAAGATGATGCAAACAAATGGAAAGGTATCCCACGCTCACGGATTGGAAAAATTAAACATGCTAAAATGACTATACAACCTGAAGCAATATACAGATTCAATGCAATCTCTATCAAAATACCAATGATATTCTTCACAGAAATATAAAAAAATTCTAAAATTTGAATGGAACCAAAAAAAGAACTATGAATATCCAAAGCAATACTAAGAAAAAAGAAAAAATCCATGGACATCACACTACCTGTTTTCAAAATATGGTACAAAACTGTAGTAAGTAAACCAGCATGGCATTGGTATGAAAGCAGATACGTAGATCAATAAAACATAATAGAGAACCTGAAAATGGATACACATATTTACAGCCAACTCATTTTTGACAAAGATGTCAAAAACACACACTGGGGAGAGAACCCCCTCTTCAATAAACAGTATTAAGAAAATTGGATATTCATATGCAGAAGAATATAATTAGACCCATAGCTGTCTCTATTTAAAAAAAATCAATTTAAAATGGATTAAAGACTTAAATGTGTAAGACCTGAAACTATAAAACTACTAGAAGAATGCATAGGAAACACATTTGAGGACATTGGTCTGTGCAAATATTTTATGACTACAAAATAAACAAATGAGACTCTATTAAACTAAAGAGCTTTGGCTAGCAAAGGAAACAATCAACAGAGTGAAGAGACAACCTGCAAAGTGGGAGAAAATGTTTTAAAACTGTTCATCCAACAAAGGACTAATATTCAGAATATACAAAAAATTCAAACAGCCAAAAAAAAAACACCTACAAATAATTCACTTAAAAGGGGGGCAAAGATCTAAATAAGTGCTCAAGAAAAGCAAAGTCATACAATTTTGGTGGGAATGTAAATCACTATAGCCATTATAAAAAACGGTATGAAGTTTCTCAAAAAACTAAACTAAAACTACCATATGATCCAGCAATCCCACTACTGAATAGTTATACAAAGGAAATTAAATAAGTATATCAAACAGATATCTGCATCTTCATGTGTACTGCAGCACTATTCACAGTAACTAAGAATTGGAATCAACCTAAATGCCCATTGATGCATGAGTGGATAAAGAAAAGGTGGTATATTGGCACAATGGAATAGTATTCAGCCATAAAAAAGAATAAAATCCTGTCATTAATGGCAACATGTACGAACCTAAAGAACATTATTTTAAGTGAAATGTCACCCATGTAAAGTTAAATACTACATTTTCTCATATGTGGGAGCTAAAAAAATGGTGCTTATAAATGTAGAGTAATTTTATGGTAATCAGAGGCTGAGAAGTGTAAGAGGAGAGTGCTAGAGAGAGGTTAGTTAACGAATACGAAATTACATCTACTTCCCAGAAATAAATTCTGGTGTTCTAAAACAATAGAGGATGAATATAGTTAACAATAATTCACTGTGTCTGTCCAAAAAGCTAGAAGAAAGGATATTGAATGTTCCCAATAAAAAGAGCCAACTGGCTGGGTGCGGTGGCTCATGCCTGTAATCCCAGCACTTCGGCAGGCTGAGGCAGGTGGATCACGAGGTCAGGAGACGGAGACCATCCTGGCTAACATGGTGAAACCCCATCTCTAATAAAAATACAAAAAAAAAAAGAAAAAAAAAAAATTAGCCGGGCGTGGGTGGTGGACGCCTGTAGTCCCAGCTACTCGGGAGGCTGAGGCAGGAGAACAGCGTGTACCTGGGAGGCGGAGCTTGCAGTGAGTCGAGATGGCACCACTGCACTCCAGCCTGGGCAACAAAGCGAGACTTCGTCAAAAAAACAAAAAGAGCCAACCAACCAGTACATAAAAAATTCCTGGTAACGCCCCATCCTGTAATGTTCCATCAATCAATCTATAGAAATAGAGAATAAATTCTAACACTATAAACCATGACGTTTTGTAATTTATCATTCCAATAGGTTATAAATTGAACCTGTAGAAGTAGGAAGTCACCAATAAATTTGACTTGTAGAAGTAGAAAGTGTGAAAAATAACAATTCTACATAAATAATAATATGACAGAGGCAAAATAAATTCAAAATATATTATTGGGAGCTTTTGACGTGTGTGTAATTCTACTTTATTTTATTAAATATTAAGAAAATATATAATGAATTTTTGTAATATATCTTGCATTTCATCAGGCATATCTACTGAGTATAACAGTGCTGAGTTTGGCTTTATGTATGCTAATTAAGAATATCAGCATTTGCAAAAGACATTGAAAGAACAGGGGTTTATTTTTAAAGTATGATATTTTATTGGTTTTTCTTGAGTTATATTCTAATCCTCTTTAGCAAATTGGTACTAGGACCTGTATTTTCCTTGACAATTGAGTTTTCAGTTTAAATCAGTGTCCTATTGAGGATGTTCATTTTCTCAATCAAAGATCTTTAATAACTTAAAAATTTCATGTATGTGGCTTTACTTCTTTGTGTGTTTTCCGACAAGGCAAAGTGTAACCTAGGTGTCAGCTAAGTCATCTCTTTTATTATCTGAATATGTTTTGTTGGAACCGCATTGCATAGCAAATGAAAGACACCTGATTCGTTCTCTCTCACACTTCTGCAAATTCCTAGGAGTTTATTTTTTTCAGTCATTTTCCACTCCAAATTTCTCCTTTGACTACTCTTGATCTCATGTTTCATTTCCTACGGTTGTTTCTGTCTTTCTAAAGGACCCACCACAAACCACATACGTGGAAAGTGGCATCTTTTTTATGAATCCACCAACTTCTTATTCAGAAGATTAACTTGAAAGATGTATACAAACAATTCCTCCAGCAAACTGGGATTAAGGATTACATTCTACCCCAGCAAAGAATACACCTTAATATTGAACATTAAACACATATTTTTCTTCAAACTTTCTGAGTCATGACTCTGTCTGAGAATTTCTCTTTTTTTCGTGTTCTTTCTTTGTTTTCTTTTGGAGATAGAGTCTCGCTCTGTATCCCAGGCTGGAGTACCATGGCAGTGAACCATGGACTCAAGCAATCTTCACTGAAGGAATTCCCTGATGTACTACTTTTCTTCTCAACTTCCTCCACTCTCCTCTTTCAATACAGAATTTTCATTCAACATCACTCTTGGTTTTCCTCTTTTCTTTTGTATTATTGGCAGTTAATGTTATTCCTGGAACAATGGAAGAATCTCACTACTAGCCAATCTGTTCTATGCCAAAGGGTGTCATTTTTAGTCAATCACTTAACAAAGGCAATTGTTCTTCAAGAGGAATTCTAAGGTAGCTATTTTTTTCTATTTTCCACAAAATAATTTAAATATAAGTCATAGTACTAATTTAGAACATAAATCATATTATCTAAGTCACAGAGTTAACAATACATTGAATAATGACACGTCATCTTCTATATAGCAGAATATATAATTGTCTTGTTAAATACATGGAAGAAAAACCCTGAAATTTTTTATTGCATAAGAGATAATAAAGGGATATTAATTTTTTATTATTTTGAAATATAGAAGATGCTGAATCTCATTAAAATCATCTGGTTTTGTGGACTACAGTGCAAATAAGGCAAGTATAGTGCACGTCTTCACTTGTCTTCCTTTATCACTTGTGTCACTTGCCTTTCTTTATCATGCCCTTTGTAATTTGACTTTGCAGCTCCTCCCAAGAGTCTGTCTGCTTTCTCCAGAACTGAAAATTCCATATCATCTTATAAGGTCTGATATCCTACTGTTCTATGCTTAATCTGGAAAACAAACAAAGCGAAAAATAAAATAAAATAAAAAAGAAAGCACTTGCCTTTTGACTAACCATGATGACTGTTGGTTAACTAACCATTATCCCGTTTTGTAGAATAATGTAGGGAGGGATGTTGAACAGAAAATGAGTGTTAGGAAAAAAAAAGTTAGAGTCATTGTAGCAGAGAAAGTCATTGCAGAAGGGACCAGTGAGTTTAGAAGGAAATTTTAATGTTTTGCTTTTTATGCTTTTTTTGTATGAAAATGATCCTATATGAATTGGCTACTTACTTTTAAATCCATGCCGTCAAAGGATTTTGGGGCTAAAATATTTGCCTGTAAGCATTTACTAGATAAGAGAAATTAGTCAAGTTAGGCACAGACTAGTTTCATGAAAAAGATGCTAATGGAGGGGAGTTGCAGAGGTGACTTTCAAAAGTGATGCCTAAATCAAGAAATTATATTTTGATGACTTGAATTATTAAAATTATTCAGAAAATTGTCTTGTTAAGATGAAAAAATTTGAAATATTTGTTTATTTAAAAATGTAAGCTAAGATATTTGCATATTAGAAACAAATATACCAGTATAAGATAACTTCTCAATTATTAAAACCTTACATTCTCTAATATTTTAGAAAATCGTAGGTTCTCTGTTACAATTTGTTTCTTTTTACACAAACTGCCAAGAATAAATTGTTTATACTGACTTATGAATAAAGTTTATGGATAAAATTAATATGCTTAGAAGAGGCAAACTGCTTTGGAAGCCCCTTCCTTCCCTATCCACACTGTGCTTTGCCAACATCTTCAATCTCCTCCTCCATTGTCCTAATATTCCATGGCCCAGCAATGCTGTTGCCTGTCTTGTTTTGCTTACATATAAGTTATCAAGCCTGCTGTAGAAAAATTACGCAAGCTTATAATTGTTTCTCTTACAAACATATGTTGTGAAATCTCAAGCCTATTCAAAATACTGCCCAGCAATCCTTTGATTCCCACCCCTTTTTTCTCATATTCTCCATAGAAGGTATTTCAAATAAATCTCACTCTGCTAAAATATCCTAACCTACCACCTCTCCTCACTTTCAGGACATGATTTTGCCTCTTTCTTAAGAAAGATATTAGAAACTATTAGAAAAAAATATATATATATATAGTTCAATTTCTGGTCACTGCACTTATAAACTTATATGAGATATATCTATCTTTTTATACTTTTATCAAAATGAAAAAGGTGTTTCCTCTTGGCTAGGACTAAGTAATAGGTTAATAAATTGCAGAAAAAAATAATATGCCAAGCATTAGAAATTATGATTAAATTAAAAAGTAGGTGAAAGGAGTAAGCAAGAGGAACACTGGAGTTTAGTGTCAAAGTTGTAGTGGCTCTGAGCAATGCTCATGAAAAGTATTTATTAAAGTAGAGCAAAGGTAAGACTGGTCTCGTAGAATGAGTTAGGAGGTATTCCCTCCTCTTCTATTTTTCAGAATAGTTTGAATAGTGTTAGTATTAGTTCTCCTTTAAATGTTTGGTAGAATTCTGCCCTGAAGCCACTGACTCCCAGGCTTTTCTATACTGGAAAACTTTTTATTATATCTTTGATCTCATTACTTGTTATTGGTCTGTTCGGGCTTTGGATTTCTTTATGGTTCAGTCTTGGTAGGTTGTATGTGTCTAGTAATTTATCAATTGCTTCTAGGTTTTCCAATTTATTGGCATATGGTTGATCACAGCAGCCACTAATGATTTTTTGAGTTTCTGCCATATCAATTATAATGTTTTCTTTTTCATCTCTGATTTTACTTATGTGTATCTGCTCTCCATCTCTCTCTCTTTTTTACTTTAGTCTGGTTAAAACTTTGCCAATTTTGTTTAATCTTTTCAAAAAAACGACTTTTTGTTTTACTATCTTTTATATTGTTCTCTTTATTTCTATTTCATTTATTTCTGGTCTTTATTATTGCTTTTCTACTAATTTTGAGTTTGGTTTGCTCTCGCTTTTATAATTCTTTAAGATGCATCATGGGTGTTTTATTTGAAGTTTTTCTGTTTTTGATGTAGGCCCTTGTAGCTATAAACTTTCCTCTTAGTACTGCTTTTTCTGTATCACATAGGTTTTGTATACCTTTATATGTGGTATCTATACCTTATTTGTGGTATCTATTTTTGGCAATAAAGATCACACACTGTGATATTCAATCACCCATTCCCCTGACTCTAGTCTTTGATAAACAGTCTTTGCCCTTTTGTTCCCATATGTAGAGCTTTGAAATCAATTAAATTCCTTACAACCTCTGACATAAAGCAGTCTCCTAAGTGGCCTTTTAATCTTCACTTTCTTCATCTGTCTCACTCTTTAGTTACAGTATTTTTTCCCTCCTGTCTTTCACAGGCAGATTATCAAAGGAAAGTTTACTTTCTATTACTGTATCTATCTGTGCCAGTATAGACATAAACATAAACACACACATTTCTATAATATGTAAAATACTAGTGACTATTCATTATACACATTTTTTCCTAGAGGGACTGCATCAATAAAAACCGTGTATCAGAGATTGCTAGTTATCCCCTAACACCTTTTCTCCTTTTCTTTCCTAAAAATGGGATTTTAGCTGGGCAATTACTAACTAGAATAAGGATTACTTTCCCCTGAGTCCCTCACAGCCAAATAGCCATGTAATTAGATTTTGGCCAATGGGATATAAGCAGAAATAGGAGAAAATGAAATAGAAAATGTAGGTCAGCAACCAAAACTTTGTTTAAGAGGTAGCTGATGACTGCCATTTGGGTTTTCCTTTTCCTTGTTCTTCTTCCTACCATTTGGAGTGTAACTTAATGGCTCAACTTGAACAAGACATGATCTTGGGAATGAAATTAACCTACAAGTAGAACAGTCAAATACATGGATCCTGAGTGTTTGATACTAGGTGGTGGTGGTGCAGTTCCCATAAATGCCTACCTCCAGAAACCTGCATTAAAAACAAACGAAAGAACAAAAACAAAACACAAACAACTTGTGTCTTGTTTTAGCCTCTTGGTTTTTGTTTGTATTTTGATTATATTTTCTTTTATTCATAGTTGAACCTAATCCAAACTAATTTATGTAACTTCAGTCAAATCATGTACAACCATTGGAAAAAACATGTAAAATCAGGTTATCAATGTCAAATTATATGTGGAACAAAAATCATTTACACATTTCACAAATGTACATAAAATAAGTACAGTGTGAAATGTTCAGGGCTAGGCATTCTGTTTATTTTGAGATCCAAGTTCTCATTAAGATCCTGTTATTTGAGCAAAGATATGTGTACAGATAGAAACAAAGCAAGAGAGAAAGTAATCCGGAAGGAGAAAAATCACAAAATCTTAAGATTGTTGAAGTCACAGGAAATTATGCATTCCAAAATAGGGTGAACAGAAACAAAAGATGAGAAAAAAAGCTGGGTAGATGCCAACATATACAGAATGGATGATGGAAGAAAAAAGAAAAGAAAAAGTCTGAAAGGATATAGTCAGGGAGTAATAGAAAAAGAAATAAGAAAGAAAAGACATCCCAGTGACTAAGAATGAAGGATGTTCTGGAAAAGAGGTAATAATCAGCAAAGTCAAATGTTGCAGATAAATCAAGTGAGATAAGTATTAAATTAGGAACTAAGAGGTTGTTGTTCATTTTGTAAAAGACAGTTCCAGAGAAATGACGGGTAAGCTAGTTTAATAGTAATCGATTAGGGATCAAAAATTGATGGTATAAAAGGGAATTAAGAAAATTGGGGCATGACACTCCTGAGTAGTTGAGAAGGAACAGTGCACAAATAGAGGAACTACCTTTAGATGGGAGTCAGCCTTCACAGGAAATTTGTATTGACTAAATTTGTTAGTTTAAATATAAATGTTTAGTATTATTTTAACCAACTAATAAAAATAAATAATTGTGCGAAACGATTTAAATAAAGCAAAATGTATTACATACCTTATTGCATTCTTAATTTGAATAACATTACATAGATTTTCTATGTTATATAACCTACATGTCATGTTTTCACTAATATTCTGATTTTGATAACCATATCATTCCCTTGACTTCAGCCAGTATTTCACTTTTAATGACTTAAAAATTCTTATTCCTACTTCAAACTATATATCATAATTAAGTCAAACATCCAGTGGGACATATTCTTTTGGAAATAGTGCTTATCTGCAACCTACATCTTACAAATTCAAATCATTATTTATCTTCTGGGCCCAATGTATTAAAACATCTTTCTGACCTTTCTGTTATTATTTACTTATTTTCCATAATCTAATCTGAAGAAATTACTATTACTCTCTTTGATATTCAATCACTCATTCCCTAACTTTAGTCTTTGAAAATCAGCCTTTAACCTTTTATTTCCATATGCAGACCTTCCAAATTAATGAAATTTCATTCAGCCTCTGGCATAGAGCAGCCCCCTAAACGGTCTTTTAATTTTCACTTTCTTCTTCTGTCTCACACTTTAGTTACTGTAACTTTTTCCTCCTTCCTTTCACAGACAGATTTTCAAAGGGAAGATTACTTTCACTATCTCTACTCCTTCACTTTGCTTAAATGATTCTCCCCACTCTCTTTATCATTAACTTTTCAATGTCTGGTAGGTGATTACCATCACAGTATTAACTCTCCCAATAAACAAGCAAAACCACAAAATAAAATTCTTCTCACTCTACTAATCTATCAATAGGTCTTATTTATTCTATCAAATCATATATTTGTATCCATTAATTTACTATAGTTTACAATAATCTATTGTATATTTCAAAGTAGCTAGAAGAGAATAATGTAGATGATTCTAGCATACAGAAAAGACAAATATTTAAGGTGATGGTTATCCCAAGGACACTGATCTGATTGTTACAAATTATATGAATGCATTCAATTATCATATGTGGGCCAGGTGTGGTAGCTCACGCCTGTAATCCCAGCACTTTGGGAGGCCGAGGAGGGTAGATCACGAGGTCAGGAGACGGAGACCATCCTGGCTAACTCGGTGAAACCCTGTCTCTACTAAAAATACAAAAAATTAGCCGGGTGTGGTGGCACTCCCTTGTAATCCCAGCTACTTGGGAGGTTGAGGCAGGAGAATCACTCAAACCCTGGAAGCAGAGGTTGCAGTGAGCCGAGATTGCGCCACTGCACTTCAGCCTGGGTGACAGAGTGAGACTCCATTTCAGAAAAAAAAAAAAACAACAAAAAAACATATATACCCCAAAGCTATGTGTATCTATTATGTAAACTATATGTGTGTGTGTGTATATATATATATATATATATATATATATATAGCAAAATTCTCTGAACAATTTATTTATAATATCTGTTCTCCAATTCTCCCTTAAAACTATTCCAATCACACTGTCACTTGCAAAATTATTATCATCAAAGTTAACAGTGACTTCCATGTTGCTAAATCCGTTTATTAATTTAGGAATTCATTTTATAATAAGCTCCAAAAAAGGAGAAAAAAACTCTTCCCTTGCTCCTACTTTCTTCTTAACCTATTGTCCCAATCTCTGTCTTTCTTGCAAAATTCCCTGAACAACTTATTTATAGTAATTGCCTATAATATCTTTTCTCCAATTCTTTCTTAAAACCCCTCCAGTCAGCCTATCACCTACAAAGTTACTTTCATCGGAGTTACCCAATGACCTCTATGTTACTACATCCAGCAATCAGTTTTGGAGCTTATTTTATTAGCTTATCATTCACATTTGACAATTGGCCAATTCCATTATAATTTTTTCTTCTGGTTTCCAGGAAAATTTATACAGTCAATCTTATATGTCTGTAGGATCTGTATTAGCAGATTCAACGAATCACAAATCAAAAATATATGAAAAATAAAAAATATCCATACAACAATAATACAACAAAATGATACACACAGTTTAAAAACTATGTACAAAGCATTTGCATTATATTAGGTATTGTACATAATCTGGAGATTATTTAAAGTATATGGAAGCATGTGTGTAGGTTGTATGCAAATATAACTACATTTTATATAAGGAACTTTAGCATCCCAAGATTTTTGTATAAGCAGGGGTGGTCCTGGAACCAATTTCCTGAAGATCCTAAGGGATAACTGTACGGTATTGTTTTTCCTCATATCTCATTTACTCTCACTCTCAATCTCCTTTACTGGTTCATCCTAATTTTGCTGACATTTTAGTGTTGGAGTGTCCCACAACTCAGGTATTAGTTTCTTTTTCCTTTTTTAAAATTTAATAATCACTTCAACTGGTAGAAACAGGAAGAATTGCTTCCACTTTCAGATTTCCAAATTTAGAAGTTCAGCCCACACCTTTGACTTGAAACTAAGATTTGTATATCCAACTGTCCCCTTGAAATCTTCAACTACAGATTTATTAGCCATCTCAAACTTAACACATCCAAATTTTCCAAATTTAAGCTCCACATCATCCCTCCAAAAATGTCCATCAACAGCCTTCCCAAAATTAGTTAACTTAAATTGTGTTTGCTCAGTTCTTCAGGTCAAATAATCTGGGATCTGTATTAGCAGGTTATTAGAGATATTCTTTAGAGCTATTCTTTTCTTTCTCCAATTTCACATTTCAAGAAATTCTATCATTTATCTTGAAAACCCAATAATTTCGCCTTGCCTCCACTGCTATTTTCTTATTTCATAATTATAAACTCTCACTTACATACCACAAATAATCTCTGTTCTTTTAGCTTTCCCTCCTATAGTTTATTCTCCACACGGTAGCCATTGTGACTTTTTTTTTTTAAGTAATAAGGTCAATCATGTCATTACTGTGCTCAAGCCCCTCAAGTGAATTCACATTTCATCTAGAGTAAAAGACAAAGATGAGTCTTGAGCCAGGCTCTATTAATTACCTTTCTTTCTCTCCTACTGCCTTCACCCATGGTCATTCTTTTCTAGCCACAGTGGCTTCTTAGGTGTTCCTACAACACAGTAAGGCCCACTCTGCTTTAAGTATTTTGCTCTAGATGTCATTTCTGCCTGAAGGCTCATCCAGTTGACTAACTTCCTTATATTCATCAGGACTTTGCTCAAATATCAACTTTTCAATTAAGTAAGCTACACACTCATCACAACATTCTTGCTCTCCTGACCTCTCTTACTCTTCCACATCTTTTCTTTCTTATCACGCTCTAGACAGAGTGTGGGTGTACCTTATTTATGTTGATTACTGCTTGTGTTCTGGATTCGGCTTTGACTCCTTATTGATGGATGACAATGGGTAAGTCATGTCACCTCCCTAGATCTCAGGTTCTCACCTATAACATCCAAGGTTTCTTTTAATTTTGATATTATGGCATTGTCAGCTTAGATGCTATGACAGAAACAAAGAAGTAAAACATTCACTAAATACAATACTTTGTAAATAACTATTTACAAAGCCTTGGATGGAGAGTTGGATTAGATGCTCTTTAAAATTATTTCCAAACTTAATTTTGATTTTTACTAGAATTCCATTTGTTTAATGTTTATTTAACAAATACTTGTTGGGGTGCCTGCTACATAACAGCATTTTCTAAGTGCTTCTGTGTCTAAAGCACGAAAGAGGCCTGCTCTTTCTTCCCTTGTCTGAATGAAAGTATTTCTTAAGACTTCCTTCTCTTACCTCTTCAAATGACTCCTTCAGTTTTCTTTGCTGTATCATCCAAGTCCAGGCCTTATATGTTGTTAAGTCTCAGATTCAGTCCTAGTCCTCCTTTGTTTTCTCATTTTATCCTCTCTCTCTATATCCAATTATATTGTTGCCTATTGGTTCACTTACCATCAATATTAACTAAATATCAGTGTTGTGCTTCTACTCTAAATTATTGAATCGTATAAGAGATATAGTTGTCTAGTAGATGGCTTTAATTGCACATCTCGAAGAATCTTCCAATTAAATATATTCAAAACAAATCTCAATATTTACAGGGTTCTCATTCCAAACTTAACCTTTCCTCAACAATTTCCAACTCAGTGAATATTACTACTGCCTTCACCATCTGTTCAGGTCAGAAAACTAGGTTTTATTTCAATACTGCCTACTTTATCACCCCTCAGTCCACTACAAAGTCCTTTTGAGTATACGTCATCAATATCTCTCAACTCAGTCTGCTTCCTTACCTCATTAATATGACTCTAATTCTAGCTACCATGATCTTTTCTTGGAATACTGCAATCATCTCTGAAGTGATCTTCCTACAGCGAATCGAGTCCCTCTTCAAATCAATCTCTTCATTTCAATAAGAATAATCATTTGGATATTCAAACATCTTCAAGTAATTGTTTTGGATAAATTCCCATGGTTCTTAGCAAATCTTCACATGGCTTAAAAGATTCTCTCTAGTCTAGTGTTTACCTATCTCTTTCCTTTATCAGTGTCATCTTATTCTTTCTTTCACTCAGTTACTGAATCATAATCTATTCAATGATATAATTAGACACAAATTTTTTAAATAGCATGAAGTAGTATTTTACTTTAAAAATATTATGTCTTAAAAGCATGTTCTGAATACTTTGCAGGTTTCATTAGACCACACCTTGAGCTTCTAAAGAAACAAACCATATTCCCCCAGATGATGATGTTTAACTTTTGCTTTCAGATAACGAGGTATATAACAAGTCTACTTAAACAAAGGAAAATTACTTCCAAGACTATTCAATTAATTTGAGAGAAACCATCAAGTTTGGACTGGCATGCTAAAAAACGCAACTGTAGGTTACAATAGGAATAACTTTTATTTGTTTATACAAGTGTTGAATTTCCATCTATTTTTTCTGTAAACAGCCCGATCTTCAAAAATATCTTCAGCTCTGACAACCTCTTCACATAACTTTCCTATAAGATCTTTTAAATATCCAAACCTGTAGAAGTCCACAAACCTGTAAAACCTGTTTCTTAGTTTGCTTCAACAACATCAATGCAAGGTTAATAGAAGCTATTTACTTACCATATGGTAGGTGGCTCAGAACCTTCTATTTCTAAGTAATCATATTTCTCTTCCATTTGAAAATCAGTAAATATGAGTGAAATTGTGTCCCCAGGCTCTGCTACAATGGTCCAAGTGCAATCAGCATTGTTATGGTACTCATTAGGAAAACTAGGGCTGGATATGATGCCACTGGATCCTCTCATTGTTCCTCCACAGGCATCTTCAGCTGTTAAAAATGACAAAATGTTCGGTTGTAAGTTATTAAGATAAATGCAATTGTTCAGTTGTAAGTTATTAAGAGAAAAGCAAGTCAATATGTTTAGATAAAAATAGCAGTTCAAATGTGATACCAAGTGCAGAATATACTAATGGAGATTAAATAAAATGAGAAGTTTATGAAAAAATGTATAAGCACATATAGAAGTATAAAGTATATCTTAACAATTTCATAACAATTGGTTGAAACAGCAATAAAAGTAAGCAAAAAATCTACACTCCAAAATTAGACATTAAGAAAATAGAATCAAGATTTTTTTCATGTTTAAGTGATAAAGTGAGTTAAACAAAGGAAACATGTATCTTAATGTCTGTGATGGGAAATCTTTGATCACTTTGTTGATGGAAGAGCTTTTTGGTTTTTTAATGCAAGTATGTACAACACAAAGACATAACTTAAGAGACAATATAATATAGTTCATGTCAATGGTATGTTTCAGAAGTTATTGAAAAACGTTTGTAGAAATACAACTCAAATAAGAGTATATCACATATCCAGGATATTTTGTTTACAGAGAAATAATACGGTAACTAATATATCTTTAGAAATATATTCCTATGAAATCAAACAATGTATCTTTTACTAAGTAGTCATATAAGGTACACAGATACAACACCATAAATAACTTTTTGACTAACCTTACATTTGGACCTATGATTCTGATTTTCCAAATTGGGGCTGTAGATTCTCCACTAGTCTACTTTTGGCTGACGGTAGGAACTAGCAGTGTGGTTATATGAGTAGCTGTGTTTGGTATGCAAACATAAGAAAAAGCTCCTGTTTCATAAAGGAATTGAAGCTGGGGCATTTGCCTTATTATAACATTGTTTAGGCCAGTCAAGCTAATAAGTTACAAGTTCACTTGTAAAATAAATTGTCTTATTACTTATGTTATTGCCTTGGCCGACTCAGGGAATTCCTTCAATTCAAGTTTTTGAGGAAAACTCTGGCTCCATAATGACCAATTATTATTTGATGTGACCAATAGCTCCAGAACCTAAACAAATAGAGATGGACAATATCTTTCTATTCAATTCCATGATGAGTAGAACATAAAAAAAAATGCTTTGTTATTAGAGACAACTTTATTATTATATTATAGGCATCAAATAATATTAGCTTTTTTCTTTCTTGCTCTTTATCCATTTACCTCCATAATCTATGAATCAAAAATGTAAGCATATTCTTCTTAAAAGATATTTAACTTTTATCACACACTAAATATATTTTTTAAGATTTTTATTGTGTGCTCTTTCTCTTTTAAGTTTGTTAGATAATTGAAATGAACTAGTTGTCTTGTCTAGACCATGTGGCATACTACTACAAATATTTTCACCAATGCCTTCAAGACCTAAACCTTCTAGTAAGCCTGTCCTGCCATCTCTACCCCCAACCATAAATCACTTCTATTCTTTCCCTTCTCAAGTACCAACACCAACATTGAATACTGCTTTGATAATAAATTATTTCACTAGTATATATTCACAGTTTGACTGGCCCACAATCTATTTAAACCAGCTCAATGAGCTATTTATTTTCCTTCCTCTAGATAAAATCTGAAGGAGACACATAACATTCTGGATCACACTCAGATTAAAGAAAAAAATCCTACAGTTTAGAGATTATAGTTTAAGTGTTCTCATCTCAAAAATGAAAAGTATATGAAGTAAGGCATATGTTAATTAGCTCAATGTAGCCATTCCACAATGAACACATATTTCCAAACATCATTTGTACATGATAAATATACATTACTTTTGTCTGTTTAAAAATAAATGATTTAACTTAAAAAATCACAATCCATCAATTAATACATCCAGTCCTGGGTAATCAAAAAGAAATTAACTTCATTTTGATTAAGCTTCTTTGCTCCCCATACCTTGGACTTGTGGCAGATGGAGCAGAGGTGGAGCAGAGGTGGGGCAGAGGTGAGATGGAGAAGTCAGTCTTCTTCCCTGTTTCCCTGCTAGTATTTCTGTTCATCCTCCCCTTCTCGCTGAGATCTCTATGAGCCTCCTGGGGTTACAGGTAGGAAGGATCAGAGGATCTGAATCCTCTTATTTTCCTAACACTAATTTGGCACTGGTTTCTAAGGGCTTTGACAGACAATTAAAGAAAGATGATTCTTTCACTCATAGGCCCTTTCATGGGCTCCACAGAGGTGTCCCCATCAGTTCCATTACTGTGGGTGAGTGTGTCTCTCCAGCTGGCTGCTTACATTTCTTTCTCATGCTATGGGTATAGAATAGTACAGTTCCATCTTCTTTCCATATGTCTCCTCACCTTTTGAGATTGGCCTCTTGGGCAGGATGTAAGACCATGCCAAGCCAGAACTCCCTCACAAAAATCCTGCATTTAGTCAAATGAAAACACACCCATTTATTCATCCTCTGTGGAAATGCAGTTTCTTTCAAAATGCAGTCCTTTGGGTTTGCAATAGACATTTAAATACTTTAGCCATCATTTTAATAATAATAATAATATATTCCGTAAGCTCCAAGGCATAGAAATCAATTTCTCTACATGATCTTTTTGAATTTCCTCAACCTAGACTCACAATGCAGATAAATAACTCTACATTCCTGACACATGGAAGAGAGAACAACCCAGAAAACAGCTCACTTCAAGGCAATCTTGATTTTACAGCAAAATAATTTCAACTCAAATGTATGACTCATTTTCACTTGAAAACAAGGACAGGGACTCAGTTCCTCCAGCATTCAAACCAATGTTCATGTAGACTCTTGTACCGAGTTCTATGCTCAGCACTTCTGTTTGTTTGTTATGACAGAGACTATCATAGAATCAGTATCTGACAAAATGGTGAAATAGGTAAACTTTTCTTCAGTAAATGTTGGATTAAAAAAAATTTTGGTTTGGTGTCCCTACTTGAATGCTGAATTCAAGGCAATATTTAAAAAAACAACAACAACATATTTTCTGTAATTATGAATTCATAGCAGGACATACTACCTAAGTCAATTTAAAAAGAACTTATAGCAGAGTTGGGACAAGGAAAAGGCAGCATTAGAACAAACCATGAAACTCTTGAATCCAGTGCTGTGCTCTTTCTGCTAAATACCATGGCTTGGTCTCTGTTCAAAATGAGTTGGTACATAGCGTGTAATTGACAGGATAGAGGCTTCTATTCTTTCATCATTACTCTGTCACAGCCTGCAGGCTTGCTTGATTAATAAATGATGTCTACAACATTTTCTATCCAACAATTCACAGAAAGTGGGGGGTTCACAGAAGGTTGTTCCATAGAACCATCTCCTTAGAGGCTCAAGATACGCATAGGATCATATTGGTTATTTGTATAAACTTCTTGTGAAACAAAATTTATTCATTTTGTCATCTGTCCAAAAAGTATTCGTTGAGATCTGCCAAGTGCCAGGAGGAAACCATGTAATCTCTCTGACTATAATGACTATGAAACGTTTTCATGATCCCTGTTCTCACAGAGTATTCTATTAGTGAGTCAGGCTCTAGTGAATATGACAAAGTGAATACATAAAATTATATTTCTGTCAGGTCCTATGAAGAAGGAACATTTAGTATTAATGCTGTATGTTTGGGGCCTTGAACTAGTTAGCAAATTAAGGAACAAGAATTTCCTGAGGAAGTGATGCTGGACCAGAAACACAAAGCAAAATAGTAAGCAGTAATTACATGAAAAGGGGAGGGAAGGGTGTTCCTGCAGCTTCATCGACACTTTTACTAAGGTAATGGGCCTGTGTGCTACAGCAAAAAGGGTGAGGGGCTATTTGGTACCAAATCCAATTGGAAGGGCAACTAAGGGTCAGACCTTGCAGCACATTTCTGACAAGGGTATGGAATTTATTCATAGTAATGGAACATTAAAGTGCTTTTAGTGGGGACGTGACATAATTGGATTTAGGTTTTCAAAAGATCATTTAGTTGCTCTATGGAGGGATAGGAGAGGAAGGCCATAGCTGTTGAAGATTAAGAGGCTGAATCAAGAGTCCACGCAAATTCTTGCATGCTTCATTGCTGCCTAAAGATAAAACATCTCGTTTTGACGATATTATTTTATTTTTATCTCATTATCTTCAAAAGATTAGTTTGGTCTTTCTAGATATGTCAGAAGAAATACCATGATGACAAAATAAATTAGAACATCCATCTTAGGCCAAGGCTTAAGAATAATATATTTTCACCTAAATAGTAAAGCAATGTCATTAAATACCTTAGACTTCCCTTGAGGTTAACTAGAAGTTGTGATGGCTTCCAAATGTGGTTGCTTAACATACAAATAATACAGTGAGTAATAAAAACAATGGTGGATTCTCTACTCTTGTTCTAGGAAAAGTATAAAGTTTGTAAGATTTAAAGTCGTTTAATTTTTTATATATGTATATGTATACACATTTACATAGCCCAGATGTTAGCAAATTGCATGTTAAGAAGTTTGCAAAGTCAACCTGTTGTAAAACGTGAAGAAAACCACAAATTCAGCTAATGGGATCAATAAAGATAATGTGGAATTTTAAGAATGAGGATTAAAATTATTAACCCTTGTGGAATTTGGATTTATTCCAATTTTTGCTAGCAATGCTATCAATTCTCTCATAAGTTCTTAGTGTATTTGAATCTATTAATTAAAAACTATGGCTGTTAAAAATGTCAGTAAATATCATTTTAAGTGTTTAAAATATTATAAATCTGTCATCAAATAACACCATTTATTATACTTTAAAATAACTGAATTTATGTAAACTTCATAAGTAATGCTTTTTTATCTCTTACCTATAGAGCAGGGAGAAACATAACAAAATAAAATAAAGATTAGTTGTATTACAGTGAAAAGGTTTTTAAAAATAGTTCACTATGATTTCATAAATGTACTTTTTCCTAAAATTAAATTTTTATTTACTTTTAATCTCTGTGACAGTTATTTAGATATTGTAAATGTATGACCTTGTTTTGGCTTTGGGTATGAGACCACACCATTTCATTGAACATAATATAAATTGGAACTTCTCCAAACGTGGCTGTTAATAAAAAAATAAACACAGCTTCATAAAACACCTAAATAGTTTTCTATAACACATCTTTTCTGATACTGATCTCATACTATGCTCTACCTTGCTATTAGTTTCTGCTAAAATGGCTTAGTGTTGGGGGTGGGGTGCAGGGAATAGGCTTGTTTATCACCAAAGAGAAATGAACTGTAAATTGTAGGAGAGAAGTACACTTGGTCAATTCCAGATGCTAAGCATTCAATTCAATTTCAAATTTTATCATGGGACATTTTTTCTACAATTCTCCTTTGCTAAATCTACAATTTCCATCAGCACTCAAGTGAAACTGACATCTATGTGAGGCTTTTTATTTCGTCCCAAGACAGGCATCACTGTTGTGCGCCTAATTAGGCAAACTATTTAAATATTACACTGTCATTAATTAGCCATCGTATTACATATATGGAGCAGTAGTTAATTTTGTGTAACTGCCTCTACTTACATTTAATAGTTCAACTTTTTGCGTTGTTGTGTTTAAAGAGAAACCCTTTTCTCATGGAGAAGAAAATTGAGCAACTGGGTAAATAACACTTCTTTCAGATTGATAATTTTGTTTTATGTTTGTCACGGTACAACAAATAATACCTTCCCATCTTATGAAGAAAACAAAAGTGTATTTTCAATGATTCTAAAGGAAATTAAAGATTCTCATATTTTTATTTTTCAGTCAAGCTACTTCAATTCCTTTCATATTAAAACAGATGAAATTAAAAAGAAAAACATATATAACAGATCAAAGAAAAATATTCAACATTCCTGAGATAAACACCTCTGAGAAGTAAAAAGAGCAAAGTATAATGGCATTTTAGCTTTGAAGATTTATTTTTGAATGCACAAATATGCTTTTTACAAATATCCTACATTAATTTCCATTTACCTTCCAAAGAGACATGTTGAGAAAATGAGAGGCAGTTAATGCACTGAAGAAAGTAATTAATAAGTATGTGTGTTTAAACATCCAGCTTAAAATACTTCTCACAATCTCTAAATAAGACAAAAATATAAGCATTCATTCAATAAAACTTAAATTATTAAAGATTTGGAGAAGAAAATATTTAAATTAAATCAAGTAATAACCATGAAAGACCAAGAGGGAACAAATTTACATTATTGACTTAAAAATTAAAACTGAGAAAAATATATATAATAACTGTTTTAAAACATTAGACCAGGTCTATGAAGAACTGTGATCTAAGAGAGGAGAAAAACTAAGAAGGAGAGCCCTATTATCACTTGGCTTTCTCTAAGGAGATACATTCCAGACCACAGAATAAGGAGAGGGATTACAAGTAGAGTATGGTGTTTCTTTCAGCTCAGTAGATAGAATTCAGGAAGCATGAGCATTGGAATGTTAGTCATAGGGCAAAGTTCTAGAGAGGAGGAAGCTCTGCAGAAGAAAAGGACTCAAAAGATTTACATTAGGTTCTCTTCATTAGTATTTGCTAAATACTAATAAATGCATGCAATTGGATGAAATTTCATGAAGTCACATAAAGAGGAATGTGTAAGATGAATGGTTCCAACAAAGCACACTGGGCTGAAATCTGTTCATTTACCACTAGCTAGAATATAGAGTCCACTCTGAATGGAGTATTCAGTAGAAATCTCAAAAGGGGTGCACTTCAGTAGAGAGGGTAAACTACGCCTAGAGTTAAGGCCACTTAAAAATGCAATACTTAAAGCTTAAAAACAAATCTCAAAAGACACAAACTGAACCAAAAGTAACTTTAATACATACTAGAAGAAAGCTCAAGATTCCTTAAAGATAACTAAATCCAGACAGTAAATATCTTAAAATTCACAATGTTCAACGTATAGTTAAAAAAAAAGTACTAGCCCATGTCAATAAACATAAAGATATGACTCATAACCAAGAGAAAAATCATTAGAAACAGACCAAAACATATGGAGATGATGGAATTAGAAAAGAAGGACTTTACAGCAGATATAACTATATTCAACTACTTAAAACAAGGGTTAGCACACTATACCCCAAACTAAATCTGGCTTATAGATTTTTTTTTTGTTTTGCCTGTGATCTAGTAATGATTTTTACATTTTTAAAGGATTGTAAAAACAAACAAACCAAAATCAAAGATGAATACATGTTAGAGACTATATAACCACAGCAAAGCCTAAAATATTTACTATGTAGCTCTTTTCAGAAAAACTGAACTCAGTGACCACAGTGAGGAAAGAAAGGGAAGATATAAAAAGATGACCATATGAAACTTTAAGAGATACAAAATATATTACTAGAAATTAAAAAAAAATACTCAATGGGCCTCATAGAAGAGTAGACAGTACAAAAGAAAACATAGTGGACTTAAACACATGGCAATAGAAACTATTTAGAATGCAGCTAAGAGAAAAGCAAGATTTCTTTTTAAAGAACAGATATCCCCTATAGGAAAATACCAAACAGTTGAATATGTGTTATTGAAGTTCCAAAAAGTTTGTGGAGCAGGGGCAAGCATGGAAAACTATGGAAAGATTAATGGTCAAAGGATTTACAAATTTGATGAAAATATAAAATTCACAGTTACAAAAGGCATAGAGTTGTTTGCATCTCAATGTGGTTGAGACGACTAACTGAGATCCAAAATTCATGTTCCACTTCCATTTATGAGGTGTTGCTGGGAGGCAGCTGCCAGCCAGGACAAATATTTTAGTGCTTTTCACATCTAAGTGAGGCCATGTAGCTGAATTCTGATTAATAAGTTTTCAGTGAATTGAGATAGAATTGTAATCTTTGCCATCCACATTCTTTATTCTCTTTCTTTTTTTGTAAAATAGCTTTATTGAAATATACCTCAAGTGTTTTCCCATTGAAAGTGTACAATTCAATGCCTTTTAGTATATTCAGAGTTGTATAACCATTATTACAATGAATTTTAGAACATTTTCATCACCCCAAAATGAAATCTCACACCTTTTAATCATCCCTTCCAATTCCCTATGCTCTCTTCCCCCCGGGCCTTAGACAACCACGAATAAACCACAGGCTCTATAGATTTGCCTATTCTGAACATCTCCAAACCTGCCAAAGCTATGCCATTAAAAGGCGCTACAGCAAAGAGCATCATGCAAGTTGCATCACACTGGGGGTCCTAGCACAGAAGCGGTGTTGGTGGCATCAGGCAGGGCCTGATCCATGGGGTCCAGGGTGACCATGTGGGTCATGCAAATGGCATTACACAGTATGCCATGCCTGGCTAGGTTTTTTGTAGAAACGGGGTTTCACCATATTTCCCAGGCTGGTCTTGAACTCCTGTTCTGCCTTGACCTCCAAAAGTGCTGGGATTACAGGTGCAAGCCATCACGCCCAGTCCCTTGAATACTGTTATGCAACTGTTCCCCAGTTTCCGCCAGGTATTGGTTCCAGGATCTATTATGATACTAAAATGTGAGTATGCTCATGTACTGTAGTTGACCCTGCAGAACCCATGGAAATGAAAAGTCAGCCCACCCTATACACAGGTTTCACATCCCATACTGTATTTTCCAACCATGTTTCACTGTGGATGTGGAACCCTCTGATAGGGAAGGCTGACTGTATTTATTGAAAAACAAAACAAAACAAAACAAAAAACAAAACAAGGGTTGTGTTAGTGGACCCATGCAGTTCAAACCCTGGTTGTTCATGGGTCAACTTTCTATCTGGATGGAGGCTGTGTTCTTGGGCAGCTTCAATGGCTATATGTTGATCATGGCAGAGTCTCTTTTCTACTTCAGTATTTAAAATGTCTGCCTCCTTCTCATTGTAAACTTCATAAAGGCAGGGCTTATGTCCCTTTTTGCTAATATTATATCTGTTACTTAAAACTACTATACCTACATATATAGTAGGGACTCCAAGTGAATTTATTGAATTAAACATGAAATGAACAAAAAAATGAATATAATTATTTAAATTGATAATCAATTTGGATTCTGATCTCTGAGAATCTACAGAATAGAATAAGCAGAATTTCAAAGAATACATCACAGTTCAAAAACATAGGAATAGTATGATAAATGGAGCAAAAGGTCAAAACAAAGTAAAACATTGGAGTGAGTTGCTAAATACATTTTAAGAACAAGATATGAGCCTGGGTGTGGTGACTCACACCTGTAATCCCAGCACTTCGGGAGGCCAAAGCGGGTGGATCATTAGGTCAAGAGATTGAGACCATCCTGGACAACATGGTGAAACCCCGTCTCTATTAAAAATATAAAAATTAGCTGGACGTGGTGGCAGATGCCTGTAGTCCCAGCTACTCAGGAGGCTGATGCAGGAGAATTGCTTGAACCCGGAAGGTGGAGGTTGCAATGAACCGAGATCGCGCCACTGCATGCCAGCCTAGTGAAAAGACGAGACGCCATCTCAAAAAAAAAAAAAAAAAAAAGGTTATGTATGTTGCAGGTCAAAATAATATAATTGGAAAATTTCTACTTCTGTTCAGCAAGTGGAAATTGTTAGTTAATTAATTTCTATTCTCCATCCTTAATTTCAAGAAAGGGCAACATTTGCAGATTCCAGAACTGTGTATGTAGGACATTTTTTAAAAGTCACTGATAAAATACCAAACTTAATGAGTGAATTTAGCAGTACAACTAAATAGAAGGAAATATACAAAAACATATCAGAGACAAACAATTAGACTGACATTTTTAAAATACCATTTTTAATATAATAAAATTTCAAATACCTAGGAATGAAGGTACTAAGACATGAAAAAGCTGGGTAAAGCTCTACTCAAAATATTTTAAAGTATTTTTTAGAGAAAATACAAAAGACCTATGTAAACAAATGAATATGTTGTCTCCCAGATTAATCTATGGCTTTAGAACAGTCACAATCAAAATACTGGCAAATGTCCATGTGTAAATTGACAAGCTGATTTTTTAATTTCCGGGAAATGCAAAGAGCTAAGTCTAACTCAAACAATCATAAAGAAGAATATACAGCTGAAAAACAACCAGATTTCAGACTTATTATACAGCTGCCATAATCAAAACAATGGGGAATTAAAAACAAGTATAGAAGAGTTAACCAATGGGACATAATGAAGAGTTCAGATAAAGACTCACACATATTCATGACAACAGCAACACTTGATTTATGACAACAGCAACACTGTAGAATGGTGAGGATAAAACATCTTTTTCAATCTTGGCCCTGAAAAATTCATGTCTTTCTGTCATTCAAAATACATTCATACCATCCCAATAGCTCTAAAAGTCTTAATTAATTCTAGTATCAACTCGGAAGTCTAAAGTCAAGAGTCCTATTTCAATATCATCTAAATCTGCCATGGATGAGACTCAAGGTATCATTTGCACAGAGGCAAATTGCTCTCTGACTGTGAACCTCTGAAATCAAAAATGATATGTGCTTCTAAAATACAATGGTCAGACAGACATAGTATAGACATTCCCTTTCCAATAGGGAGAAATAGGAAAGAAGAAAGGGGTAACAAGTAAGACTGAAATCTAACAAGGCAAACAATATTATGTCTTATAGCTCAAGAATAATATTCTTTGGCTCAATGTTTACCCTCCAGGGGCTGAGATTGGGTTCGCAAGGCTTCAAACAGCTTTGCTCCCATGACAGTTCTGTGTTGTGGCCCCATCTTCAAATCGGCTTTGTGTCTGGAGCTCTCCAAAGCTGAAATCACATACCCAACAGTCTACTGGTCTGGATTCTCTGGGGTGGTCCTGCTCCCATGGCTCCCTGGACACTGACCTAGTGGAAACTCTTCATGGTGGCTTCACTTCCAGGGCAGTTTTCTTTCTGAGTTCCACAGCTTTCTTTACATCTTTTGCAATCTAAATGAAGGCAGCCATGACCCCACAACTTTGCTAGACATAGCCTATGTCGTTTTAGGACCCACCAAAGATACACCAGGAGTGGCTGAGAAGCATGGAAACAGAGTGCAGGCAGCAAGAGCTGAGTTTCCATAAGTATCCCCAGTCCCGTATTTGAAATTGTTCTCTTCCCCAGGCTCTTGTAGCCTGGACCTGTGATGGGAATGGCAGCCCTATGATCTCCAAATTGCCTTTGACATCATTCTTCCACTTTCTCCATGAATAGCACCAGGCTGATCCATATTAATCTCTTTATCAATGGGTCACCTGACCACACCCTTCCTTTTCTTTCCTGTACACATCTTCATTTTTTATAATATGGACAGTCATACAATTTTCTAAATCCTTAAATTCCACTTCCCTTTATTAAAAATTCCATCTTTATATCATTTCTTTCTTCTCCTATTTTATTATAAGCTTCAAGAGAAGCAAAGTCACACTTTCAACACCTTCACCACTTTGCTTAGAAATTTCTTCATGCAAATATCCTACATCATTAACCAGAATTTCTATCTTCCATAAAACACTAGGACATGAACACAATGCAGCCAAGGTCTTTGCCACTTTATGACAAGGATCACCTTTTCTCTAGTTTCTAATAACATGTTCCTAATGTCTATCTGAGACCTCATCAGAATCGCATTTACCGTCCATATTTCTACATTTTTTTAATGACTACGTTTTTACCTAAGAAGATTGAGGCTTTCTCTACATCTCTCCTCTTCTCTTTCTGTACCCTCACCAAGATTGCCCTTAATGAACGGACATTCACAGTAATGCAGGCTTTTTCAGCGTGTACCTCAAAACTCTTCCAGCCTCTATTTGTTTGCTAGTTCTGAAGATGCTTCCACATGTTTAGGTATTGTTACAGTAGCATCCTTACTTCTTGGTACCAGTTTTCTGTCTTAGTCTATGCCAGCTATTATTTCTCACAGATCTGTAGGCTGGGAAATCCAAGATCAAGGCACTGGCAGATTCAGTAACTGGTGAGGACCCACTTTGTGGTTCAGAGGTGGTGCCTTCTTGCTGTGTACTGATGTGGTAGAAGGGTTGAATGAGCTCCTGTGGACCTATTTTATAAGGGCACTATTCCCATTCATGAGAGCTCTGCCCTCAAGACCTAATCACCTCCCAAAACGTCCAACCTCCTAATATCATCACTATGGGGAGAGGATTTCAATGTATGAATTTTGGGGGAACATAAACTTAGACCACAGCATGGGACAAGGGAAAAAGACAGGACTGAAGTCATGGCCTTTGTCATTCCCTGGTCAGAAGACGTTTTCAAAGGATTTTTAAATTAAATATTGTTTGAATCAACAAACCATGATTATATATATATGTATATTTATGGGGTACAGTGTGATGTTTTATAATATGTTTACTATGTGGGATAATTAAATCAAGCCAATTAACCTATTCATCATCTCTATTATTTATCATTTTTCGAGATGAGACATTTGAAATTTACTATGACTTATTTTGAAATATACATTGTTATTGCTTGTAGACTCCCTGCTGTGCAATAGCTCTTAAAACTTATTCTAGTTTATCTGAAACTTTGTACCTTTTAGCCAGTGACTATTCACTTTCTCCCTCTGCCCCCACAATCCACCAATCTTATTCACATTTCCCGTTTTGCTTGTATTTATTTAATGTGTGTATGTAGGTCTATGCAAGTTTATCACATGTGTAGGTTTGAGCATCTACCATTGCAGTCAATATACAGAACAGGCCCATCACTACAAGAATTCCTAGTGTTGCTCTTTTTATTTATGTATTTATTTATTTATTTTTTGAGAGGGAGTCTCGCTCTGTCACTTAGGCTGGCATACAGAGGTGTGATCTCAGCTCACTGCAACCTCTGCTTCCTGAGTTCAAGTGATTCTCCTGCCTCAGCTTGCTGAGTAGCTGAGTTTACAGGCACCTGCCACCATGCCTGGCTAATTTTTGTATTTTAGTAGAGACAGGGTTTCACCATGTTTGTCAGGCTGGTCTCGAACTCCTGACCTCAAACGATCTGCCCCCCTCAGCCTCCCAAAGTGCTGGGATTACAGGCAGGAGCCACCGCACCTGGCCGTGTTGCTCTTTTTAAACTACACTGACTTCCCTTCTTCTTCTTCCTACTCCCTAATCCCTGGCAATCATTTACTTATCTGCCTTTCATTTTCAAGATTTTCATTTCAAAATGTCTTATAAAATGAAATGATACAGTATATAATCTTTTGGGGTTTACATTTTTTTGCTCAGCTGGAGATCACTCCAAGTTATTGCATATTTCAATAGTTTATGCCATTTTATTGCTGAGTAATATTCCATGGTATGTATGTGATTACAGTTTTTGAGAAAACATCTTTTAAAATGAGGTTGGATACCAAGAATTGACTACAAATTACCCTATGATAAGAGTTTGCCAGTTCAATGACTTTGGTCTGCAACCAGACCTCTCAGAATGCAATGATACACACAACTCACCCAATAAAACATATATATATATACACACACATATATATACACACACATATGTACATACACACACATATGTACATACACACACACACACACACATGTGTGTGTCCTCAGAGAGTTGCTCTTTATTTTGTGTTGCAACTCCAGTTGCAATTGTCCTGAGTTCCTAGAAAGCCCAGTTCTTGGACTGAGAAGTAGTCATGAGACCGAAGTCACTGCAGAAAACTGAAGCTTCCCAAGCTGTCTTATTTCAATGGCTGGATAACAGTAAAAGGAGAGTTCTCATGTCCAAATGTCAGAACCTCCTAAATAGTGCTAATCACAGTTCTCACTTCATTGAAGATTGAACTTTGTTCCAAGAGTGTTTAAGTGACTTGCCTAAGGTAAACCAGCTGGGATTTTTTGTTTTATTTTGTTTCTGAGCCAATGCTAAAAACAGTCCTCTGACCACCTCAATAAATGGCTTAGTTTTATATTTTGTTTTGCAAGTGGAGTACTGGCCTTTTAATAAGATCAAAACTGCGTAACTGTGCACAGCGCAATCCCATAATAGGGGAGCCTCCCCTCAAAATAACACAAAAAAGCCTATTTATCCCCACACTGCCACGGCTGACTGTGCCACCTTTGAAATTTAACTCTGCCTTATTTTTTGGCCTTCTTGATATCTCCTCCCAGGAGTTCCCACTGCACTGTGTGCTCCTTGGAGCCAGAGACGCTGACCACAGTGTACTAAGTGGAGAAACCTCAGACTTTGAAGTCTGCAAGTTTCCTAGACTAAGAATTATGAATATTTTGTTTTAGTTTTATTTATAGATACAGGGATGCATGCTATGTATATAGTTTTTAATCATAATCCAGTCATCCATAGTCATATTAGGAGCAGTAATTTAAACTGCTGACCTCAGTGCAATTGCTGAAATTTGCAAATAAAATTAAATATGGCAATGAACATAGTAATGTTTCATCTCTTTCCTCTAAGGAAATGAATAAAGCTCTATTCCACATTTAATGATTACATCTGGGGTAGGCACGGGAGAAAAAAAGATAAAAAAATAGCTATGTGCCATGTCCCATACTAAGCAACAAATAGTGTTCTTAAGGGCTAGGTTTAGATGTGATTTAAGTCACATTTTCATGCTTCCTATAGGACAGCCTTTAGCTTCAGGGCATCATCCTAACTGTGTTGCTGGTTGGGACATGCAGTCTTGCCAAGGAAATGGAGAAATAATCATATACTGCTGTTTCTGCCTCATAATATTTGCAATCAGTCATGAAAATGAAAGTTCTCTATGTTTCAATACATTTTCCTTTTCACTTGTCCTAAGTAACTGCTTCAAGCTGCTAGAGTTTCTGAGAGTCTTCGCTACAAATGAGAATCAATAACCCCTCAAACTAAAATTCATGAATCAATTCTTTGAAATGAACACAATTTTTGGAAAAGATAATTGCTACCCAAACTGGTTAAGATGCTTTTTGAATATTAAATATTCTCACAGGCAGTTGAATGGTTAAGAGGATCGAGCTGACTGAAATAAATTGCAGAATTATCATATATATGTAGGACAATTGAAATCAATAAAGTAGATATCATCTTCTACTAAATAGTATATAGTATGAACAGTGGAAACCTGGGAAACCATAATATTAAATTAATTGGTAGAGAAACAGGAGGCAATGAGGTAGAGAAGTAGCTAGACAGGTACAAGAATAATCAATAAATTATTTCACAAGAAAGACAAAAAAGTTATCTAAAGAATGAGTTAATAACAATGTCAAATGTCATGGAGAGACCCTACTTTAAAAATGTGAACAATTATGTGTCTATTAGGAAGCCACTGCTGAACTTAGGAAAAGGGTTTCAATAAAACATGTGAAAAGAAGCAAGACCAGTCAATTGAGAAACAAACGGCAGAAAAATGAATAGAAATGTTAAACAAAGACCAATTTTCTGACGAATTTGAAAAGGGAAGAGGGAAAATTTACTGTTAGAAAAAGATAATAGAATAAAGCAATAAAAATTTAGTGTGTCCTGCTATTGAGAATAGTATGTGTTGGCTTCATTTGTGTTTGGATTTTGGAAAGATATTGGAGAGATATCTATCAGCTGAAGGGATCCCAGATAGAGAAAGACCTTGACCTAGGCAAAGGATAGGCAATACCACAGTGCATAGATTAGCTATTATGCACAGGTTAGTATAGTCATTTTTTATTCTGATGATGCATTAACATCACCTGGAGGACTTTTAAAAAGCATCCTACTGTAGACCCCATTATTAACCAACAATATTTTTACAAAAGGTAGGAATTGGAGGGTTGGAGATGAATTATAGGTATTTTTAAATGTTCTCTAAGTGTTTCTGATGGTAGCCTACCTTGAAACAGAGGTAGATAAAACATTGGAAATTTTGAGAAAAATCATACCCTATTCATCCTCACTTTCATAAATGAAGTAACATTAAAGTTTGCAAAAAGCATCAAGTGGATTGGGAAGTCAAGGAGAGCAGTGAAGGTTAAAAGTGAAAGTAGGCACAAATAAAGATAGCTTTCAGAAAATACAAAGAGCTGAGATGATGCCTACTTTCGTTACTTAAACCATAGTTCTTGGGCCCTTCCTTGTACCTACTGAATCAGAAACTCTGGGGATGAGGTCCAGCAATGGACGTTTTAACAAGCCCTCCAAGTGAATCTCATCCATGCTAACCTTTGAGATACACTGATCTAGGAAAATTCTGAATGCTTAAATAATGGTCAGATTCTAATCACCATCTCAGGGAATTTAGAAAGAGGAGGAGTAGATCTGGCCAGTCCCTTGGAGATCTGTGAGACATCTTACACTATACTAGCTGACTAGGAGAATATGTACTTTTGAGGTGTTCTCCTTTTTATTTCATAATGTTTTAAATTAAATACAATATAGGTGCTGAAAAGTCCACAACTTCTAAGTGAATAGCTTGATGAATTTTCACAAAATGAACACAGCTTTGTTGCTAAAACCAAAATTAAGAAGAGAACATTAGCCTAATGGTAGAAATGTCCCAAATACTCCCTCTCAGTCCTTGCTATTTCCATTCTGAAGATAAACACATTTCTGCATTATAGCAAATAGATTATTTTTGCATGTTTTGAACTTTATAAAATGGAAGCTTAAAGTATGTACTCTTTTGAGTCTGGCTTCTTTCAATCAGTTATTCTTTGTGGTATTCATCCATATTTTTGCATGTAATTATAGTTTATTAATTTTCACTGTTTGATAGTGGTACGTGTCATTAATTTAACTGTATTATCTCTAGTGAAACTTTGTGCTATTTTGAGATATGGTTATTATGTCTATAATGTCTTTTGCTACAGATCTGAGTAAATGTCTAATAATGTGCTATGATTAATATGTTTGTGTTCCATCAAAATTAATATGTTTAAATCTTATCCTCTGAAGCAATGGCTTAGGACAGGGGGCCCTTTTGTAGGTGATTAGGTCCTGAGGACACAGCTCTCATAATGGGATTAGTGTCTAGAAAATATAGGTCCAAAGGTGCTTATTCTCCCCTTCCTCTATGTGAGGACACAGCAAGAAGGCATCATCTATGAACCTGAAAGTAATCCTTCAGCAGACACTGTATCTGCCCACAGCTTGATCTTGGACTTCCCTGTATCCAGGACAGTGAGAATGAAATTTATGTGGCTTATAAGGTACCCTGTTTATGGTATTTCTTGTATCAGGATTAATAAACTAAAACAACATTATAATTTATTTCTACAGGGAAGCTGATATGATTTGGCTGTGTCCCCACTCCAATCTTATCTTGAATTGTAGTTCCCATAATCACGACATGTCATGAGAAGGACCTGGTAGGAGGTAATTGAATCATAGGGGCAGTTTCTCCATGCTATTCTTGTGATAGTAAGTTCTCACAAGATCTTTGGTTATATAAGGAGTTTCTGCCTTCACTCGATTCTCATTCTTCTCCTTTCTTCTGCCATGTGAAGGAGGATGTGCTTGCTTTTCCTTCCAGCATGATTGTAAGTATCCTGAGGCCTCCTCAGCCCTTCTTAACTGTGAGTAAATTAAACCTCTTTCCTTTGTTAATTACTCAGTCTCAGTATGTCTTTATTAGCAGCATGAGAACAGACTTATACAGTTAATTGGTACAGGGAGTGGGGCACTTACTATAAAGATAGCTGAAAATGTGAAAGCAACTTTGGAACTGGGTAAATGGCAGAAGCTGGAACCACCTGGAGGGCTCAGAAGAAGATAGAAAACTGTGGGAAAGTTTGGAACTTCTTAGAGACTTAGAGAGGGCTCAGAAAACAGGAAGATGTTGGAAAGTTTGAAACTTCCTAGAGAGTTGTGAATGGCTTTGACAAAAATGCCGATAGTGATATGCAGAATGAAGTCCAGGCTGAGGTGGTCTCAGATAGAGATGGGGAACTTGTTGGGAACTGGAGTAAAGGTTACTCTTGCTATGCAAACAGACTGATGGTATTTTGCCCCTGCCTTTAAGATCTGTGGAAATTTGAACTTGAGAGAGATGATTTAAGGTATCTGGCAGAAGAAATTTCTAAGTGGCAAAGCATTCAAGAGGAAACAGAGCATAAAAGTTTGGAAAATTTGCAACCTGATGGTGTGACAGAAAAGAAAAACCCATTTTCTGAAAAGAGATTCAAGCCAGCTGCAGAAATCAGCATAATTAACAAGAAGCCAAATGTTAATCACCAAAACAATGGCAGAAATGTCTCCATGGCATGTCAGATGTCTTTACAGCAGCCCTTCCCATAACAAGCCTGGAGGGCTAATGGGAAAAAAATGGTTTTTTGGGATGGGCCCTAGGCCTTGCTACTTTGTGCAAGCTCGAGACTTGGTGCCCTGTGTCCCAGCCATGGCTAAAATGGGCCAAGGTACAGCTTAGGCCATGGCTTCAGCAGGTGTGAGCCCCAAGCCTTGGCAGCTTCCATGTGGTATTGAGCCTGAGGGTGCACAGAAGTCAAGAATTGAGGTTTGGGAACCTCAGCCTAGATTTCAGAGGGTATATGGCAACTCCTGGATGTCCAGGCAGAAATTTGCCATGGAAGTGGAGCCCTCATGAAGAATCTCTGCTAGGGCATTGTGGAAGGGAAATGTTGGGTTTGAGTCACCACACAGAGTACTCACTGGGGCACTGCCTAGTGGAGCTGTGAGAAGAGGGCTACTATCCTCCAGACTCCAGAATGGCAGATTCACTGACAGCTTGCAGTGTTCACCTGGAAAAGCCGAAGACACTCAACACCAGCCTGTAAAGGCAGCCAGGAGAGGTGTTGTACCCTACAAAGCCAAGGTTCAGAGCTGCCCAAGGCCATGGGAGCCCACTTCTTGCATCAGCATGACCTAGATGTGAGACATGGGATCAAACAAGATCATCTTGGAGCTTTAAAATTTGACTACCCTGCTGGATTTTGAACTTCCATGGGGACTGTAACCCCTTTGTTTGGCCAATTTCTCCTATTTGGAGCAGGTGTATTTGCCCAATGCCTATACCCGCATTGTATAATATCTAGGAAGTAAGTAACCTGATTTTGATTTTGCAGGCTCATAGGTGGAAGGGACTTGCTTGTCACAGATTAGACCTTGGAATTGGACTTTTTGGGTTACTGCTGGAATGAGTTGTAGCTTCTTCCCCAAGTTCTTCCTGTGATTGACTACATGATGTCATTCAAATCAGTAATGCTTTTCTTGACTAATAACTATGTCAGCTAAAACAATCCCCCTATCAGTCTCAATTACAACATCCCATTATGTTTTCTTCACTGAACTTATCACTATCCAATAGATTTTTTTTATTGTTGTCTCATTTGACTTTAGAATATAAATGCCATCAACTCTTGACTACATTACTAATACATTAGTTACAACTTTATCTTACATACCTAGAATGAGGCTGACTTATGGTATATATCTAAAGAATAGCTTATCTGATTAAATATGTTTTTTGCTTCTCAATATGTCCATAAAATTTATTGGACATTTATTTGACAGACAGTAATGTACTGAGCTTAAAAGTGACTGCTCTAGAATCAGAAAGACTTGGGGACAAATCTGACACTAACAGTGTGACCTAAATCAATTTACTTAAGCCTATTCTGGATTGGTGTTATATTTGTAAAATTATTACTGACTGGGCATGGTGGCTAACATCTGTAATCCCAAAACTTTGGGAGGCTCAGGCAGGAAGATCATTTCAGCCCAGTAGGTCGATGTTGCAGTGAGCTAGGATTGTGCCAATGCACTACAGCTTGGGTAACAGAGCCACACCGTGTATCTAATTTTTAAAAATGTATTATTATTTTAATAGTGCATTTTTATTAACTTTAATGTTGCCAGCAGTCTCAGTTTCAGGTTTTCTGCCTTCTTCATCAGTATCCTAGAAGTTTTATTTTTAACAGTAAGAAGATTCCAGCAAGGTGATGGCACAATTGACTTGTTACTCCCTCTGGCAAAATTGCCGCAGCAGGGGATTGAGAAGGCACTCTCAGTTGCATAGATCTCATTTCGCTCTTGCTATCTCTACTAGTCAAATGACAGGTTCACTGCTGCTGCTTGTTTCTCATTTTCTGCTACAAAATAGAGTAGTAAGAAGAGAATAGAAAGTGAGAAAAAAAATGTAGCAAACTTTGTCCATAAGAAGCCCTGTGAGAAAGGCAAAGTATGAGAGCACTTTTAGTATAATTTGAAGAGTTCTACAGAGCCGGATTGCTTAAAAATAGGCTACCTCTCACTCTGCTCCTGAATTCTATATTTTAAATAACAGTTGGACTTTGAACCTATTTTTCCCCAGTGAAATTCAGGAGAAAGCAGATTTTTAATAAAACATTATATAGACTAGAAAATTTGGTAAATAATGGCTAATATGTATTGTGTAAACAAAGGCACTATTCTAAGCCTTTAAAATAGATCATCAAATTTAATTCTAACAATAGCTCTAAGAGAATAAGAAAACAAAATGAAACAATTAGTTTTCCTATTTTATAGGAGAGAAAATTGAGTCACAAAAAGTTAGTAATTTGCCCAAGTTCATGCAGTTAAAAAGTGGTGGAGTCAAGTTTCAAAAAAAGCCATCTAAGAGAATAGCCTTAATCACTGAACACACTGCAGGTTGAGATGTTAAAAAAATAAAAAGAAAGTGAAAAAAGGTAAGAATGGAAAAAGATGCCCAAAGGAGGAAAAGAAACCAAAGACACAAAAACAAGCATTGTCCTTTTTACTTTTTCTAGAAAGTCCTTCCTGACTAGGCTGAAGAACACATGACAACAATAAACAATGTTCGCAGCAAATTTCTATCTAAATTTATCTTCTATATTTGAATTTGAATAGGAAAAATAGTTAAATTCCTAAAAATAGGAAAAACAGTTAAATACACATTGCACATTTCTTATTGGATAAACAATGGGAATGCAAAATGCATATTAAATTTTTGATTTGTGTTCTTAATAAATTGTAATAACAGAATTATTGGTTTATGCATATAGAACAATCATTATAACATTTCTATTGCATTTTTGTATTATTGCCCTGGATTTTTCTCTAAAGTATGGATTTAAAGAGAGTCTGTTCAAATTTATTTATTTAATAATCCAGGCTCAATATTCATATTCATTACACAAATAAAAAAATTTTCCTAATCATTTTTAAATTTACAATTTGGAAGGCATCAGCCTAAAAATACAATGTAAAATATATGTGTATATGTTCAAACACATATATACACATACTCCAAAAAAGTCTAAGAAATGAGGTTATAATGAATTCATCTACAATCTGCTTCAGACTTTTTAAATGTTTTCAATGAGATTATGCAATATGACATACAGAAAGCTCCTGTGAAATTTTATGATTGTACTATAGTTGACAAAACTACTATCGAAATATTTTCATTTCATTAGCAATTGTAATCCTCCCATTTGCATCAATATATTCATTGTTTTCTAAAGTTAAATGAACTAAATAAATATTGTCCTTCAATGATAGATTTATATGTATGTTTTATTATTTATTCTAAGCTTAGTGGTTGTATTTTTGTATACTTAAATACATACATAAATATTTTAAAATTCAAAGTCATGAACAAAGAAAATAAAAATTCTAATAACTTTAATAAATGATTTATGCTACAAATAAAAGTAAGCAGTGTTTTATGTATTTAGTAGATAATTTCAGCACCAATCTTGTGCAAGGTATTATTGTAAGAAGATATGTGTCAAGTTCTACTACAACAAAACTTACTATAGCCAAAATGCATTTATCCAAAATTATAGCTAATCAGTATCCCAGCTGTAGATTTTGAGCCGTGTATTCTTCCTCTGAAATCTTGCCACTGAGTACTTATCTGGGTCACATTTTCAGGATGTCAGTTGCCATGTGGTTAGGGAACACAAACTAATTTTATGGAGTCCGAAGCCAAATGTAAATGAGTTCTGGATGTTCAGCCTTTTTGGATAATATTTATCTTGTATGATAAATAAAATTTTGACTCTATAGTAATATAAGAGGTGGACAAGGGTGTTAGACACCCACGTTTACATGCAGGGCCCCAGAAACAACAATGCTTACGTTCTTCTAAATGGTTAATTTTAGCATTCACCCAAATGTCAGTTAGCCTGTCAGTGAAGTGAAGCTGGACTTTCAGTGATGTCCATGGGCTCTTTTACATAGTGCTAACATTTGCATAAAACCAGCTTTTTTGTGCCTTATGTTTCCAAATCAATTTAGTTTTGTGTGCTAATATTTTATTAGGGCCCTGGAGATAAAGAAGCATGCAGGTCAGCTATGTGTGGTGCTCAATCCCCAAAGGAAACCTCTACTAAAAACCAAAAGATTGATACCAGACAAGATTAGCAGAAGAATTAGTCATGCACAATCAACTGTGTTAAATACGGGTGTGGCGGAGGGGGAAGCATCTGCTTCTCTTGTCCTTCAGGGTGGCGTGCTAATGCTTCCAGTGTATATTATTATGTGCTTCTGCGTGTACCATTGTTTTCTATGAAGGTGGATTTGTTAGAACCAACTATCACCATTACTTTAAATGCTACTAATGAGGTGAGCAAGTAAAATCTTCAATCCTCTGTGCTGTTTAATTCTAGACCTACACCAAGGGAGCTTCTCCCTAAGGAATAAAACAGTTTGGTCTCTTTCTCAATCTGGGGCTGAATAGGCTTGAGCTCTAACCTCAAAATACTACATAATGGCTGAAAATTTCCAAACTGAGCAATCAATGAACAAAAATATTCAAGAAGTAAATCCTTTCCCTAAAGGGCTTATTATCTAAAATTGTTGGTTAAAACATAGAAAAAATATTCTATCACACAGCTAGAGAGCATTCAAGTTCCACTTCTGAAAAAAATGGGGATTTGTTTACAGTTCTTTATATATTGTTTAATGTTCTAAATTTTAAGATCTCAAAAGAATTATAACTAAAGTATGAATACTTTAAAATAAATATTTCTTCAAATACCTCTTATACCATCTAATGTTTAAAATCTGAATCTGGATTATTTGAGGGGATTATTTTGTTGTTACTATTAAAAAATTAACCAGAGTATAGAAAAGAATGTGATGTATAAAAAGGTACCCGTTTACGTAGTTTTGATATTTCATGTTCAGTATGTCTTTTTTCCTTCTTAGGTCCACATCAAGAAAATACATCATTTCAAATGAAGTACTTATTATATCAATCGTGTGGTTTCTTCTTGAGACAATATCTTCATTTCTATTCAAAGTCTACAGGAACATAGCTAATTGTCACATACATTGGATTTAGTAGCTTCACTGATTGAGCATATATGCTATGCAAACTCTCTGTTAGATATTTTACTTTTATTGTTTATTTAAGTCTTATTCATAAGTCTATATTACATCTGGGAAAATTAGCTCAGAGTTGTTAATAAACATACCCCAATTACACGATGAAAAAGTAAAAGCATCCATGTTTAGATAAATAGTGTGAACAATGTGTGTTAGGCAGGATAATGTCTCTCCTCAACAGATATTTTCCCTGGGAACCTATGAATATGTTACTTTAGATGACAAAAGATAATTACTAACATTGAAGATACATTTAAGTTTGCTAATCAATTGATGCAATTAAAATCCAATTAAGGCTACTGATGAAATTATGATATCACCCAGGAATATTTCAGCAGGCCCAATCTAATCACATGAATCCTTAAATTGGGGGAAGAAGAGGGAGAAGAAGGAATCAGAGAGAGAGAGATGTGCTTTTTCAGGTTTTCAAGATAGAAAAGGACCAGGAGCCAAGGAATTGAGGCAGCCTCCAGATGCTGGAAAAGCCAAGGCAATGGATTCTTCCCTTCAGATTCCAGAAAGGAACGCAGCTCTGACAACATCTTGCTTTTAGGCTAGTGAGACCTGTGTCAGGCCTATGACCTACAAAATTGTTAGATAAGTTTTTGTTGTTTTAAGGCACTGTATTTGTGGTAATTTGTTACAGCAGCAATATAAAATTAATACAAACATTTGTAACATGATTTCCTAGTTTCTTAATTATTTTGAAATATTGTCAGGCAGGAGGAAGCCAGGAAATAAGGCAAAAAAAAAAAAAAAAAAAGGTCTGGCATGTCATTTAAACGTCATTGGCCCACCCACGAGCTTACACAATTAACTTAGCTGACCAACATTTTACTATTAGTAAATAATGAAGACTTAGTGAAGTCACATGTTAGCTTGTAGATTTCACTCCGAGAAATGCCAGTAACTATTGTATGATTGAAAATATAATTGCAAGGTATGGTTAGTGGCCTCTGTAGGTAATAACCAGTTTCATATCTAATCCAGCAACCTTGTCCTGTGATTGCCTCTAAATGCCTAGCTTCTCAAATGCTCTTGGAATGGTATTAACATGTTACTGGTTCCCTCATTAATTAATAAGCCAAAATATATTTGACAAGTGTGCATTTTACATTGGCATGACAGTCATGATTTCATCCTTTTGAAAATTATGCTTTATCAATATCAACTAAATGAGGAGTCAGCAAACTATGGCTTCTGGGCCAAATCTGGTTTATTGACTATTCTTGCAAATAAAGTTCCTCTGAACTCAGCCAGGTGAAGTAGATCCAAATGCTTCACAAAGGCATATTCTTTCTTAAGTTATTTATGTAATTTCACATGCATTCTTATTAGTAGAAAACTAAGTTGGTCACTAAAATTGTTAATCAATTTCCTCAGTTTTAGGCATAGGATCAAAACTTGTTTCTTTCACTTTCTTGATCTCCTGAATATCCACCTCTAAACCAGTGGTTCTAGTCCTGAGCAACAGGAATAAAGAGGGAGCACTGTTGCTGAATCCTTTGCAATGGAATGCTCTGTGTGGCTGAGATGTCCTTTTTTGTGGGTAGAGAGTGCATTACTCATAAGCATACATTTACTATCTTAGTGGATGTAGATCCCATCTGGCTTATCTTGAATTCAGATCTGTCTCTTGAGCTCGGGATCCATTCCACCAACTATTTATAAAATATCTGTCTCTGTTTAAATGTGCTAAGGACATCTTACTCTCAAAAAATCTACTAATCTACTACTAATTTTACCCTGCCCCCATCCTAATTTAATTCCATACTGGGCAATCACCTTTTTGTATCTACCAAAGCCCCCAAAAACTCAATATCCAAGACAAATATTTGGGAACTGGCCTACATTTTCTCATATCCTTTCTTTGCATCTGTACCAAATATGTCGTGGTTCATTCTTTCCTCCCCATTCATATAGTAGCTAGTTGTTTATATTAATGTCATAGGAATGAAAAGAGCAAACGGAGGCAAAAAGAATAATAGAAACAGTAAAGCAAGAGTGGGGTAAGGGTAAGGATGGTGTACAAAGTGCATACTGCAAGGTCCTTTATGGTTTGCTAAATGAGGTTCACATTTTAAGAATTATCTCAGAGGAATAAACATGATCAGCTTACGTTACTTATAGACTCCATAAGACACACTGTCAATAAGACACATAGGCACAACTATTTTTCGGCATCAAAATAATTTTTTTCTCACATTATTTGACGAGACATCATTGTATAATAATAAAGACACTATATAGGAAAAGTTTGATGGGACTCTTATTATATTTCTTAAATAAACCTGGTGGGAAAAAAGAAAAAAAAACCCTATGGGATTCATTTCACTGATAATAGGAAGTAATTATCTTCCAAGAATTTTTTATTTCTCCATAAAGGCTATTTTATTTTTGGTGATATGTTGGATAAATGAAGAATAACTAAGGATTAGAAGTCACAGTCCTTGAAAATAAATGAATTGCAAATATTTTATATATTATATTAATAGTTTTCAGTGATCAGTATGGCTGATTACACATTATGATAGTTGAAAAGCTTAATAAGGACACTTGCCTAAAAAGAATCTGTCATATTTGCCATCTGGTATTTATCTTTGCACCTCTATCCTCCTGCATTATTGCTCTTAACTCACCTATGAAAATAACAGAAGTTTCTGTTAGATATGTTTTCCTATTCAGTCTATTCTGTAAGTATACCCAGAGTCATATTTCTAAAATGAATTATTTAATCATACCGGTCTTTAAAATTCTCAGTGGTTTCTAGACCCTGCAGGTCCAAGGATAAATATGATACCCAAAGCTCTACAAACATACTGGAATGTGTCTCCTTCTAAACATAGCATGCTGTTCCATGTCTGTGTCTTAAGTTTTGAGTCTTTGTTCTCTTTCTGCTCGATAAGTTCTCATTATTCTTCAGGATATAACTCAGAAAAATCTATTCCTGCATAAGGAGTAGGCACAAAACTTAGTCTTTGAACAAGGAATTTTTTTGAGAGTGAAAGGGTGTACACAATGATTACACAAGGGCTCCAAGTAGAAGTGGACTGGGCCCACTGGTTTGCATGATCCTCCTGTTTATGCCACATCTGTGTATCTATATTTACTATCACATGTGTCACATATGTCTGTCCACAATCCTAGACTACACATTTCTTGAGAATATTCCCTTCTACAGTTCAGGTAAGGATTTGGGGCTGGAGATTAAAAAATTGAGGATTATCCGCAAAGAGATGGAATGTAAAGTTATGAAGCTTTGTTACAGTACATTGGAAATGAGTGTTGATATAGAAGAACTCAGGAGAGGATAGAAGGGAGACAAGACAGGGAGGGAGAGAAAAGGAATAAAGAGAAGAAGGGATCAAGAATCTTAGATATCACAAAACTGAGAATTCAGAAAGATGAGAAGTAAATACAGTAGTAAAGAAGAGTGGGAAGGACTGGCCAGTAAAGTGAAATTAAACCAGGGGAGTAAGGTGTTTCTGAAACTAAATAAAGCGTTTAAAGACAAAGACTGAGCATTGGATATTGGATTTGGCAACTTGAAAATCATTGGTGGCTTTTAGTCATTGATGAGTTTTGGAGGACTGGATAGGGGAAAGTCTGATGAGAAGGAGAGGAAAAGGAGTTATGGAACAAAGAAACTCCTTTGAACATGTTATTAAAGAATAACAGTAAAGTTGGAAATGAGAGTGGAGTGAGATAGATCAAAGGAGATTGCTCAGTAATTATTTTTTAAAAAGACAGGTAATAGGATAGGTATGCATGAAAAATAATGGTATGATCCAATCAAGAAGAAAAACTTAAAGATGCAATAAATTATCATTGTACTGATGATGCAGTCTAATTATCTCCATTTTAATACTAATGCACTTGAGAGGAGAAGGCATAGGAAGTGTATAACTCTTCGAATTGACTAAACTTTTTCACATTTATTTAATTTCATCCTCAAAACAACTCTGTGAAATCTAGTGATGTTAAATAACTAGCATAGATGAGAAACAATAAAGCTAGGCTCCAAACCCAGGCAGTCCGGCTCTATAATCTCACACTACAAGGCCAGAACGAGAGAAAGAAAAAGAAGCACAGAAGGAAAAACTACAGACTTTTTCCTGTGGTCTTTTAATGTCCAAGGGGAGACAAACTGGAAAAATACTTGAAAATTCATGGACACATACATATATCAAAAAATATATATATGTGAAAAATATATTGATGTATATAGTTGAAAATATATAAAGGATATCATATTTAAACAAATAATATAGTAATTGTAAATAAATATTATAAAGTTGATGTTAAAAGAATAGACAACAAGTACCAATTTGGATGACATTAATAAATGCAATTTTGATGAGAGAATACAATTTGAGACAGATTGTCGAGGAAATAGTATCGTAGATTGACCAAAGGATAAAAAAGGAGGAAAAGCAGAAGGAGGAGGAAGGGGAAGGAAAACTGGGTGGGGTATACCACTCTTTTTTTATGTTGTTTATATTGTTGTTAACTGTTCAATTTTCTACAATTAATTTAAAAAACAGCAGAGGATTCTGTTTACCCTGCAAGCTTTGGTTATTTCCACCCTTCCCCTCCACACCTCTCCCTCCCTGCAATTAACACAGCAAGCTCCCTCCTACCATTAGCCTAAGTTAATCCCACCTTTTCCCCTCTCCTCCTAGGTAATTCCTTCCCCTCTTGTTTTTTTCATTAACTACATAACCCTTAACTTTTGCTTCCAGCATAATCTTAATTACTCTTTCCCTTAAGAATCATTTTCTCACTTTCCCATACCAGGTGACAATTTCTACTTAGGTGTTTACATAGCACCACAACACCACTTTATACTAATATATAAATGTATATATTATACAAATGGACTCTTTGAGGGCAGAGCTGTGCCTTATCTTACAATTCTCCTTTGACTAGCAGAGTGCCTTGCTCCCGAGAGGTGTCTAGTTAACATTTGTTGAAAGGAGATTGGGAATGAAGAATAATTCACACACTAGAAATTGGAGTTCCAAAATCACATATTCACAATCACCTGTCATGTCCACTTGGATCTGTCACAAGCATTTCAAACTTAGTATCAACAAAATCAGGTCATAATTTTCTTCCACATTCACCTCCTTTTATTATGCATTCCTTCATGTAATCAGCCATTCTTGCATGTAACATTTATTGAGTACTGACTGTGTACCAGGCTGTATTTCAAGCCCTTGGGACCACCAGCACCAATAACTACCCTGTTGCTCCAAGAAAAACCCTCTGTCTCCTACTTTCCCTCACCCCATTCCCCAATACCTAAGTCACCAGCAAGTCCTATTCATTCTATCCTCAATAAATCCTGGATATGCCAACTTCTCCACATCACCAGGTTTACTCCTTTCACCTAGGCTTTCATCATATTTAATTACTTATCATCCTAATATGTCTCCTCACATAAATTCTAATCTTTAATCCATACCCTGTATAGCAGAAAAATAAAAATTCTGAGCATATAAATTAAAACATGTTACTCCCCTCCTATAATGCTTCAAAAATGTTGACTACATTTGGATCAACATCTTAATTATATCCTGTAAGTACCAGGGTCTTCATGATGTGGTCCTCCAATATTGCCTCACTTATTTTGCTAGCAACTGCAACCCAAACACTGTACTCTTCCTTCATTTAGTCAAACACTTCAACTCAGGTCAAACTTAAAGTCGTTGCCTATGACTTTTCCTCTACCTAGAATATTCCTTACTACACTCTTCTTTGGGAAAGTTCTCTATTATCTTTTAGAATTCAGTTTAAACATCACCCACTGAGAAAGGTATTTTCTTACTACCTCGTCTCAAATAAATCTACACTATTCTTCATTTCAGATCTTTGTTTCTTTCATGACCCATACTACAATTTGCAATTTTTGTAATTATGTGTTTTTTTCTGTTCTGTCCCATGAAGGTGGGAACTAAGCAGATTGAGTACTTTGGTAAATTTTTGTTCTTAACAAAGTACTAAAGAAGCTTAATAGCATGTTTTTGAATGAGTGAATGAATTAATGAAAAGAGGAAGGAAAAGAGGTAGAAAGGAAGGTAGGAAGGCAAAAAATACACATTTATAGTTTTCTGCTTACCTATTAAAAATCCATGAAAATATTTTTTATTTTTCTATGAGCAAAATTTTATGACCATCTCATTGTATACCAGATTGTATACTGAAAAAATAGAGATAGAAAATAAAATTTGAATGTAGAACTTTTACTCTATCATGCAATGCTTATGTCAAAACAAAATTTTTAACATACTGTATTACACTATGTAATATTTATTAAAATTATACAGAAAAGGAAGACCTAGATGCATTGATATAAATCATACATATATTTAAAATATATTTCCAAACATAAAAAGTAGTTAGTATGTTTAAAAACTGCAAAATAAATAGTTAATATGTACTCAGAGGCTTCCTTATTTAAATTCTGAACATATTTGAGTATATAAACCAGTTCCAATAACTGCTTATAATTTCAGGACCAATTTCAAAATACTGCTCTCATTGTCTATTTTCTTACTTTCAAATTAATACATAGCTACATATTGAATGCTTACAAGTAGTGTGTGGTGCTAAGTGAATACGGTTCTTGAGGCATCGAGAAAAAGTCAACTAAATGGCATACATTTATATGTCAAATTGGGAAGTATGATACTTTATCAAATCGCAAAATGCATTTCTGCTCAAACATTTAAAGATATTTGAGAAAGTTAGTGATCTGTTACTAGACTCTCTTCCATTTGGAAGTAATCAGTAGAGGTTTTATATTTTCTCAGCAATGATAATGGCATGTATGAACTGTTGCATATGGAAACAATATTAAAATGCATAATGAAGATTGGATTTTCATATACACAGAGTTCAATTTTACACATATTTTATGTTTCTCTTTTCATATTGTGAGCATAGCTTAGGCAACAGAAATTCAGTGACTGCAGCTCAATAGGCTTGACATATTTCTTCTTGGGGGATATTCCCACCATTTGAAGGCAAAAGTACTTCTCTTAGGAGGCACTGGGGTGGGATCCAGGGAGTATAATACTTAGAGATGATAGCTTAGAGATTTAGGGAAACATGCTCTATATTCCTTCAGAGATCCAATGACAAGATGTAGAGCTAGCCAAAGAATTTAAGACCAGGCCACTCAGGCTTTCCTACGGAACAGTATTAAGTATGGAAAAGGAAATTTAGTTCACCTTATTAACATGGGCAACCAGATGGAAATTTGTCATGCAATTCTCATTTACTCAACAAATATTTATTGACAGCCTGTTAAAACCAAGCACTGTGTTAGGCTTTAAGGATACAAAGGATATATGATACTCTCAAAAACTTCATGTTCAGTTGAAAGTTATAAATTGCATGTAAAATCACAGGACATTATGAGAATCATGGAGAGAGCCAGCTATCCCAAGGAGGATTCATAGAGAAGTATACACATACGTGTAATATTAAAGCATGATTATAAAATTAGCCAATTCAAATAAGGGAGGGGAGAGTGGAGGATGATGCTGAAGAGGTATCTCAGGTGATTCTGGCCACATAATGAAACCTGGAATCTGGTACCAGGCCATAAATTTGTTTTTACAAAGATAGGAAGAAGGATACAGCCAGTAATTTTATAGCAATTTTATGTTTTTATTTTACTTATATATGCTAACTTTATGATACTCTGAAAATCTAACTTATTTATATATATATATATAATAGCAATAAGGATATAATGAATAATACTATCATATCATTATTATCAATATTATTAAAATATTATCAAAATAATAGCAGCTTACATTTATTAAGCTCTTTGTGATAGGCACTGTCACACTAAGCACACTAATGTGTTTAGTAAGCATTATAAATGTATTCTTAAAAAAGAAGTGAATTTAGGTAAATTTGCACATAATAGTGACAGATCAGAGAAAAATAAAGCTAGGAAAAAGTAGTTAAGGCTTCACATGATCAATAGCACTTTGTCAAATAGAAGGATAGAGAGTGATATGGTTTGTATTTGTGTCCCCATCCAAATCTCATGTCGAATTGAGGGAGACACCTGGTGGGAGGTGATTGGATCATGGGGAGGAATTTCCTCCTTGCTGTTCTCATGACAGTAAGTGAGTCATCACAAGATCTGATGATTTAAAAGTCTGTGGCACTTCCCTCCTCTCTCTCTTCCTCCTGCTCTATCATAGTAAGACGTGCTTGTTCCCCTTCACCTTCTGCCATGATAGTAGGTTTCCTGAGCCCTCCCAGTCATGCTTCCTATTAAGCCTGTGGTTTCGTGAGTCAATTAAACCTCTTTCTTCATAAATTATCCAGTCTCAGGTAGTTCCTTATAGCAGTGAAAAAATAGACTAATACAGAAAATTTGTACTTGGAGTGGGACACTGCTATAAAGGTACATGAAAAAGTGAAAGTGACTTTGGAACTGGGTAATGAACAGGCATTAGAACAGTTTGGAGGGCTCGGAAGAAGACAGGAAGATGTGGGAAAGTTTGGAACTTCCTATAGACTTGTTAAATGCCTTTGACCAAAATGCTGATAGTGATATGGACAACAAAGTCCAGGCTGAGGTGGTCTCAGATGGAGATGTTAAACTTTTTGGGAACTGGAGCAAGGCCACTCTTGCTATGCTTTAGCAAAGAGACTGGAAGCATATTGCCTCTGCCCTAGAGATCTGTGGAAATTTGAATTTGAGAGAGATATTTTAGGGTATCTGGAAGAAGAAATTTCTAAGGAGCAAAGTGTTCAAGAACTAACATGGCTGTTTCTAAAAGTGTATGCTCATATGCATGATGAAAGAGATGTTCTGAAATTGGAAGTTATATTTAAAAGGGAAGCAGAACATAAAAATTTGGAAAATTTGCCAACTGACCATGTGGTAGAATAAAAAAATCAATTCCCTGGGGAGTAAGTCAAGCCTGCTTCAGAAATTTGAATGAATAACAAGGAGTCAAATGTTAACAGTCAACACAATGGGGAAAATGTCCCCAGGGCATTTCAGAGATCTCCCCTCCCATCACAGACCAAGAAGCCCAGGAGGAAAAAATGGTTGTTTGAGCAAGGCCCAGTAACCCCTTGCTCTGTGCAGCATCAGGACATGGTGTCGTTCGTCTGAGCCACTCCACCTCTAGTCATGGCTAAAAGGGGCCAATATGCAGCTTGAACTGTTGCTTCAGAGGGTGCAAGCCCCAAGCCTTGGCAGCTTCCACATGGTACTGGGCCTGCAGGTGCATGGAAGGCAAGAGTTGAGGTTTGGGAACCTCTGTCCAGATTTCAGAGGATGTATGGAAACACCTGTATGTCCAAGCAGAAGTCTGCTGCAGGGGCAGAGACCTCATGGAGAACCTCTGCTAGGAAAGTGCAGAAGGGAAATGTGGGGTTGGGGACCCCACCAAGTCCCCACTGGGGCACTGCCTAGTGGAGCTGTGAGAAAAGGGACACTGTCTTCCACACCCTAAAATTGTAGATCCACCAACAGCACTGTGCACCTGGAACAGCCAGAAGCACTCAATGCCAGCCCATGAAAGCAGTCGTAGGGGCTGTACCCTGAAGAGCCACAGGGGCAGAACTGCACAAGGATTTGGGAGCCAACCCCTTGCATCTAGGCAAGGTCTCACTATTTTCCTCAGGCTGGTCTCAAACTCTTGGCCTCAAGCAATCCTCCTACCTTGCCTCAGCATGCCCTGGATATGAGACATGGAGTCAAAGGAGATCATTTTGGAGTCTTACGATTTAATGAGTGCCCTGCTGGGTTTCAGACTTGCATGGGGCCTATAGCCCCTTTGTTTTGGCCAATTTCTCCTTTTTGCAGCAGAGGCATTTACCCAATGCCTGTACCTCCATTTTATCTTGGAAGTAACAAACTTGCTTTTGATTTTACAAGCACGTAAGTGGAAGGTACTTACCTTGTCTCAGATGACACTTTGGACTTGGTCTTTTGGGTTAATGCTGAAATGAGTTAAGACTTTGGTCAGGGGGTATTGTTGAGAATGAATAATTGTATTCTGCTATGTGAAAAAGACATGAGATTTGGGAGGTACCAGGGTTGGAATTATATGGTTTGAATTTGTGTCCCTGCCCAAGTCTCATGTTAATTGAGGGAGGGGCCTGGTGAGAGATGACTGGATCATGGGTACATGTTTTCCCCTTGCTGTTGTCATAATAAGTGAGTTGTCAGGAGATCTGATGATTTAAAAGTGTGTGGCACTTCTCTCTTCTCTCTCTTCCTCCTGCTTCACCATGGTAAGATGTACTTGCTTCCTCTATGCCTCTGCCATGATTGTAAGTTTCCTGAGGCTTCCCAGTCATGCTTCTTTTTAAGCCTGTAGAACTGTTAGCCAATTAAACCTATTTTATTCATAAATTACTCATCCTTAGCTAGTTCTTTATAGTAGTGTGAAAGTGAACTAATACAGAAGCTTTCCCAAAGAATAAAAATACAAGAACTCACAAGAATATGCAAGACACATTTTGGAAACAGGAAATGCCCAATGAGACTGTGCATTGGGAATAGGGAAGGGGGCTAACATGTAATTAGGTTGAAAAAGCACACTGAGTCTAAATTATTATGCTGTATGCCTTTGCTATGAACTGCAAAATCTATCCTGTGACCTCAGGGTTTTTACTTTTTTAGCCAAGTGAGTAATAGGATTTCTTACAAAGAAAACATGAAGATCATTCTGAAATTTCTAGCTTAAGTCATTATCAGGATGATGGATAAAGTTTTCACAGTACATTTTTGAAATAAAAAGAAAACCAAAATCAGGAGCAACAAAAGCAAAAATAGACAAATGGAACCATGTCAAAATTAAAAATGTTTGTGAATCAAAAGAGGCAATCAACAGAGTGAAAGGCAATCTGAAAAAATTTAAAAAATTCTAAATTATATCTTATAAGAAATTGATAACAAGAGTATGTAAAAACTTCTAAAATTCAACAACAAAAGATAAGTAAAACTTCGCTAAAAATGGATGATGGACTTGTTAGATATTTCTCCAAAGGTTATATACAAATGGCCAACTAACAAATGAAAAAATGCTCAACATCACTAATCATCAGAGCAATACAAATGAAAACCACAAAGAGATATCACCTCACACCATTAGGATTGCTACTATAAAAACAATAACAAACAACATCACAACAAAAAACAAGTGTCGGCAAAAATGTGGAATAAATCAGAACCCTGTGCCAGAGGGTGAGATTGTAAAATGATGCAACCTATATGGAAAATAGGATGGAGCTTCCTCAGAAAAATTAAAAATTAAACTACCACATGATCCAGCAATGCCACTTGTGGGTTTATCTTCAAAAGAATTGAAAGCAGAGTGTAAAGTGATATTTGCACATCCATGTTCATAACAGCAGTATTCACACTAGCCAAGATATGGAAATGACTCAAGTGTCCATGGATGAATAAGTGGATAAACAAAAAGTGATATATATATATATATATATATAGAGAGAGAGAGAGAGAGAGAATGGAATATTATTAAGTCTTAAAAGGAAGAAAACCTTATCTCACATTATAAAGTGAAATAAATCAGTTATCAAAATAAATGTTGTATGATTCTCCTTACATGAACTATCAGAAATAGTCAAATTAACAGAAACAGAAAGTAGAATGCTGATTACCAGGGGTTATGCAGAGGGGATAAAGAGGAGGTGTTTAACAGGTATAGAGTTTCAGATTTGCACTATGAAATGGTTTTAAAGATCTGATTCATAACAATGTGAATGTACTTAAGAGTGCTGAAATGTACACTTGAAAGTGATTAAGATGGTAAATTTTATATTATATGTTTTGTTACCACAATTTAAACAAAATGTCAAGGAGGTCAAAGTGAACAATATTAGCATTTACATATTGCAAACTGTAGTGATTAGAAGGATTAATAAATTCGTATGTGATCAAATACCAAAATACTTTTCTTGCTCTGGGTTAAACTGTAAAATAGGCAAAGTCTTTCCAGCATTTTGTCACTTTCCTATATTACCTCCTTCTACTACTCCTTTCTGTATAAACTCAGCTCTTAGAAGGAATGCTTCATGTAGGTTTGACGCTTTTAATTTTGATTTAAAACGCTATGTACCTTATTTAGTGCTCTATGATGGCCCAATATTCTGCATGAATTAGACATATTTTAGTTTTAACAGCGTGATTTCAGATGAGATCAATGCTCATCTCATTGCATCACATAGTATTCACACTCTTAAACTGGAAACACACAGTCAAAGGATTTGGTTTAGAAAGGCCTGTAAGAACACAGTCACTCATTTATAAGATTCCAACTATAGATGACAACTGTAATCTTTTTAAAGGAATCCTGTGTGTGTGTTTACCTATGCACATGCCTATATTTATATATGTGCATACACACATATGAAATATTTATGATTTTGTAATATAACCTAAGTAAACCAGGTAGGGGTTTTCAATAGCCTTTGTATTTACATATGTATATACTCCAGGTTGGATGCGGTCTTAGTCTGTTTTATGTTACTGTAACAGAATACCTGAGGTTAGGTAATTAATTTTAAAAAGGGGTTTATTTAACTCATGATTCTGGTAGTTGGAAAGTCCAAGAGTAAGGTGGTGGCATCTGTTCAGCTTCCACTGAAAACCCTGTGCTGCATCAAGACATGGCAGAGAAGCAAAAAGGTGAGCAAATGTGAGCAAATGGGGATCAAACACGAGGAGGAATCTCACCTTGTAACAACTCACTCCCTAAGAAGCTAACCCATTACAATGAGATCTAATCCAGTCTCATGAGAAAAATATTAATCCATCTTGATGATTTAATCACCTCTTAAAGGCACAACCTCCCAACATTGCTGTACTAGGAATTAAAGTGCTAACTTCAGTTTAGTTAAGAACATTGAAACCGTAGCAGACTGTGTTTTTAAAAGCAATTGTTGGCATTGTATACCTGACACATATTAGGCTGTAGATTATAATTTCCACACTAAATTGTTATATGTACATACAAATGAAATATAAATACCATTTATAAATTACTGATAAATTAGGAATAATAAAATAAAGAAAAATTATTATTTAAGTTTAGATGCACACAATAAAAATAAACACAGACAATTTAAATAATGTGTCAGCTCAATTGTAAATACAGTCCTTTGACTCCAGTTGTTTCTTTAGCCTAAATAATTTTCTTGATTATTCATATAAATTAATATATATTGTGTTCCTACATATGAGTTGACTGCATGACAAAAATGGCTTTTTGAAACTCAAAAGAATATTTGAGTAGACTATAGTTCTAACCACCATATAATTTACCTGAGTTTAAGAAGAATTAGATGCTACCTTCCAGTGAGAGTATGTGTGTTTCTTATCACTATATATTTAAAATATGTATTATTTAAATATTTAAAATTTCCAAATGCTTAGACAAAAATAAAGTCTCAAGAGCAATTCATTGAAAATTTATTTATGTATTTTTCAGTCAAATCTTCATTTTCTTAGAAGAATCCAATTACTTGGATCCTTTCAAATTAGGAACTCTTAGAGAATCATTTGAGGAGACTGGACTTTTTCCCCACGGGCCACTATTGGACTGACCTCTGTGGAAACATGCTTTAAGAAATTTGAATTAAGCCTTAAAATACGGGTAACTTCAAAATATTTTAAAAAATACGTATTTTAAGTCTAATTTAACTAAAATCTCTGAGTTTCTCTGATTACTGTTGCATTAATTCACTCTTCTAACAGTATTTTTAGTGTCAAAAATATATCAGGCACTGTTAGATATTGAGAATGCAAGCAGGCACAATACAGAAATTGAGAAACTTAAGACATAGTATAGGAGAAAGACATTTGACCATATTACGTATGATATAAGCACTGTGAGAACAAATTAAGTATGAGTTCAGTTGGAAAACAAAGAAAGAATGGTCAAGTGTTTCTGGTATTGGGAAGCAGTGCTGGTGAAAGAAAATACTGAGATGCTAAAAAGTTTTCTGAGCCATTGGAGACAAATAAGTATTTGATACCAAGCACTTTATCCACTATGGTAACCACTAGCCATATGTGCCTATTGAGCATTTGAACTGTGGCTAGTATGACTAATGAAGAGAATTTTTAGCTACTATTAATGCATACTTAAATTTGAACAGCTAACTTTGGCTAATGGCTACCATATTAGGCAGTAGAACTATACAGAACTGTGAGTAATTTGTTATGGTTAGGACATACATTGTATGGTTTAAAGGTCATGGTGTTAGATGAAGAGGTAGACAAAGGCAAAATCTTACAGTGCCTTTCTTGTCGTGTTTAAGTCACAGAAACTAAGTAGGATGAAAACAAAAAAGAACCCACCAGATTTATTAAATGATCACGTTGACATAGGCAAAGCTAGTTTGTCATGGAGGATTAGACGCAGAAACTGGGATTTAGTAGATTAAAGAGGTGAATGGAAAGTGAGGAAGGGAAATCAGCAAGCATTTACTATTTTCAGGTATGGCAGTATAAAGAGAAAGAGAAATAAAGGAAGACGGGTTTGAGGAAACAAGTGTAAGGAGGGATTTTAAGACTGGGGATACTGGAGAATGTTCACAGATAGTGGGGGAAGTCAGAAAAATAGATAATTGTATAGAATATAATATTAGGTTGGATTATAGCAGATTTAGTGAAAAAACAACACCCATAAGTAAAGCAGATAGCCTATAAGTGGAAGAAGAAATATTATCTGCATAAAACAGAGTAAATTTACATAGAAATAAATTTGTGTATAGATATTGAGAAAGTTTTGTAGGTTTCCTCTGTGATAAAACAAATATTAAGATATACTTAAGCAAGAGTGGATGAGACTGAGAGTAAAATTCTGGAGGGAGTAATAAAGATTCAGATAAAGTTGCCAAGAATAATGAAGGTAGCAATCAGCAATGTTTAGAGTCCAAGTGTATCGAGTTCTTAGTTGTAGTATCAACAAATACTTGTAGTCTCAACACAATACAACGTTGTGAACTAAGTTTAAGAGTTTAAAAAATTTAAATGATGGTGATTTTACCTGGTATTGTCTAGAAATAGAATTAGTTTATAATTGATATATTAGGATTACTTAACATCCTGTTTTACCACTTTATAAAGACTATGTTATTAAATTTATATGTTTATAAAGAGTTTATTAATTCAGAATCTACATGTATTTTAATTTATCTTGTTTAGTTTATTCCCAATGCAATTGTGCTAACTCACTTGTGCTGCTATATCAAAATATTTGAGACTGAGTAATTTACAAAAATAGAAATTTATTTCCCATAGTTTTGGAGTCTCAGAAATCCAGTATCTGAGCACCAGCACATTTATTTTCTGATGAGGGTCTGTTCTCTGCTTCCAAAGATGGCACCTTGTTACTGCATTCTCTATACAGGAGAAACATATGTCTTCACGTGACAGAAGGCAGAAGGGCACACCAGACCATTTCCCTCTATTAAGCCATTTTATATGATAACCTAATTCTAATCACAGAAGCAGAACCATCATGACTCAATTACCTCTCAAAGACCACACCTCCCAATATTGTTCAACATAAATTTTGAAGGGGACAAGAACATTCAAACCAAAGCAGTAACTGATCCTTCATATTCCATTCACATAACACTCAGTTTCTTATTGGAATTACATCCACACCCTATAGAATGACACAATGAGTCCCAAGATAGATCTCAACTTCTTCTCTTTAGCACTCTTCAATGTGAATAATATGAATACTTTTCCCCCATAACAAACTTAACATTTCTGAAGATACATTGCAATGTTCTGCCCTATCAAATATGCTCCTGCTCTTTTTTCCCTAACGTAATTCCAAATTGTCTTTTTCTTTGGCAAAATCATACTTATTTGATTCTACCTAAAACCACACTTTTCAAAACACTCAAAGGACACTCTTTGTAAATTTATATTTACAGTAAATTTATAAATTTACAGTAATTTTTATTCAAAGTGTTTTCCCAAACCTGTGGTATTTATAGACTGTCTTGAAGTATGTCATCCATAATTGTGGACATGTATAGTTTTTAGTGATGTATAGGCTAGTTGAGGGTCAGTGTCACTAGTTGTAACTAAAAAATTGAATTTTTAAAACTACTGAAAATGGAACAAAATAAAAATACAGATTAATTGTCCTTAGCTTATAAATGCTGGCAAATTCACATATTTATTCCTTTGCTAGTAATTTTGCTGCCATTTTAAATTGTAGTTCCCATCAAATAAGTCAATAGGTTTCAGTAATATCTAGAGGTTAATTCCAATGCTAAAGATAAATTCATTATATATCTTAATAATGAAGATGTTTTGAAGTAAGCTTTCTTAATAAAACTTTAAGGCTTTTATATTTACTGCAAATACAAGCTATAATAATAGGCATTGGATAAAAGATCTGAAGGAATATTGTAAATTCATAAGGGGTTGTGTTATCATGATGGGATTTCAGACATAGGGAAAAGAAGACATTTTACTGTGGGAGACAGCTATATTTGAATTTCAGCTGTGTGATCAAGTAGAAATTATTTAGGGTCTCTGAATTACAATTCCCTGTTAAAGTCATTCTCAGAACTAAATGTGTTAGTGTGTGTGTGTGTGTGTGTGTGTGTATATATATATGTATATGTCACATACTACATATATCTGAATATATGTATATATATATGTATGTCACATAATACTAAAGGAATTTAATTATTATATAATGTTTAGTATTGTATGTTTACAAATACTTTTATTTACATTTTAAATATCGTTAAGCAGAGAAAAAGGAAAAGACCTAAGATTTTTGAGAAATCCTTTAAAAATACTCAATGCATGGGCTTAACAGAAGAGTGAACAAAAGAAGGAATGAGTGAATTGGAAAACAAACAAAAAAAAATCACACAATCTGAACAAAGAAATAACTAGGCTGAAATATAACATAAAAAAGACTTGTCAGCAGTAAACCTACCCTAAATGAATGGCTAAGTTCTCTAAACAGAAAATAATAAAGTAAATAAAATAACAAAATTTGAAATATTAGAAGGAAAAAATAAAAAAGTAAGCAAAATATTAATAAATATAAGAGATTTTTCTTCTTACCTTGAGTTTTCTAAATTATGGTTGATGGCCAAAGTAAAAATTGTAGCACTGGTTATAAATATATGTAGAGAAGAAATTTATGATTTACTGTAAATGCAGGGGTATAAAGGGACATAAGGAGAGGTAAAGTTTTTGCAATTCAGCTGAACTGCTAAAATGACAGCACCATTTTACATGTATTTATATATAATATATGTTTTTATATATGTAAATGCACATAGCCATGATAAATTATGTAAATATAATGCAATACCTAGAGCAACCACTAATAAAACTGTAAGAGATACACTAAAAATGCAGTATACAAATTTTAAACAGCATTCCACAAATATGTTCAAATAAACACATGAAAACAGAGAAAAGAAAACAAATGAAAAACAAAAAGAGAAAGCAGACTTATATCCTAACATCAAAATTACACTAAATATAAAAGCTCTAAATACACCAAACAATATAAAGAGATTGGCAGAGTTGATTGGAAAGCAGGACTCAACCATTTGCTACCTATAAGAATCCCACTTCAAATATAACAATACAGCCATATTAACAGCAAAATAATAGAAAAAGCAGTATCATGGAAATATTTATCAATGGAAAACAAGAGTGGCTAAATTACTATCAGATAAAATACAGGTAGTCTCAGATTTACAATGCCTTGACTTATAGTTTTTCAGCTTTATTATGGTGCAAATGCAATATGCAACCACAAGGTTTCAGACTTCAAGCATCAGTGATTCCTTGACCAAAGACCCTCTGAGATGTATTTTCGACTTACAAGATTTTCAGCTTACTATGTGTTATCATAGTCGAGTAGCATCTTTAGATTTGAGGGCCAAGAAAATTACCAGATGCAGAAACGGACATTATGTATAATGATATAGGGAAAATCCTCCAAGAAAACATACTAATCTTAAATGTGTATGCACCAAAAAACAATGCTGCAGATTTTTTTGTGTGTAAAGCAAAAACTGATTGAACTGATAAGAAAAATTAAAAAAAAACTCACAATTATGGTTGGGAGTTTTGACAGTACTTTCTCAACAACTGATAGAGCAACTAGATGGAAAATCAATAAGAATATGGAACAACTCAGCAACACTACCAATTAACAGGATGTAACTTGCATTTAAAGAAGACTCCAGCCTACAAGAGCAGACTACACATTCTTTTCAAGTAACCAGGAAACATATGCCAAGATAGATCATATTCTAGGCAATACAACAAATCACAACGAACTTAAAATATTTAACATTATATAGAATTTATCTGTAACTACAAAATAATCAAACCGGATATCTATAACTCAGAGATAAAAGAAAAATCTTCAAAAATGTGGACACTAAACATCACATTTCTAAATAAACTGTGAATCAAAGAGAAAGCCTCAAGGGATGTTTTAAAAACACATTAAACTAAATGAAAATGTAAAAACAACCTAAGAAAATATGTTGAGCAAACAAAAGCACTATGCGAGAAAAACTTACAGTACCAAACATATGTTATAAAAGAGGAAAGTCTCAAGTCATTGATTAAATTCACACCTCAACAACCTAAAAGAAGAGCAAACAACCTCAAAGTAAGCAGAAGTAAGTAAATAATAAAGAATACAAGCCAATGAAATTAAAAACAAAATCAATAAAACAGAACGACTTTTAAAAAATCAATAGCATTGACCAAAAAAAGACAAATTATTGACATAAGGAATGGAAGATGAAATATCACTAAAGACCCTGAAGATAGAAAAAAGTAGAAAATACGATGAATTTACAATCATAAATTTGATAACATAGATGAAACTCACCAGATCCTCAAAAAGCACAAATTACCAACTGTAAAATATGAAATTGTGCTATAGCAATTAAGGAAATAAAAAGTATACTTAAAAAAAAATCCAGAAAAAGACTTCTTCAAGTTTAATAAGTACAAATGCTTTTACTGAGGAATTCTATCAAATGCAGAAAAACAACACCAATTATGCATAATATCTTCCAAAAAAACAGAACAGGAGAGATTTCATGACTCATTTTATTAAGATAGTATCTTTTGATATAAAAGCTAGAAAAAAACTATACCAAAAAGAAGAAAAAAAACTACTAATCAATATGTCAATATCCCTCATGCATACAGATACAAAAATTCTTTAAAAATATTAGCACATAAACTCAGTAACATATTTTTCAAATATGATAAACTAACTGGAGCATATTCTAGGCATACAAAGCTGGTTAAATATTTGAATGTCAATCATTATAATTCACCATATGAACAGACTAAATGATAAAAATTTTATACCTATAATAATATCAGTTAACGCAAGGAAAACACTTGACTAAATTCAACATTCATGATTAAAAAAAACTCAGACAAAAGGAATAGCAGTGAACTGTCTCAACATAATAAAGAACATTAACAAATAACCTACAGATAAATTTGTACTTAGTGCTGAAAATTTTCTATAACATCAGGAACAAGGCAAAAATGCCCACCCTCTCCATTCATTAAAAACAGTTGTAGCTAGTACAGTAATACGATAAACACAAAGATTAAAAATAACATTTGCAGATGTTATGTTTATCTTCACAGAAATTCCTAAGGAATCTACAACAAAACTCCTAGTACTAATAAATGACTCCATCAGGGTCTCAGAATATAAAATATAAATAAAGAAATCAATTATATTTCTATATATGGGCAAAAACATGCAGATATTTAAATTTAAAAATACACTACCATTTGAAATCACACAAATAGATTGAAATACTTAGGTGTGAACCTAACAAAACTAGTACAGGAACTGTATCCCCCAAAATTATAAAATGATAATGGAAGAAATCATAAATATCTAAGTAAATGGAGAGGCTGTATTCATGGATTAGAAGACTCAACACAATAAAGATGTCAATTCTTTCTAAATTGATTTATATGTTTACTGTGATATCTATAGAAAATATCAACATGCTTTTATTATAGACATAGACAAATTTAATCTAAAATTTATATGAAAAGACACAGGGACTACAATAGCTAAAATTATTTTGAAAAAGTAGAATTAAATGGATGAATTGTTCTACTCAATTTCAAGTCATATGATATAGCTATAGTAATCACAATTGTGTGGTATTATCAGAGGTACAGACACACAGATCAATAAAACAGAGTAGGGAATCCATCAACAGACCTACACAAATATGCCAAGTGATTTTTCAACAAAGCTATAAAAGCAGTTCAATGAAAGAAAGACAACCATTTCAACAAGTGGTGCTGGAGCAACTGGAAATCCATAGTAAAAAAAAAAAAAACAACCTGGAAAGGGTAGTAGCAGGGTGAGGAGCCAGGGAAGTGGAGACGGTTAATGGGTAGACACATATAATTAGAATGAATGAGATCTAGTATTTCACAACACAACAGAGTAACTACTGTCAACAATAATTTATTGTACATTTTAAAATCACTAAAAAAGAATAATTGCATCATTTATAATGCAAAGAAAGGGTACATGCTTGAGGTGATGGCTACCTCAGTTGCCCTGATGTGATTATTACCCATTGTATGCCTGTATCAAATTATCTTCTGAACTCCTTAAATGTGTATATATATATATATATATACCTACTATGTACATGCAAAAATTAAAAGTAAAAATAAAACAAAAGACAAAATCTTAACCTAAATCTCACATTTTATTTTTTAAAAAACCTTCAAAATGAGTCACTGACAAATGCAAAATATAAAACTACAAAACAAGTTACAAGCTACAGCCTGGGGGATATTTGCATACTATATATCCAACAAAGACTAATATCTTGAATATATAAAGAACTCTCAAAACTCAATGATAAAACAAACCCAAACGATCCAATTTGAAAATGGCAAAAAAATACATGAATAAACATTTTACTGAAAAGGATATACAAATGGCAAATAAACACATGAAAAGGTGTTAGACATCATTAGCCATTTGGGAAAAGCAAATTAAAACCACAATGAAGTAACACTATATATCCACCAGAATGGCTAAAATAAAAAAAACAGTAATGCCTCCAAATAATAGAGATAATGCAAAGAAACTCAATCACTTATATATCACCAGCAGAAACAGAAAATGGTACAGCCACTCTAGAAGACAGTTTGGCAATTGCTAAAGAAACAGAACATGCAACTAACATATAACCTGATAATTGTGCTTCTGGGCATTTATACCAGGGACATGAAAATTTATGTTCACACAGAAGCCAGTATACCCAATAGCCAAAACTGTAAACAGTGAAGATATCCTTTAATGAGTAAGTAGTTAAATAAACTACAGTACATTCATGTCATCAAATGCTAATGCCAGCAATGAAAAAGACCAAACTATTGATACATGCAAAAATTTGAATGAATCCCCAGGGAATTATGCTGAGTAAAAAATGTCAATCCCAAAAAGTTACATACTTTGTTTCCATTTATACATTTTTAAAATGACAAAATTCTAGAATTGAATTGATTAGTGATTGTAAGAGGTTAAGTAGGGGACTGGGGTGGGAATAAGTTTGGCTATAAAAGGGCAATATAAAGTATCCTATGGTGATGGAAGAGTTCTCTATCTTGATTATATAAATATCAACATCCTGGTTGGGATATTGTACTATATTTTGCAAGACATTATCATTGGTAGAAACTGGGTAGTGGATACATGAACTTTCTCTGTAATTTTTCTTAAAACTGCATGTGAATCCACAATTATCTCAAAACAAAAGTTTAATAAAAAATAAAATGTGATATTAGTTACTACTTGGGTTAATACGGTTTATAGTTCTTATTACTATTTATTATATAATTATTACTTATTATTTATAAATCTGCCAATATTAGATGTTAAAGTTAAGCAAAATAATACATTTTTGTATATTATGAGATCCTTAAATATGTTCTCAGCTCCAGAGACTGCAGTAAGTATATGTAAATTTCTCTCATCATTGTTCTCAAAACTCTGGTAATGGTATGTTTCCTTTTAGAGCTTGCCCCTTCAATTTCTAGTTAGTTCTGGTAAGATCAACAATCATAATATTCGGCAAATCTGTGCCCCACAACTCTGCTGGCCATAGAGCAGACAGACATTCTAGTTATGTTAAACCAAATTGTTTTCATTTGGAACTAGAATTTTGATTAAAGATGCACAGATTTATAACTTGTACTCAATACTTCTCGAAATATCTTGTTTCTCATATTTCCGGATATAGTCTGGCTCTTTTCTAAGCTTAGATGCTTAGATCTGCCCTTAATTATGTTCATTATCCAATATTCTTCAAATACATTTTTTTTTTCTTATTTGAACTATTCAGATTTGTTTTCTGTTGCTTTCTTACTCTGTGCCCCCTAGTAAGCAATAGAAAATTTATTTGGTCCAATTTACTTTAATGCCTTATGTCCCTATATTAAAGGTGCAATATGTATTAATTTACTTAACAAATATCTAAAGAGACTATGTGTAAGGCCCTGGCCTAGATGCTGGAATCAGAAAACAATCAACAAAGCAGACCAAGTCATACAATCCTGGAGCTTAGTAGGGGAGAAGAGAAATAAACAAACATAAAAGTATAGTAATATTTACAAATATAAAGATTGTGAGAAGCAATAAAATTGGAGATTGGGAAATGAAAGTGATGATAATACTGAGCTTTATTTTATAGAAGGTCTATCAAATGCTGTAATATTTAATAGAGCCTTGATGGGCAAGGGTGAGTGATTTGTCAAATGTCTGGGGAATGATTTTCCAAGCAGAGGGAATAGAAGTGTCTGTGTGCAGAATTGATAATATACTTGGCAGGGTGTAATAATCCCAAAGGAAAGCGTAGGGTGCTTGGAATGGAGTGGGTGTTGGGGAGTGGTAGGAAATGGACCAGCGAGGTAACAGGATCTGCAGACCATGTAGAAATTTGAAGGCTATTATAAAGACTTGGCCTTTATCAAGTGAGATGTAATGCAATCACAGTGTTTGAGATGTAGTGGCCTTACAAAATGTATTATAGCAATGTCGTCATGGGATTTTTTTATGATAATTTTATCACAAGTGTTTTGAGTATCTCTGCAAGTGTCAATCTAAACATAATATCCTATTGTTACAAGGCTTATGAAATCACATGGGCCTATTTTCAACTGTCACAATTCTTTCCTTTCTTCTTAATTTCCTTACCTTTTTATCATTAGTGTTGCCATGGAAATTTTTACTATTTGTCATGTATCATCATTGTAAAGACATATTTTGCACTAAAATATAAATTGATTGAGAGTAATAGTAGTATTATATTTATCTTAGTAGTCACCCAAAGGTATAATGGTATTTTTATACCAGTTTACTTAATAAATCTTATTGAAATGAATGAATAAAGTCCAAAAGATTGTATATTACCTGGTTTATTAATTTCTGGCTTGTTTTGTTCAATTTAGATTTCCATTTTCTAGATTGGTACATGACACAGAGGAGGTACTTAATAAAGATGTCTTTATGGATAAATGAATATCTTCATTTTGCAGATGGCAAAAATGAGTCCCTAAAATATTGACTGCTGTTGGCCACACAGGCATAGTTAGTGGGACAGAATCCATGTGAAACAGTTTATAATATATTGTATCTCCATTGAAATAATTTATCTATTAACTCTTTCAATAAGCATTTGTTGAGTACAAATTAAGTGCTTAATACCATAACACCATGACCAAATATTTTATGAGGAGAAAAGATGTTTTTATTTCTCAGTTAAAGAACCTGAAAAACGGCATAAAATGTAAATATATAATGTAAATATATTAAGGTTTATTTGAAGTGAAATTAAATATATACTAACATAAATCAAAAATATATTAGAGTATAGAAAATGAAGCCCAAAAGCAAAACAGTGAATGCTTATTGTGTTTCCTCTTGTCAAATATCTAGGAATAAAAAAATGAGTATATACTGTGTTTGTCAGCCTCAATGCAACCACATGCTTCATAGGGGGTAGGAAGTGACACTTTAATATGAGATCCTGTCTACACGTAATGTGAATTGTGCCCCTTGATTTTGCATTTCATTAGCCTGGAGAGGTAATAAGAGTATCAGTGACACAACAATATGCATACTCTGATTGATGAACACATCATTTGATTTACACTCTAGCTCAATATATCAGAGAATACACTTTTAAAAGTCTAACTGGAATATATGAACAATAAAAAATTAATGTCAGGATTGGGACCTAATTTGAATAATTCCTAAAATAAGGTATATTTTATTCAACATTTGGAAGAAGGCAAAGAATATGCATTAGCAAAGAAAAAGAAGCCCATCAAGGGAAGGTATGCAAGCCAGAATTAACAAATTTGAGTGGGTAAATAATAAATGTGGCTGGAAAAGAAGATCTGGCACTAAAAACATATATTGCAGCCAGCTGACTGATGTCATTTTAGTTATACTGGCCACACACGAAAACATATACTGGTTTTTGGTAATATGAAAATCTTAGAATTATGAAGCATTAGGAATATGAAAAAGATTATGTAGTCTCCAGAAATACTGAGGTATAAGGAATAAAAAGTGTTCCCTGCAAGATGATAAAAATAAATCCATGTATAATAAAAATCAGCCAGGGCCAGAATCTCTGTGAATTTAATTAATGACTAAATTGGGCATACTTTACTTAAAAGATGATATGCACAACTGAGCACTTGCACTGTGTACTACTAGAATGTTTAATTATGTCACGGAACTGAAATACAACATGCAACATTATGTATTTTATGGCCTTAGCAGCCTTTAAATATGAATTATTTAGTATGATTAATCACTCCCTAATAAATAAACTAAGGTTTGCATATGCTAGCATTTTTTCCTTACAGAGAAATAAAAGGAATATTATTGGAAAAGAAGCTTTCTATGGTTGTTAGCTATTTTTTATTTTAGTTTACAGCATTTTATTGAGTTCTGTAAGATAATGGGGATAAAGAAATATAAGACATAGACTTTGCCCTCAAAAACTATATATTGCATAAAAGTTTTCATTGTCTCATTCTTCTATCTGGTTGCAAAACTTAAAACTTACTAGTTGACTTTGCCACACTTTTCTTCTCAGAACACTCTCTTCTTACTTTCAAGATATTATATTCTGTTGGTCTTTCTGATGTCTCTACTTTTTTATGATTTTGGTATTTTGGATCTCTCCATTATTGTAGGTCTTTATGTGCTTCAGCGCTTTTGGATGTGGTTCTGAACTCGCTTCTCTTCCCAGTCCATATTTAAAAAGCTCCCCTAGATTTCAACTCCACCTCAAACACTAGTGTTCTGTTCTCAGCTCAAGATCAACATAACTTACTGTTTTTGGTGTGAGTAGGTGTGTGGGGGGGAGAGGGTTGTGTTTACTTTGCCACTTGGCTGTCTTAAAGGTGTCTCTGTTTCGCTTCCATCATTCCTCATTTCAATGAATGGTCCATTTACCCCAACTTATGTTCTCTTCCTTGATAAGGCCTTACCATTCACACATAACACCCATGAATAGCAAATCTTTGTTAATTCCCTTCCTAATCTCAAACTCAGCATATTATTACCTCTCCCTTTGATCACTCTTATCCAAGCCACTAGTGTCTCTTATTTAGAACACTGCAATCACTTCCTCCCAGCCCCTAGTTCCCTGTATTCTTGGTCATAGAATCTTTAATAATGCAGATACAATTCTTATATATAATACCTTACACTCCCACTTTCTCAAACTATTTAGTGGTTACCCATTGCTCTTAGGATAAATTTAAAAATCTTTAAAATGACTTGCAATGCCTGATGCATATTCTCATTTCTAAAGAGTTTTATATCCATATCTTCCATTCCACAGCCTCTCACTATTCCAAATGTGCCAGATATTTTTAATTCCTCAAAAATACCAAATAATTTTCATCTTATTTTTCATCACATCTTTATTCCATCTGCTTAAAATGCTCTCTTTATGACCCTACCTCCCTCCTCACAGCCTTTTGCCATGTTGTCTTTATCTATTTACTCTTCAAATTTAAGTCTGAAAGTCATTTCCTTCAGTTGCCTTCCATAACCCTGTGGATCAGTTGTATGCTCTCATAGAATACTGTATCACTTCCTCATAGCTCTTATGATAAAGGTAAATGTATATTCTGTGTAATTATTTTATTTATACTTTTATCTACTTCTTCTACACTTCAGTAAGCTCCATAAAGCTACAGAATATTGCTGTTGTGTTCACAACTATATTTCCAGAGCCTAGTACAGAAAAGGTACTCAACAAATACTGGCTTAAAGAATGAGCAATGAATTAATACAAAAAACACTAAGCCCACCCTGATACTATCAACTTGTCATGGCCCTATGTGGAAATTTTGACAGAGTACATATTTAAACACCAGTAAAACAAAACCTGTAAACACCTGTGAAACAAAACACCTGTAAAACAAAACAAACCAAGAGTTTTGTTGGTTTCTTCATGCATGTTACAGTAACAGATTTTACCTTCATAAAAATAATCCAAATAATTGTATATTTATAAAAAACAGAACTAAATATAACACTAAGATCTCAAGTGATGCAATAGTATTTTCTAAAGATTTCTACAGGTATAATCAGTATATACATGTTTATATATGTACACACATACATATATACATATATATGCACATATATACATATGCAAATATATGCAAGAGACAAAATATGTAAACCATGCCTGGTTAAATATGTTGCAAAATCCTGAAAATGTGTATTTTATGGAATCAAGATCAAAATCTTCTGAGGAGCAGGTAAATATTTCAGTTTAATTGAATGACAAAATTTAGGAAAGAGAGGCAAAATTCCAAAATTGTCCACTAAATTTAAACTCTTAAAGGGGCATTTTATATTTTTATTCATATCATTCAAACATCTAGGACACAGAAAATGCTCACCATAACTTTGTAGCCTCTGACTGTACTTTGCTTTCTCATTATTGCCACAGCCAAATTCCTAACATAGGACACGTGATCTGGTCTCTGCATCTGCATCTTTCAGATTCATTGTCTTCCCTCATTATTTTTTTACTTACTAATACAGATATACTATGCAATCACTTATTTTCTACTTATAAAATTGCACTGCTTGTGAAAAAATTCAAAATCACTGCTCAAAATATTGTTAATCAAATTCAAGACCTTCTTTTTGAGATACAATGCATTATTTTGGTTTCCTTGACATGTATGCAATTTCTCACATTTCCAAAGCTTTGAAATATTTTTTCAGAGAAATGACTTGAAAATAAATCTCAAAGTCTGACTGTGCAATATCAACCAGACCCAAGTCTTGTGATTGTACATGGTGTAATCCCAAAATTTACTTTTGGCTAGTGAATGAAAAATGGTATATTTCTCTAAAATATAATGTAACTATTTATAAGGGAGGAAACTCCTTTGGAAATAACTTGAGTTTTCACATATGCTATCCCTCAAAGGCTCCTAGAATCTCCAAGGTGTAACAGATGTGAAGCCATCTGTGAGCTGAATCAAGTTCCAATAACAAATGCATGCCATCAATACAGAAATTCAGCCAAAATTTAGGATTGGGTCAGAATTCATTAGTAAAACACTGCTACTTTCCTAACAAATAGGTCAATCTGCATTAAATACTCTGAAAATCATTATGTGAGAAAGATGTTTTTTTCAAGCAACAAATATTTTCTTAGGACAATTACAAAATTAACTAGTTGTGAGGAGATTCATTCATTCAACAAATATTTAGTGGTGGCACCGTAATAGGCAGCATATCTATAGTAACAAATAAGACAGAAGTTTCTTGCTCTTTAGCATACTCTACAGAGATATACACTTTTGTATAATCCACTCCTTGAGTGTGAGAAGAGCCTGTGAATACGATGGGATATCACTTTTGTGATAATTTTTGTATTTTATGGCAAAAGGGTTTTGTAGGTGTAATTATGGTTCCCAGTCAATTGACTTTAAATTTAGCAAATAATTCTCCTTGGTGGGCCTGATCTAATCAGGTGAGGTCTTAGAAGTGATACTATGCAGCAGCAGATCCTCTACTGTTGAAATTAAAAAAGCAAACTGCTCTGTTAAGGACAGTGTTAGGTGGCAGAAATAGGTAGGCTAGGATCTGAAAGCCTCAGTCCTCAGCTATAAGGAACCGAATTCTGATAATCAATAATCTTGGAAGATGAAATTGCAGCTGTGGACAAAACCATTCAGCCTGGTGAGACCCTGAGCAGAGGATCCAGCTAACCCATGACCATATTCCTGACCTACAGACACTATGAGATAATTTTTGCTTTTGTCTTAAGCTGCTATGTTTGTAGCATTTTGCTGTGCATTAGTAGAAAATGAATATGGGAAAAGACAAGCTTTTCATGTTTTATTCTAAATTACTAATAAATACATAATACATTGTATTAAATATAATTTATTCATTACCATTGTATGTATTAATGCCAATAATTTAAGTGTCAGGGTTGAACAGATCAGGCCATGACAAGTAAAGAAGGGAAATAGTATTGTAAACAATTGAGAACTGACATCCCTCTTTCAGGTCTATATCTGTATTTGTGACATTAGCTTCGTGAATGAATATAAAACCTGAGATAAGCACAGTCCATAGCAAAATCAAACATTAAAAATGTGCAGAAAATATAGGATTTCATAAAATCATAATCAGGGAATTTAGCACATAAAAAATGAAAAAATCTTTTGAGAGATCAAATAATTTCCCATTAATCAATAAATAAATATTTAGGATAAAATGTTAGGGATCTTAGTAAAGTAAGTCAGTTGAAAAGTGAAGTTAGTAGGTGAAAAATTCCATATGTTAATAGGTTCAAAGTTATCACATTGCTCTGTGATTCACTAACACAATACCACATTCACTTTTCTGTTTCAGCCAAATATAATGCATTAGTTCTCATCTTTATGTGAAATACTATTATCTATTTTCTAATCTTTGTATTGAATGTTAGCTTTCACATATCTTCATTATTTTTATCTTAATTGTATTATTGTGCTAAAGGTCCATTTGGGAAGCCAATGGAAACTCTTTGGGTCAATCATTGCAATTGTTACATTTTAAGACAAAACACCAGAAATATACAAATAATGTGCACAGCATTGTATTAAACAATAATAATGACATAATATGAAATATTGAGAATAATATAAACAATAGGAATGACAAGAATAATATGAACAAAAATAATGGCAAGAATAATATAAACAACAATCTAAACAATATTAATGACAATATAAAATAGCAAGAGACAACATATTTGCTTTATTTTAAAATAACTTTAGCAGAAGTTTCTCTTCAGTAGAGGAATTTAGTCATTTTTATAAACGACATATTTTGACAGAGTATTGACAATAGAATCAAACAATGTTCTTTTACAGACACTTTGATGTAGTGAGACTACCTATAGAGTCAAGATTATTTAAAATTGCAGTTTATTTCTGACATTATCTTATGATATGATTTTGAGAAAAATGCCTAACTTCTCTGACACATATTAGAAGTTTTGATTATGCCAAGTTCTGTCAAAATACAACAGGAAATTCAAAGCTTTACTGGTGGAAATATAACCAGATGTGGCCAGCCTGAAGAACAGCTCAGAAATAGTCAAATCTAGAAAGCATTTGTAACTATGACCCCACAGTCCTTGAGTACATTTGCAGAGTAACTTTTACATGGGGGTTTTTAGAGTATGAGGCAATATAGGTGTCCAGCAATGGGACCACTATATGTGAAACTACACAATATGGTGGTACAACTGCCTGAAGAGCTTTTTAAAACTAGCTTAATCCTCAGATACTCTGATCCAGTCCACCTGGGAAGGTTCTGGGGATACTAGATGTTTCATCCAAGATTGTGAAACCAAGATGGAGCAAGTGGACAAAACTTAAAATCACACTACTGAGTAAACAGTAAGAAACAGCAAGAGATCTGTAGCATAATACCACTTATATAAGTTTTAAAAGCATATAAACATAAAATGTTCTCTATTTTATGAGGATACGTAAAAGTCAAGGATAGGTGACAAACACATTTGAGTGGTTCTTTATATGGGGAGATAGCATAGAAATATGGAATAGGGATTCAAGACAACTCAGTATACACATATTCACATGTAAATACCTGCATCCGTATGTCTTGTAGTGTTGCAAAAAAGTTTTGATTGTCTTGTAGTGTTGCAAAAAATTTTTGATTGTCTTGTAGTGTTGCAAAAAAGTTTTGATTGTCTTGTAGTGTTGCAAAAAAGTTTTGGTGACAATGTTCCAGGAGTAAGAAACATGATTAACCCAATCCCTTTTAACGTAAGCTTTAAATAGAATTAACAACAATGATAATATAAAATTAGTATATGAGACTAGTTAATCTTTAAAGCTCATTTTAGTTTATAGCATGCATTTTTTTCTCTAGGTAGCATTTTTCAAAATACATTTTGTCTGGTTAAAAAATTTGTCTTTTGGCCAAGTGCAGTGGCTCATGTGTAATCCCAGCACTTTGGGAGGCCAATTGAGTGGATTGCTTGAGGCCAGGAGTTCGAAACCAGCCTGGCCAACATTGCGAAACCCCATCCCTACTAAAAACGCAAAATTTAGCTGGGCATATGCCTGTAGTTCCAGCTACTCAGGAGGCTGAGGCATAAGAATCATTTGAACCCAGGAGGCAGAGGTTGCAGTGAGCCGAGATTGCACCACTGCACTCCAGCCTGGATGACAGAGCGAGACTCTTTCAGAAAAGAAAACAAAAGAATACAAAAGAAAAAGAAAAGAAAGAAAAAAGAAAGAGAAAAAAAAACAAAGAAAGGAGAAAAGAAAGAAAAGAGAAAAGAAAAGAGAAAGAGAGAAAGAGAAGGAAGGAAGGGAGGAAGGGAGGGAAAGAGAGAGGGAGGGAAAGAGCAAGAAGAAAGAAAAAGAAAGAAAAGAGAGAAAGAAGGAAAGAAAGAGAAAGAGAGGAGGGAAGGAAGGAAGGAAGGAAGGAAGGAAGGAAGGAAGGAAGGAAGGAAGGAAGGAAGGAAGGAAGGAAGGAAGGAAGGAAGGAAGGAAGGAAGGGAATTTGTCTTTGCATCACTCACTTCCTTTTCAGCTTGAGACACTTTCTTTGGCTGAATCTCATCTATTATGTGAGAATTCAAAGATAAAGAGTAATATGCCAAGATGCATAATTATTATAAAAGGCATAATTAAGGGAACAAACAATGATTGCTTTGAAGTAGGAAAGACTTGATAATGGGCAGTGGGACTATGATAAATGTTTTCTAATATTTGAAAAGCCTTCATCTGTTACATGATAAAAATATGACACTTACATTGTTTGGCAACAAATGATTCAGAGGCAATCTGAATCACTAGATGGAATTTAATGGAATTTCAATTCAACATAAGAGAGGGTTTCTATTTAGAGTTGTCCAAAAAGTGAAAGAGTTGCCATTAAAGGTTGTGAATTCACAGCTGCATAAGTGTTCAAAAGTAAGGGGTGCAATAGAGTTTAGTCAAATGTTGATGCTGCTCATATAATGGTTTTTGCTCAAATTGAGTTGGATTGAAACTATTCTCTTTTGACTTTCTCCTCTACGCACGTATTTGGAGTCCATGGTAAGAAAATGTATGCCATTTTTTTCTTCAAGATTGTTTATGTTCATAAATACTGAATTAGATGATTTACAAGGTTTCTGTTAAGCTTGTGACGGTATGAGAAGAAAAAAAACCCATTCAGTGCATGAGTCAGTTATCACACTGATTATATTCTGAAATAGATATCAATTTCAAAATAAGATTAACTACATCCCAATAAATGGTAAGTTTGGTGCACATATTTAAATTATATACTTTGCTGCCAATTACTCTGTATAGTTCTTTTTTATTTAGACCTGTGTTTTCATGTAATTTTAAACATTTTATACAGAACAAATTTTATGTACAGAGATGAGTAAGTTATTTACTGCCTTTAAGAGGAAAATTACCTACAAAACCAAATATCTACAAACCAAAACAGTTTAATAGCAGTGTAATTATTTTTTAGTGGGTGATTATTTATAGAATGTCTGAGTGTGACCAATATAAAAACATTGCTTGAGAATGTCATCAATGTTTTGGTCACTGAAATTTATTAAAGCAAACCGATGGCATCAAAATTGGAATTATAAGACTGAAATTTATATTCAGAAGACCTGAGTCCAAATGAATCACTATCACCTAACATGTGTGTCCTTTGAAAACAATGTGTTTTTTTAATCTCTGAAATTCATTTTAACTCAACAAATATTTATTGAGTAACTACTATGGGGTAAGTCTTGAGTACACAGAATACAATCTTAGGGAGCTCAAAATCTTACAGTAGAGCTGCCTATGTAAATAAACACTTGTATTCAGGGCAGTAGAAGAATGAATACAGTGAATAACAGAAGTAAATGTATTGTGCAGTTGCTGCAGAATGAAGAGATGCATAGTACAGAGAGTAGATAAAAGAATGGAATGCTGAAACAACAATAGCTACTTCAGAGCTTTGGTAAAAGGATGAAAAGAGGCTAAGCATGTTTAAATATTTTGTATACTGTATGTTTTTCTCATTTGATGGAGAAATTTTGGAATGTGCAATATTTGTCATATCCTTCTTTGCTATTCCTTCAGCTGCCATAACTGTTAAGCTCCAGAACAATTCACATGTGAACATAAGAAATATAAATTTGTCTATTTTGTGTCCTAATGACCAGGACATTTTCCTCAGAAAGTTAAAATAAATGTGCATTTTCTTTCCTTTGAATAAACAAGCTACTTTGGGGACAGGCAGTGAAGAGAATAACAGAAAACAAAATATAATAAACTATCTTCCTAATCCTTGCCTGAGACCAGCAAGACTGCAATTAAAGTAAGAATAAAAATTTAATAGTTACTGGTAAAGCAACAAGTAAAGAGTGAAAGTTATTACTGAAGTGTGAAAAGAGTCTGCCTTTTAAAGGCAGACAGAAAATTATTAGAACTTAAGTGTCCCATAAAAATCGCCCTAATCAACAATTCTGTTAGTACTTGATGATCCAGGAACCATTCTCCAGTTCCTTAATTGTAAATAAGGATGACAATGTCTATTTCACAGGGCAATTGCAACAAGAGTCCGATGGACTAGCTTCCCCAAGTATAATGCTTGACATATACGTAGAAATTCAATAAAAGTTAGCTCATTTCTTGGCCTTTATTTTTGTATTTGCTGAAATAATTATTGCACATACTCATGGCAGTTTTATGAAACAAAGAATAACATAAATTCCAATAGTAAAACTATTAAGGGTGGGAAGTGCAAAATATTTGAAGACTTTAAGATACCATCCTGAGGGTAAGACCACAGGGTCAAGTATTCAAGGTAAAGATCATAGAACAAAAGGGAGATTAAAGTAAAAGTACAGTTGGAAAAACAAATCTATATACTGTGAATATATATTTGAAATTAATTTCAATGGGGTAATCCTGAGAATATTGTAATTTTAGATATCAAACAGCTTAGTTATGTTGGAAAAATGCATAAATAAGATCATGTTGATTCTGAAAATAAGTTTGTTCCTAATATGTATGGTAGACAGTTTAATACACATATATTCAGTATGTAACTGATGAATACTGAGTGACTAATAGCAAGATTTAGGCTTCTCAGTCCTCCAGCTGACAGAGATATGCAGGCAATATAAAAACTGTTGGAAGGTGGATACAGGAAGCCTTTCAGCTGCTGTGGTTTTCTATAATGATTCTGAAAGTTTCTTTTTTTTTAAATTCCTGGAATCAAGAGTTAGAGAATCAGGATTGTGGGTGGTCACTCATTTGCTCAATTTTTTTTTTCTTTTGTTTTCCATCATTAAATACTTTACAGCTGGGAGCAAGACAATAAGCAACATTTTAAGCTGTGCCGCCTAAATAGGGCTTAGACTAGAAAGGTAAGCAAAAATTTCTAGGAAAGGCAAATTACTTTATTAACCTTATAAGAATCAGTGTATTATTATCTCACTATTCAGGTACCTAGTGTGCCAAATAGAAATAGGTGGTAAGTCAAATTGGATACAATTGCAATATCTCTACACAAGCTATGATCATATGGAACAACTTAATACTTTTCTGACAGCAGATATTTTTAATGGAAACATATTTTATAGAATTTTTCCTTTATATCACTCATAATAATTTGTAATTATATGCTTATTTGAAAATATCTGTCTTCCTTACCAGACTATTCTCTTCATGATAATACGAACTATGTTGTTGTTGTTTTATATCTGTATCCCCAATGCCTAGCATACTAAAAAAAAAATTAATCCGTTGTTAGAAGTTCTTGTCTAGTCTTTCTCTTTATATTACTGCAATTTGACAATGTCTGCCCCTAAAAGTGTACTACCCTATTCTGAAGGATGTTAGAGAGAGAATAGGCTAAGCATACTGATCATATCTGCAATCCCAGCATTTTGGGAGGCTGAGGAAGGTGGATCACATGAGCCAAGGAGTTAGAGACCAGCTTGGGAAACATGGCAAAATCTCATCTAAATAAATAAATAAACAAATAAATAAATACATACATACATACATACAAAAAGTTAGCCAGGCCTGGTGGCACATGCCTACAGTCCTAGATATTCAGGAGGCTGAGATGGGAGGATCACTGGAACCAGGGAGGTTGAGGCTGTAAGTGGGCCTTTATTGGGCCACTTCAGTCCAGCCTGGGTGACAGAAAGAGATTTTGTCTCAAAAGAGAGAAAGAAAGAAAGAGAGAGAGAGAGATGGTTTGTTTGTATTGTATTTAGGTAGGGTTAAGAGAGTACCTCAAACCCATTAGTTTACTATTAATAACAAAAATAAAAACAAAACTGCAAGTGTTGGTGAGGATATAGAGAAATTGCAACCCTGCTGAACTGTTGGTAGGAATATAAAACGGTGCAGTCACTATGGAAAATGGTGTGCTAGTTCTTCAAATAGTTAAACATGGAGTATTGGGGTTTGCTATGCTCAGGATTCCTCAGCTGTGACGTAAACCACACATGGTACTTCACATTGCCTTCTGGTACTAAAAGGGCAACTTGAGCAAGAACTGCTTTGACTATAAAGCTCATGCTGTTTGCTGTGCTTTGATTAACAAAGTCCCTTGTCTCTGACCCAAGAGTCTCATGTCTTTTGCCAGCTTCTATGACACTGTGGCAGGCTGACTTCTAAGCTGTCAAGTAGAGCAAAATCTCATAACAGTCTCCTTTTTCTTTTTTCTTTTTGATTTCTTCAAAGGTAAATGGAATATTTCTGTGTGCTACAGTATGTTAGTTTTTCATCTGATACAGCTTGCCAAAATAATTAACTTTGAAACAACATTATGTGTTATTAACACTTAAAGTTACTTAGATTTTTCTTTCTTTAAAAAATCACTAAACCCACTGGACATTGATAGAGTTGAAGAAAACAATGGTACATTTTATATGCTTTCTATGTTTGCATTTCACATTTCAGAAATAGCTGCTCAAAATGCAGAGGTAGTTAAATTTTCAGAGGATGAGATATGTATTATAAGCACAGCTCTCTCTGAATACATAACATCCTTATGCTGAATTTAAATCTAATTTTGTGACAGCTGTAAAAATGGCTACCTCGTCGAGAAGAGCAAAGAAATCAAATTTATGCTATTTTCTGAAAAGTTACAATGCTAAAGAAAGCATTGTTCTGAATTTTAAATCATAACATTTCCGCCTCTAGTGAGGTTCTTGGGAAAATGCAATTCTTTAGGATATATTTATAAATCACCTTTCATCATGAAGAATTTTGAAATCATTTCAAAATATAAGTAGAAAAGGAGGGGTGGAACTTCACACAGAAAGTATTTGTTCAAAAATACCTAGAATAGAAAAAAATATACATTGCTGCCAGCACTAAGTGTGCTGAAAATTCTGATTGAATAAGTCAGATTTGTACTAAATCTACATTATGCCAACAGTTCCAGACCAAAAAAAAAAAATTTAAAGATGGGAAAAAGAAAACAAAACAAGAAGCAGTCATCAGAGTTGAGCAGGAAGAAAGGCTGACATCACTAATGCTACCATGAGTGTAGGGGCAGCAAAAGGAGACAGAAACATGAACCACATGTATGATAAGGGAAGGTCCTCCATTAGTGTATGATAAGACTCATGAAGTACATGTGTGATTAGGGAAGATGCTCCATGCAATATGTTTGGCTTTTGAATTTTACTTTTTTCAAGTGATAAAATACAAGATAATAAAATAAAGTTGAATACCATCACTTGAATTGACTCTGTCAAAGTTCATAATTTTCAAATTCAGCTTGCAAGAATTTCTTTATTGGAACAAATTGAAACAGGGAGTGATTATTTTCTTTCATCCCTTCAAAAGTTAAAATGCCTATCCCTGAATATAAATGCAAGCCTAAACTTACAGATCTTTTTAACTATCCAGTTTGGGAACAGTATGAAAATATTATGCTATGAAAAGATACATGATTAGAATACATTTTGTATTCTGATTCTGATTTTGGTTTATATATATTTTTGTATATGTGTATATATACAGATATAGATAGATGTACATGTATTCATAAATATACAATTTTAAATGTACAAACGATATAAATGATACAGACATTTTTATACATGGAGTAGCAATCTTTCTTTTGCAACATTTAGGGGGAAATGTGATGGAAAAAATAAACAAGACGGTGCCAAATATTTTTTGAAACCTAGGATTTTCTAAACAGTTTTTCTTGACATTACTCAAGCATCTTTGAGATCTCTTAGTCTACTAGTCAATATTGATGGTTCTTTCTAAGATAAGAAAAGGAAAGGCCTTGTTAGGAATTCCAGACAAAATATCTGTTCCTTAAAGCCATGTGGTGAGTATAATAAATGTTTACAAATATTTTTGTTCATCTTCTAGGCTTGTGTTAGGCTTGTGACTTCTCTACCTTTTTGAAGTAATTACAGTCGTGTGATTTCTGATTTGTGAAATAAAAATATGTATAATATGTAAAAATATGCTAAGATATGTAGAATATATAATTACATATATTTTTGTGATACATTAATATATTTATAGGCATATAAATATGTGTTTGTGCCAATATTGGCCAATAAAATATAAGTGTGTATACCTTCTGGCACTTCCTGACCAAAAATTTTAAAAAGTAGTGCCTGATTGCCATTTGTATTTTGTTTTCTTTTTTTCTACCACAGCAATTATGGGAAAATATTCAGATTTGGGCCCTTATAACCCTGAGTTCTCCTGTGACTACAGTAAGTGGATCTCTCCTGCCCAACTGCATTTTTCTGAAGCAACTAAGCAATGAAGTTTGTCAGGTTATTACCGTGTGACCTTATATATTCTGGTAAGTCATAATTAGTCAATATTTACTTATTAATTAAAATGAAAAAGATATTCAAGATTTCTTCATATGTACTTCTCAAGCTTTATTATTTTTCCTAAAGTCACTCTATCTGAAACATCTCCATAGAAATCCATTATAATTTCTATAGGATTTAATCTGAATTTAATTAAGAAAAATCAGTGAAATAGACTGAATTTCTCATTAAATTATTAAACTACTCCTCAATAATAATTTGTCCTAATAGTTGATCAGTTGATTAACTCTGTGGGATATAAATTGATTGCATTATTATTCCAAAGATGAAAAAACAATGGAAGTGGCCTCTGTTCACTATGCACTCTGGCTGGCAGCCAAGTCAGAATAGATATATCTCCACCAACTCCCATAAGCTAATCAAAACACTGGTGCTCAGGAAAAGTAACACTAAAAACTCATATGTGAAACAGTAAATAGATGATGGTAATTGACACATTTGTAAATAACAATAAGTGAGAAATATATCTCACATTTCCTGAAAACACAAATTTATAGAAACAAGTGTTTTTTAAAGTTATGGAATCAAATGTTTTCAATTGTTCATATGTATATATGACTTTGTAACAAATTTTAAAGGAGCATAACTTGGGAAGTCATAATTCATATTATAATAACAAAAGAAATAATCTTATTATTTTTTTTCTATATTAATAACCCAGAAAAGACTCAGCAGCTCTTTAAAATTATAATCAATAATGATGTTTTAAATGCATGGCTTAGATTTAGTTAGAAGAGTGGAAATGATGGTAATATATTTTTAAGTGTTGAATTCAAAACGTCTAAGGTATTCAAGGTGTTCAGTCATAAGGCAATATTTTAGGCATTTTTACACTTTATTCTACTTTTTTTTTTTTTTTTTTTTTTTTTGAGACGGAGTCTCGCTCTGTCGCCCAGGCTGGAGTGCAGTGGCGCAATCTCAGCTCACTGCAAGCTCCGCCTCCTGGGTTCACGCCATTCTCCTGCCTCAGCCTCTACGAGTAGCTGGGACTACAGGCGCCCGCCACCACGCCCGGCTAATTTTTTGTATTTTTAGTAGAGACGGGGTTTCACCGTGGTCTTGATCTCCTGACCTCGTGATCTGCCCACCTCGGCCTCCCAAAGTGCTGGGATTACAAGCGTGAGCCACCGCGCCCGGCCTATTCTACTTTTTAAATGTTTAATTTTATATTTAACTATTTCCTCATCTATGGATTATATATTGAAGAACAGCTTAAACTAGAAAGAATTCTAACTTTTGATAGTTGGTAGAATGTCATTGTATAAAACAAACTGATTTCCCCAGGACCTTTGAGTCCACAGCCTATAAATAAAAATAAAACATAACTCATGGTATTCATTAATCTAAAATCAAATTTAGTTACATTTTAAAAGAATGCATAAAGAGAAATTATTCAAAAATAACTGAACTGTTTCATTTGGGGATTATTTGATATTGCTTAGGAAGCAATAATAAATCCCTCTTCCATGAATATTCTACTCCAACATGCGTAATAACATTCTTTGGTCTCTGAATATTACCTAGAATTCCTCTCTTTTATTTTGAAAGAAGTCATCTGAAATATGATCCAGGAATCATATGTGCTATATTCAAGGGGATGGATGTTGAATCAAAAGACAACATGCCCTAAAGGTGCTAAAATTCATGTGGAAGAAAAGAGAGCCCCAGAAGGAATTAAATCTGGCCTTTGGTTACAATGTTTGAGGACCAACTGCAGCATGTTTCTAAATTCATACTAGTTACTAAGGTCAATATAATAACCACTACAATTTTTCCTTGATAATGGGAATTTTAGTCTATTCTCTGAGCATCTTCACATGCCAGGAGATGAATCCGGATTTATCTAAGTCAGTGATGCTAGATTCACACCAAAGGCAAGTAATTGGTATAGTATTGCTTCAATGAATTCAGAGTATTGTGTGTAAGAAAAATTACCATCATAGGAAAGTTGCAAAGGTTCTAGAATATCAGAAAGCTGTTACAGAAAATGGTTCTGGTTTACTAGGTTGTAATATCTATTCCAGTGTAAAGTTTGGCAGGTTTTTAAATCTCTACTAGCTTTAGTTTGGATACAAGTAAGGATGAAAATCGTAGTACCTAATTGATAAGTTTTTAGAAATGTAAAATAAGGTCATTTTTGTGTTATGCTTAAAATTATAGTATATAAACTTAAATATAAGACATTCTATTATTATTGTTGAGGTGGCAAATAGAAACTTCGCTCAACTGTCCTCCACTTCTAACATAACTTTATGTGGTCTGCCAAAATGGAGAACAAATCTATCTATTGCTGGTGGTCTCTCTTTTTATGATGGATACTTTTACCTGAACAGTATTTGCCATTATGTCATAAGAACATATTTACTGTCTCTAAAAAAATCAAATATACTTAATAGTTCACACTAGCTTAGAGGATAAGTTTTAGACTCTTTCGTCTGAGCTTCCAAATTCTTCAAAATATCTTTGAAAGATGCTTGCAACCAATCTTCTCAGTTGAAATTGTCACCTCTTTTCTCTACATTTATCTCTATCAGCCAGTCAACTCACTTTTAGTTACCCCAAATAAGGTGTCACTTTACCAAAACTAGAATACTTATATAACTCTACACACTATACATGACTAAATACATTTGTTCCTGAATCCTAGAAAGTGATTTCTTTTTCAATTTTCACCCATTGAAACATCTTGAAAGGTCAAGAAAGTGTTTTATGAAGAGAGAAAAAAACAAGGAAAGATTACTATTAATAAATGTTGAATTGAATTAAAGTGGAGCAGCAGGACACTGGCTCAAGAGAGTAGGTTGTTATAAAATTAAAAATGTTTGATTGGGTGGTTCGTGGGATTTTATTTAAGGAGAAATGTCAAACCTTTATATAGGTAAAGATTCGAAAAAAATGGAAAGAGGAAGTTGTGCAATCAAGACAATGTGAAAAGAAGAATAATAATAACGGTTAAGAACTTGTTACTCTAGGCCAGGCGCGGTGGCTCACGCCTGTAATCCCAGGCGTGAGGCAGGTAGATCACCTGAGGTTGGGAGTCCGAGACCAGCCTGACCAATATGGAGAAACCCTGTCTCTACTAAATATACAAAATTAGCTGTGCATGGTGGGGGGCACCTGTAATCCCAGCTACTCGCGAGGCTGAGGCAGGAGAATCCCTTGAACCCAGGAGGCAGAGGTTGCAGTGAGCTGAGATCACGCCATTGCACTCCAGCCTGGGCAACAAGAGTGAAACTCTGTCCCCCAATCAAAAAAAAAAAAAGAACTTGTTTACTCTAACCAAATTGCTTGAATTCCAGTCCTAGATTTGCCTTTTATTACTTGTGTGATGTTGCAATTTAACCTTAACTGTGGCTCAGTTTTCCCATTTATATAATGGGGATCCAAATACCATCCACTTTTATAGCCTGGGTGCAAAAATTAAAAGGGTTATTATATGTAGAATAGTTCAAAAATGTCCCTGGTCCAGAGAGGGTGCTCATTAAATGTTAGAGATAAAAGGAGAGAGGCAATACAATATAAACATATGTTATTCTTCAAGTCTCTAACAAGATTAATACTCTTCACAACACGTTAAAATTTTCAAATACCTTTGATCTTCCATGGCATTATATTTGTATCTTTCTTAGAAGATGGAGTTTTACTCCTTACTAGTATGTAATTATTTATGTATGTTTCCCATAAGCTATAAAAGCTCCTGAAAATCAGCAATAGCTATTGACCTCTTCTCCATCATTATCATTCAATAGATATTTGTTAAAATAATATAAATATAAATAAAACTATGTTATCTCTCCTATAATATGAAAATCTGTTGCTATAATATTGATATCTTATTAACATTTCAGCCATCGTATGCTGTGTTTTGAAAACAACATAGGGATAAAACAATAGAATGCCCAATAATTTTTTTGAAGTTAGTACTTTGTAAGGTGATGATTTTTAAAATACGCAACTGCATTGTCAATGACCTCATCTCCACTGTTTAGAAAAAAAAAATTTAATGAAAGATATAAGGATTCCCCAACAAAAGCCATTTTAGAAAGAGTTGTGTGTGAGAAATGCAATCATATAACAACTTCAGAAAAGCTTGAAATTAATGTCTGATATTATATTTATAACTAAAAAGTTATTAGAAATTAGTGCTAAGTATAAATTTTTTGTTAACTATATTAATATTGAACTTTCTATATAAAATGTGAAAATATATAAAGAAACTTATTCTAGAAATTAGGCATCCATTAAATGTTAAACTGTAGAAAAAAATTAAGATAATATTAATGCAAAAACATTATGCTTTTGATTCTGTTTTCAGATGACTAACTTGCATGCAGGGCCAATTCCAAATGTATGAATTAACAAAGAGATTCAAACTTTGAAAATATATAAAAATTGGGTCAGAACTAAATTTAGACAGTTGTGCTATACATCACTCATACTTGACCAGTGACATTAGGCATGTATGATTTGATTTTGCTGACTCTGTGAATACAATTCTCCAATGCAGTTCTCCATCTTCTTTTCAATATAAAGGCATTGTTTATATGTCAGTAAAAAGAGGTAACGCAAACCTGACCTGAGAAGTTAATTTTCCTTTCATATTACTAATATTGTAGATAATGTAGTTCCTTAAATTATACTGTGCCTACTTTGTGGTGTTTAGCTAAAGAAATTTTTCATTCTGTCTATTAAGTTTGGTTTTCATCACAAATTATTTTCTTTTACTTTGTAAGACTATAAACTAATCATGTTTTCCAGATTTGTTTAGGGTGTAAGAAAAATAAAAGCTAAATATAATGCTGATTCTAACAAAGATACAGGAATTCAGAACTTGACTTTTGTAAATTAACCTTGCTCTTGGTTTCATCTTACTCTCCTGTTATTTTCTTTTATTATAGTTTGCCTTAATTCCACTTTATGTTATTTAGCTACATATATCATATTTTTTGCTGCATCAACTCCTTTTTTAAAGTTAGCTATAAATTAAATATTAATAGATAATAAGTGGCCTTAATAATTTAGCTTTGAATACTATAGTAACTTTAACAAATGTAGGGAGCAGTAAATGGAAATTGCCTTGGTCAAAATATAAGGAATTAGTGCAAAAAAAAAAAAAAAGAAAAAATAATTCCTCCCTGACTCCTTAAAGATTTAATGTATTTAGACCCAGTTTTACATACATAAAAATTATGGAGTAAAAAGAAAATGATTTACGTTCTTTTGAATCAGATATGCAATTGGAAAAAGCCTAAGAAAAGTGGTTATAGAAAGCCTTTAGATTTCATGCACATTGAGCAATAGACCAAAAATTAGAGTTTTTGAAGGCATCCAAGTTCCAGAATTTAAATTCTGTTCTCTATTATTAATGATATGGACGAACTTTCATCACTGAATGGTTCAACCACGTATATCTTTTACTTAACTTCCTAAGTTAGTGAGTGATCAATAATATTACACAGGAAAAAAAAAAGAGAACAAGACCAAAAGTGTACAAAGTATCCCTCCCCAATGATTGCTGTAAAAATACCTATTACTATGCTTTCTTAGCACAAAACACAAAGGACTTTTCACATGGAATGAGTCTACTAAAATACGTGTCACATAGCATTAAACGCCTTTGGTGGCTACTATTCTCCTTCCTCCATTGGTTTATTCTAATTTATTTTTCTTCGTCTTTAGAGTGGTGGCTTTGCAAAGAGTAACAGAATAACCAGATGGTCATTGCTGTGGTTCACTGAGTTTATAACCTAGCAGGAAGTTAGATGATTGCTTTTCAAGGTTCTTATCATGCATTGAACAGTCTAGTTCACCACAGGGGATTCTGAAGCTGTCAATATATTCTTGGCTAAGCATGCACCATCATTTTCTCTTTAAGGCATGGGCCTATATAATCATGTGAATGCTTTGTGAACGCAAAGATAATATAACTTGTCTTTCCTTCTACATATTGTGGAATGTAGATTTGTGTTAGAAATGAGTGTTTACTTAATGTTTATAAAGTTCTGTTTTAATTTTGGGAACAACATCATTAAACTATTTGTTATAGCTTCTTCAAAAATGTAAACTTTCCCTAAACAATCTGGATTTTGTATTTAGAAAATTTACTTTAAAATTCTTATTTGTCAAAACAAGTAAACAAAAAAACTCCAAGTAAACAAAAGCCTTCCCAGAAACAAAAGGCTCAAAGTTACACAAAATTTGTGTAAGCAAAGACTCAGTTGCCTCAAAAAGAGACTTTTTTCTTTGATTTAAAAAATATACAGTTGACATTTTTCTAGGAATTGCACAGAAAGAGAATGAAGTTAAAATCACTCCATCGAAGAAATAAAAATCTCTAAATTTACACTATCGTAACATATAATACTGAAAAAATACAGATTGTCTCTTTATCTTCAAAGAAATGGATTAGTTTAAAATAAGAATGATAGATGAAGGAATAAAAAACTTGAACAATAGAGTAAACCAACAAAAATGTTTTAGCTATTGCATACATGATGAGGGGAAAAGTAAATAATTGCTTGAATGAAAGAAAACACAATTCACAAATGCAAAATGGGGAACATAATGTGAGTCAATGTTAAATATATGGCTGACTGTTGCCATGGTGGGGTCAAGGGTGATGGCAGGATAAGAACAGGAAGCTTTGATTTTCTTCCTTGAACATAAGAAACATACACAAGGCCAACACATATTGTTTATATAAGAATATACCATTCGATCTTTTTGCCCGAAATTAGACTATACACATTTGGACAACAACCCAGATCACCTTTCAAATACAAAACTCCCATATTCAATAGATTGAGTTTCATGAGGCCTGTAGCTGTTTCATTAATCATTATACTTAGAAATGTGACTTGTGTATAGTGAGTTTTTAAAATATATGAGTTTATGGCTGGGTGCAGTGGCTCACACCTGTAATCCCAGCACTTTGGGAGGCCGAGGCAGGTGGATCACTTGAGGTCAGGAGTTCAAGGCCAGCCTGACCAATATGGTGAAACCCCGTCTCTACTAAAAATACAAAAATTAGCTTAATGTGGTGGTGCATACCTATAATGCCACTACTTGGAAGGCTAAGCCAGGAGAATTGCTTGAACCCGGGAGATGGAGGTTGCAGTGAGCTGAGATTGCACCATTGCGCTCCAGCTTGGGCGACAAGAGCAAAACTCTGTCTCAAAAAATGATAATACTAAGTAAAAAATAAAATAAAATATATGTGTTTAATTACTGAATATACTTCAAATGTGACAACTTCCAGACATGGAATACTCAGAAATGCTATGTTAACTTTGGAAAATATATTTTCAATAACGACGTCTAATACTTGCTGATCCAATTTTACACCTAACTTTTAGGGTAATGTGGGGCTTAAAGTTCCTTTTAATGCTGAAAAAAATAATTCTACTGCCTGTATGATCCCAGAACCTAGATACATCCATTCTCTGGTACTCTTAGTTTTTCAGTACCTCATATCTCAATGTTATTATCATATTCAAAAATATAACTTTACAAATAAATCTTAGTATGTTTGTCCTCTTTTGGTTGTGAACATGATAAAAATAAGGTAGTTATTACTAGTTGTTGAATACCATTGATTAGGTATTTTACATACATTAACTAATATAATCCTTATCTTAATACTATATAAAGTAAGACTTGCCCCTAGTATACAAGTGAGAAAATTGAGGTCTAAAAAATTAAATATATAGGTTAAGGTTTTATATCTTCTCAGTGGCAGAGATATGAAGCAAACCAAGGCTTTTATTAGTCTAGAGTCTACTCTTCCCAAAGTTCTTGACTATCTTAGTTTTTTAAATATTCTCCACTATTTCTGAACCCAGACACGTTTGTCAATAGATATTTTAAATATGGTAAACACAAACGTAGCAAGCGATAGCTATTACTTCTATATGATTTTTAAAATAATTTACTTTTATGTGTTTGGAACTAACTAGATAGTTTTGAGCACCTTTTATGTGTTAAGCATTACATAAATTTTTCAAAACTATCATTTAATCTATTCCTTTAACCTTCACAATTCTGAAATAAGTAAAAATACTCAATTTTTGACACAAGAAATAACACACTCAGGTAATACATGGCAGAAATATAAATCAACTTGTAGGTCTTCTACCCCTAAAGACAAATCATGTTGCCTTTGCTCCATCACTCTAGATACTACTAAAACAGTCTAATCAGGACATGTACGTTATTTTATAACACAAATGTACTTTTCAAAACAAGATTAAGGTGCATGATAGGGCTATTGAGTGTTGATCTCACTGTTGATTGAATAGCCTGTATTTTCCAGGGAGTGTTGAAGCAGCAGCAAGTGACCTGTGACACTTGTAAAGTTTTCTTTGTGGATTGACATCACTGCAATTTTGTTAGCAGGCTTTGAGCTGATAAAATAATTCCATTACCGAACAATTCATGCTTAACTTGCTTGTTCTTTAAAAGACATGCAATATGTTTTCCTCATTAGCATCAAATACAACGGTTTGCATTAAGAAACTAGATCTCTATGTGAAATGACAGCTAATGAAAGCTGAATGTGCCCAAATAATATTGCTCAGATACTGGCAAGTGTGGTGGTGGAACTCAAAGTCTGTGCTAAAACATTTTCTGAAATACTATTTAAAATAATATGTTTGAAAATGAACTCAATCAAACCATCAATGCTTCAATCCTCAAAAAGAACTTTTAATACATGGTTCATGACATTTTTATATTCAATAGTGCATTTGAGTCCTTTCTTCTTTGGCCTAAAAGAGGTTACCACTGACGCTACTCTTTCTGTGATTCAGAGAGTTACAATAACACATGGTCTTCTCTGGGAGTGGGTTTAAGAAAAAAGGAGATGACAGTTTACAATGGTTTTTAATAAAATGTTTTTAAAAACTACAGATTTTAGGCTGGGCGTGGTGGCTCACACCTGTAATCCCAACACTTAGGGAGGCTGAGGAGGGCAGATCACAAGGTCAAGAGATCAAGACCTGGCCAACATGGTCAAACGCCGTCTCTACTAAAAATATAAAAATTAGCTGGGTGTGGTGGCACGTGCTTGTAGTCCCAGCTACTCGGGAGGCTGATGCAGGAGAATCACTTGAACCTGGGAGGCAGAGGTTGCAGTGAGCCAGGATCGTACCACTGCTCTCCAGCCTGGTGACAGAGCGAGACTCTGTCTCAAAAAAAAAAAACAAACCTACAGATTTTAGCACAAAAAATGCTAAAAAAAAAAAAAATCTTTACAGTGAATAGAAAAAACTGGGCTTTGTTTTGATCGAGTACATAAAATCTTATAATAAAATATATTTTCATTTTGGTGAAGTACAATTTATTATTATGTTTAAGCACTATATGGGAATGAATAGAAATATGGCACCAAATTATTTTTGTGTCTTGTTTCAATATAGTACTTTTCAGTTTTCTTTAAGTTGGTTTTATCAATAACCTTATCTACTATTTATGCAGTATCATATTTCTGATATCACATTTCAGCATTTACTCATATGTAATTGGGACTTACTACACATAAAATAAATGGCATTTTTGATTTCCTACTGCCTTTGTGAGGTAATTTCCAGATATGGAGCAGGGAACAAGTAAACATAATAACTATCCTTTCATTAACTAAGTCACTACTTCTTTGGAGGAATTTTGGTATATAAAATTTAAAAAATTACTAGGCTAAACCTTCCTACTTCTTTCTTCTCCAACTATTGTCTTTTATTGCTCAGCCCAATTCTATGTTTTGGTATTAGATTTTGATCCAGAAAATTGTTGATCAAGTTTTTTGGCAGGAGAATAATATAATATGGTGACAAATCAAGCTGCTGTTCTTATTTCATCAGTCATTTCTCTAACACATTGTGGAAAACAGTCTTCCAAGAATAAAACTTGGAAGATTTATTTTTCTTTGTCAAAGGCAACAGTTTCCTCATTAGCCCTTTTGCTTATATGTACTGTAAATATTTGGTTTAGGTCACTCAGCAATAATTTACCATACAACATCTACATCACTAACATCCAAGCTTCTCCAAAAACTATCTCACCTGTCAGGTCACAGTAAATTCTGTCAACATTTTATAGCATCGCATCTCCTTATTGAACAGTCCTTTCCCTGAGCCCTCATATGCATTCCAAGTTCTTTATTTTTGGTTACAAATATACTCAAATCATCAATACAACATACCACTCTTTTAAAATTTTCTTTAGTTAATCTAAAATTCACATTTCTAATACAGCCATATGTTTCCTATGACTGCCTTCTTAAATCTTAGTATGTTAACTCTTCCATCAAAAGTATGTGTCTCTTTTACATACAATTCTATTAGTTTTTCCTGGGGTATGTGTATTATATTGCCATTCTGAATGCAAAATATAATTATGAATTTTGGAATTGTTAACATAGGAATAGCATAACCATTTCACCTCATCTGCCACTTCATAGGTGAGAACTGGGTTATCAAGGACTCTGAAGTTATATCATGTGCTCCAGGTACTCTTGGAGCGTAGGAATTAGGCTTCACTTTGTACAGAATGTTGCTTAGCCCAGCAGCAGGCAGTTAGTTGACTTTTACAAATACTACCAGATGGTGTTGATAAAATTCATCCTGCCTGTGAACAAACACAAAACCTTTGCACCATACCCTCTAGGTTGATGTGGAATACATCGTTTCTTAATTAAACTACCATTGTTAGGAAGCATCAAAAGAATTCTCTAAAAGCAAAGGTTTCATCAAGGAAAGACTCTACGTAAACTCCAGGGAAAGCAATGAGTAGATCATTACAGAGTTATCAGCCCCCTGCAAAGTTATAAATTAAAGAATCAGTATGCTATCAAGTGGCAAAGAAAAGCAGAGGGAAGGCATGAACTGAGTAGTCTGCCATCTTTTCTTTGGAAATGAATGACAACTACACAGACTGCATATACACTACTCCATTCTTTAAGTTTAAATGTAAAAATTGGTTAGTGGGAGATAAATCACACCTTAGAAAGTTAGATCATGTGCTCTATGAAGTATGACTTAGACTATACCTTTAGCCAGTGAATATTAGTAACATGTGAGAACTAATTTTGAGGCTGGAAAGGAAAATCTGTACTTTCTACATGAATTATTGTTTCATTCAAAATGTTCTTGCTCTATATAGTCTGTATTTTTAGCAATTACCTGTAAAATCTTCTCTTAAAGCGTTGTCCCTAGCTGAACTTCCTTGCACTCAATGGGTGATATTAATACCTTCCTTATCAAGATTCCTAGCTTACTCTACAGATTCTGCTATTAAAGCAATCATCATACATTACTGCAATTGCTTGATTACTGTCTGCCCCACTGGACCACAGGTTCTTAAAAACAGAAAATGTGTCTTAATCAATCTTTTGATTCTCAGCACATAACATAATGCTTTGCAGAAGGAAGGCCCTTAATAAATACATACAAATGAGTAAATTTATTCATTAGTGTTACAGCTGAGGAGAAAAAAAAGTGACCTGGGTAGACTAAAGTTAATCAGGTAGTATTTTCAAAAATGGTGGGTGCCAATTTTGATAGATTTTAAAAATCATAGAAGTTAGAGTGGAAGTCAAAGGAAAAAATCTTGCTGGAACCTGGGAGTGAAGAGTAGGGAAGTAAATACTCTGGTAGCAGAGTTTAACCCTGAAACTGAAATGGCAATAGAAAAAAAAAAAAAATAAAAGCAATAGAAGCGTTGGTTTTAGGGTTAGATTTGAATAGAAGGACATTTGATATACCATTTCAAATTTGTCTTTGTTGACTGTATATCCTTTCTTTAGAGAGGAGATAGTAACAGGCGCTAAGGAAAAGTTGGATGATAGAGCTAACATAAGTAATAAATTGGTATGTACCCAATGTTTTATGAATACTATTACATTCAACTCTAACAGATTTATGATTTCAGTATGTCTGCCTCTCTCTTCATCCCAGTATAGCTAAAAAAAAATAGCTTCCAAAATCATTCAATTATTACTCAAAGTCCATAGTGAATAAGTGGCAGAATCAGTATTCAGAATAAGGCCTTTCTGATTCCAAAGGCTGTTGTCTGAATTGAGATGAAGGAACCAAACAACAAAGATTCATTTTCAGGTAGTGTTGAGAATGCTCCATTCAAATCTCTTCAAACTACTTCTTAGTTTTAAGTGTCTTACTACTTGGTTTTTAAGAATTTTAGTATGTCTTTGATTCAGGGAGTTTTATACTTTTTTTTTAAAGACTGCATTTCTGCTGATTTCCATATAATATTCCATATAATATCCAATTCCTCCAATTATAAAGAAAAGTTCTTAAACAGAGACACAAATTATTTTGGCGATGTATCAAAAAGGTAACAAGCTCAGGCTTTGGAACCTGAGAGAATATTTCAGACCTGGCTTCTTTACCACAGCCCATTTGCTTTTGGGAGACATTTCTCCATTGAACGCTCATGTTTCTGCACATCTTGTGAGCACAGGTACCAATTGTCCTGCTGTTTTGTACCTGGTTATCCTTCTGTACAGAAAATAGCCGAGGAGAATATAGTGTTTTCCACCAGAACAAAGGGTAACTCTGCTTACAGCCTTGAGAGACGGAGATAGTGCTCCCTCCAGAGGAAAGAATGGGAGTGCCTACTGCCCATTAGAGTCAGATTTCTAAGCTCATGGTTCATCTCTTATAATACCATTTAGTATGTTGTGCAGGTTTCTCACACTCTTCACGCCATTCCATGAGAATTAGGGCTTGGGAAACTGGCACAAATCCTGCTATTCTTGCTCCTAGTGCTGCTGTGAGTAATAAACTATCCTTTATTTCTGACTCAACAGTCTTGTGTTTTTCATCATCATCCATGAAACTGTGGCAAAGAATTTTAACTTGAAAGTAGGGTAAAATGTCAGAACTCTTCATAGTTCTCGATGTTTACCAGCTGAGTAATCTAGAGCAATTATTTTTAAATATCTGAGCTTCAGTTTCCTATTATAGTGAAATTTAAAAGTGATAATGCTTATAAATTTCATAGTATATTTATAGTGCTTAAATAAATGATAGCTAATAGTAGTTATTCAATATTAGTAGCAACAGCAGCAGTAGCAGTAATGATAGCGGTATCGTGATAGCCGTAGTAGTTGAAGCATACGCAGCAAAGGAATCTAACATTGAAATAATGCCAACATATAGCAGATATTTTTACGAAGCAGCCAGTGTAGCTTATCTTATTTAATCCTCACAAGAAACGGAACAGGTGTTTTGTGTTTTGTTTTGTTTTCATTAGTTAAATGAGGTAAATGAGACTCAAATTGTTGAACTGATTTTCCTGAGGTAACTCACATGGCAATTGACAAAGCTGGGATAAGAAGCTTGTTGTGTCTAATTACCAGGAGGTTGTGGTGCATGCATTTGCAGTGACATGTTTGGGAGGAAGCTACAAAGTAATTTAGATGGGCAGTTGGACATTCCCACATCCCAGTCATGGAGGAATTACAGGAGCGGAAGCCCAGAGGAAACACAATGTTGGCCTCCAGAATTTTTGTTAAGAAAAATCCATCCATGTGCTTAGCTAATGTTGAACACGTTCTGTCTCCCAAGCTCTGTATTTTGAACCTTTGTCCACATTATTATATTATTGTGTTTTCCCCATGATACAAATAATCTTAATAGTATTGATAGTAAACAAATGCAGCATAATTAATTTCAAAAATTTCCATGCTGTCTTCTATCAGAAAGATTTATAGACTCAGTCAATATTTCTTAAAGCAAAACAATTTTGACAGCCTAATTAAATTTCTAAACATCATAAACTCCGTGTTTTAAATATAAATATGAAAGCATATACACAATGCATGCATAACTATGCATATAGAGATATATAATTTACTACCTAATTTCACAAGCAATGTGAAAGAGATACTAGTCAACACTAGAATTTAGTATTTTTCTCTCCTTTTCATGTAGTATATGAGACTATTTATCCTTTAGGTTTTTGTTTTGTTTTGTTTTGTTTTGTTTTGTTTTTTGAGACAGAGTCTTGCTCTGTCACCTAGGTTGGGGTGCAGTGGCGCGATCTCAGCTCACTGCAGCCTTCACCTTCTGGGTTCAAGCAATACTCCTGCCTTAGCCTCCCGAGTAGCTGGGACTACAGGCGTCCACTACCACACATGGCCAATTTTTATATTTTTAGTAAAGATGGGGCTTCACCATATTGGCCAGGCTGGTCTCAAACTCCTGACCTCAAGTGATCCACCCACCTCAGCCTCCCAAAGTGCTGGGATTACAGGCATGAGTCACCATGCCTGGCCTCTCTATCCATTAGATTCTGTAGAAGAAACAGGCACCAAACACATTTTTCAAATACACTGGCTGATAACAACTCTCATTTTTAAAGTGTTTTCATTTTACCTCTACAGATAGGAACAGGAAAATCCCACGAAGCTGTATTAACTGAATTGGCTATGCAGGTGAGCTGAGGGTGGCCATCAAGGATGTATCCAGTTACACAGCTGTAGCGGATCTTGTCCCCAACATCGAATCTTGTACCATATAATACACCTTTGGGCGGAACACCAGGATTTCCACAAGAGCTACTCTGCAATTCTATTAAAAAAGAGGAAAAGGAGAGTTTACAGTTATTTCAATAAGCAGTTTATTGTTTTAGCTTTATAAAATTATATATGTAGATATGGATATTCTTATTTCTTTGGAGAAGAGTCACTGAAAGGAAATGTCTTCTATTCCAATACATGTGACAGTGAAATATGGGAAGAAAACTAAACTTTATCACAGAGGTATTATTGGTCATTCTTTATGCTAGAAAGTTTTAGATATTATATTACTTAGTCTTCAGAGCACTACTCATATTTTTACTCATATATTAATATTTACTCAGATAAGTAAAACAGGATAATACCATTCACATGACTTTTTCAAAGTTACATCCTAATAACATAGTAATAAGCAAATTCATTTCCTTAATATTATCTTCAGTCCTTCAGCACTTAATCTTAAACCATGAACCTAGATAAAATACACATTTTTCATGGAAAACTTTATTTCATTTAAATGAGAAAAATACAGTGGAGTAGTAAATGGTCAATTTTTAAAGGGAGGGTGAGCTAGAATTCCAGCTCTATTATTTGTTAACCTTGAGTGTATATTAAGAATGATAATAATAAGTGCAAACAGTTATAACATTTTAATTAGATCAATAGGCAAAATATATGGAAAATGATATATCAGAATGTTTTACCTATCACCTTCTTATTCTATTAGTTGATGCTTAAAACTAAACAAGTATACAAGCATAAGAGTTTTTTAAATAATATTCAATTCAGAAAAAAATCCAACTTTAGATTAAATGAAAAAAAATTGTTGAAAATAGCAGAACTTCAGGAATAGAAATATTAGAGATTATTTGTTCTCATATTGTTTTCTAAATTTTTATTTTGTTACTGTTATATTATCTTTATACTACAAATAATAATAAAAACACAAACAGTAATTAATGAACTAAAAGATATTCCAATTTGAGTAAAGTCAGTAGTTAACAGTATTGTGCAACCATTAATTTCTTAGTTTTGGCCATTTTACTGTAGTTACATAAGTAGTTATATTAAGGAAGACTAATTAAGACTATATGGGAACTACAGTTCTTGCAAAATAATAAGCTGAAAGTTATGTTGCAATAAAAAGTAAAATATTTTCCCATTTTGCTTTGATATTTATTTCATTTGTGCAGTTACTAAATTCTATATAATATTACAATGCTAATTCAAATAATTACAAACCATTGTAATAATTAAAATATCAATGTCAATATTAAGCAAAAATATTAAAATACAAAATGGTTCACAATATATAGCTTGATTTTGAGAGTGTTTTTTAAACTTACATTAATTTTTTGTCTAAACTTTTCAAAGCTAGTAAAAGAAAAATCACAGATTAATTTCCACTATGAGGTCAATTTAATCAAGAAAAATGTATTGAGCACAGGACATCCATATATTTTAGAGAAAAAATATTTACTTTGAGTTTTAAAAATGTAGTTTCAGATTTCTTAAAGCTAGAAAAGTGAAGAAATTGGCTAATATTTACTAAATGTAAATGGTTTTAATAAATAGGCAATTTTCTTAATAATACATTCTAAATTTAATTCGTAAAATATTTAAAGTGTCAGTAGTGAAGGTTATTTCTAATTTTTTATTTTTTTATTTCTCCAAGACATATGCTATATGTGAATTTTCAGTAAAACAATACAAATTTATTGTCTGTGAATTTTGAGCAACTTTTAAAGAAACACTTTGAACAGTAGTTTATTTTGAAATACTTAACTTTTTGGAAAATTATTTGATTAATAGATGAGATGTTTGCTCCAAGAGACAGTGAGGTTAATAAGTTTTGACAAAATGAATAAGAATTCAATCTCCTGAATATAGTAATAACAAAGGAGATACTTTTAATGAAACTACCACTTTTGGTCTTAGAATTAATCCACTCCTCTTCCTTCCACCCTCTAAAAAATAATTAAGGTCAGGACTTCAATTATCATAAAGTTATATGTCTAGGAGAAAAGTGGTTTCCAAATTATGTCACAGGAAGCAACTAGGTGGGGAATAAAGTGAAAGAGAATAAAGCTCTGAGTAGTTTTTGGACTCAAAATTAACTTTGATTTAAATGAACAAATAAATGTTATCCAGAATAAAGTACCTAAAGCAAAACGGAAATCATGTCAGATGAAGCAGTGAATGAATAGTAACACTGAATGGAATCTTAATAGATTACCTAATCTCCTGCCTTGTGGCTGAATTACTTCTAAAACTGATAAAAATTTAGGTTATTTCTAAATGAAACTCAAAGAAGACAATTTTAAAGCATATCTGGACTTCACTTTCAGGAAAGGCCTGCTGTTGTTTGTGCCTGTTTATCATCTTCATATAGAGAAGCATCTACCCATCATCCTCTGTTAACTGAGTAATTCATAAAGACAGTTAAGATATTTTACATTCAGGTTTAATCAATCCTGATTCTATAACCATTGCTCATGGATTATATTTTTTGTCTTCTTCCAACCCTTTAATTCAGGACTTCTCTCTATGCTATCTATGTGCATTTTCAAAGGCACAGCAAGTACAATGTGTCACTAACTGAAGTATATAACCCACCATCAAAAAAGAGTATGTTCTGATTGAACATTCTCCTCTTACTCTTAATGTTTTAAAACTAAGTAGTGCTGCATATTTAAACTTTTGAATTAAATTTACTTTTAAATAATAAAAAGTTTTAGAAATTGCTAAGATAGACTAGATTTTAGATAATGTTTCTGCCAGCCATCCAGAGTTTGAATTTCAGAACAGAAAACCAAACACCACATATTCTCAATTATAAGTGGGAGCTGAAAAATGAGAACACATGGACACAGAGAGGGGAACAACACTTACTGGGGCCTCTTGTGGGAGGGTGGGGGTGGATAGAGTATTAGGGAAAAGAGCTAATGCATGCTGGGCTCAATATCTAGGTGATAGGTTGTTAGGTGCAGCAAACCACCATGGCACACTTTTACCTATGTAACAAACCTGCACATCCTGGACATGTACCCAAACTTAAAAAAAAAAATTTTTTTTAAAGAAAATGAATTAACCATGTTCAATAAATCAAAATATAAAATAATTATTAAATATATATTGTAAGGATTTATAGTAAGTGATGATATTGCTTAAAATATATAAAATTATTAAGAAAAATACAGATTTATGTGAAGAATTTTTTTGTAATTCATCAGATGTACATGCAAGCTAGACATATTATACTTGTTATCTCAATGTGTTTTGAAGCAAGTAATTACATCTAAAAGCAGAGTTGCAAAATATAAAATAATTATTAAATATATGTCATAAGTATAGTAAGTGATGATATTGCTTAAAATATATAAAATTATTAAGGAAAATAGAGATTTATAAATATAATGAAGAATTTTTTTGTAATTCATCAGATTTACATGCAAGCTAGACACATTATACTTGTTATCTCAATGTGTTTTTGAAGCAAATTATTACAACTGAAAGTGGAGTTGCTGAAAAGACTTCAGTTATCTTCTTTTACCAGCAGATGACAGTAATATATTGATTAAGAGGCTTAGGTGACTAACACAAAATAATTATAGAATCTGACAAGTTGTCTTCTAATGTCCCATAATACAAAGATTAAAATGGGATTGGGGTAGGGGAGGCAGTACTTTAAAACTATTTACACAATATTCTTGGTTGAGCACTTAGAGTGGGCAGGTTGGTGAACTGAGATCACTGGAAAATAAACCTGAAGAATTTGTACTCAAAATATGTCTCTGAAAATGTCAGAGACCCTTTATGTTAAGTTTACTGCTCTAGGCATAACAAATTATTTAGTCTAATTAAAATCCATCTGGTTTTGGCTGGAAATGTGTATATTTTATTTATCTTCTCTTCTCACAGTATTGAGATTATCAGCAAATATGAAGACATTTTGACAACATAGACTATTCTAAAGTGTAAAGGATTTTTGATATTGCAAAATAATTCCTTGGAAAATATATAAGATAAATTTTTAAAAATCCATTTGTGTTTAAAGGGGTAGAGTTCAGTGACACTCTTCTCTATTAGTTGAAAGAAAAGATAAATTACTTGGTAAGTGACACTGACACTATTTTATTCATCAGAAGCTTTTAAGAGTTACCACTAACATTGCTCTATGATATGTACTAGTTAATACTACAACATGTCCCTTGCCTTCTGAGTTAACAATTTGAGAAAGTCAGCCTTCATTGTTGAGTATCAGCTTTGATAGGCATTTGGGCATTCTTCCACTTGTATCTCACAAAACACTCGACATGATGGGTATAATTCTCCCCACTGTGTAGAAAGGAAAACTGAGACTCAGGAAGATTAAGTAACTTTCCAAAGGCCACCCACTAATAAATAGTAGACTTGTGGTTCAAACCTAGGTTTCCTAACTCAAAGCCTTAGATAATTTCACAATTACATATTGCTATCTACAAAAGGCAGATATTCATTCCACAAGTATTTATTAAGCATCTATCATCAGCAATGCTCTGGGGATATAGTCCAGCAAAAGGTAGACATGGAGTTTATGATTTGGCGGCTACCAAAAGTAATAAATGAGTAATTTACAGAATATTAATTGTATTGCGACATGTGGCAGAAAGGATACATGTAAGTTATACTAAAGGCATATAGTGGAGAAATCTGAATTAGTACTGATTAAGAGGAGATCTGGAAAGGATTTCCTGATAAAGAAAGGCTTTAATTGTGATCTGAAATGGATAAAACGTTAGTTTTTGTTTGTCTGTTTCTAAGGGCAGTGAACAAGTATATTTGAAATAGAAAAGTATAAGAATCAAAGTACCGTAATAGTTATTAGGTTTGGCAATACAATGAAGACAGGTTTCATGGAAATAGTAGGGTAGGGTAGAAACTAGATTGGGAAAAATATTTCAAAAGAGTTGATCATAGATGGCTTCACGCAGTGATGTATATCCTTTGCATAGGCTCATAAATATGAAGGAGAACTATTTCCTCATTAAATATTTGGTTGTGGGGTGCTATCTGCTTTTTAGAAGAGTAATTAAGAGTAAATAATTAAAATACATTCTATAAATGTACAAGTGAGCAGAGATTTTCATAAGCATGCATGATATAAAGTGTGTAAGTTTACTTATTTAATACTAATTCAATATTGAGTGGGAAAATTGTGATAAAAGGGATTATCAAAATTAATTTAAAAAAAATTAGTAGCCAAAATGATGTATGCATATTATTTTAATATGAGAATACCAATTTTATAACAGGTGATATTATTACATAAAACAATATATGTTAGTCATGTATATTTTTAGCAAGCACTCAATATGTGACAAATATTATTAACTCAATAAATTGCAGTTTTATTATTATTATAATCAATTGTGTATTTGAGATATCAAAATTAGGTGTGATTATATTATGATCTTCTAGAAGTCATGTCATAAGTATCAAATTTTCATTAAATGTAATGAAGTATGTTAGATCATTCTTGGTCTTAAAAATTAATTAAAAAATAGTAATTTAGTCAAGGGTAAAATTCAATTGCTCCTCTCCAAATCATAAAGGAAATCCAAGGTCTAATCTTAACTTTAGGCAGAAAATTTGTATAAATAAATTCACAAAAAGTCCCCTATAGGTGTCATTGATTTCTTCATTCTTTTGTCTGTTATTTGGTATCATATATTAAGCACCATTCCAAGCACAGTAGTTATCAACAGATATATTTTTTGAATTGCAGGCTAAAAAAATCCAGATAATTTTTAAAAAGAAAATAAGTAAGTTAAGTATGCAATTTAAATCTTGAAAGAGAGTATATATAAAGGACAATAGGAGAACAAAATTTTTGTTATGGTTTCCTTGGAGAAATAAAATAAAACTCTATCAAGAAATTTAGAAAAACAAGTGTGTGATTAATACTAATAAACATATTACAACAGCCTCATTCTTTAAAAAAAATAGCCAGTTTGTTGGGAGCATATGGATAGTTGCAAAAGGCAAAATGTTTCACAAATTATCAGGAAGAAAACCTTACCTTGAAAATTGGAATGAAAAATTTAAAAAAGGGATAACAGACATCTTGACTACAGAACTGCATAATTATTCAGTCAAATAGATGAAGCATGATCCTGCTGAGATCAATTAACAATGCTTTAAAACACTGCAAAATTATATCTACTAAGGGAAGTGAAATCAAGTTGTTTGTACTTCTTAGAGAAAATTAATCTCAGGGTTTATTTCCCAGACGATTAAAAATAATTTAGGAGAGCATAACATCAAGCTGATACAAAATGTTTTGCACCTAGTACCTCTCATCCTGAAACTTCCAAACACTTAACAAACAAATCCATTTTCCAAATTTTTTAGTGATACGAAACGTTCTTTATTACAAATATTGAACCATTTCATTCACACAGGACATAAAGGGCGTAGTTTGGAATTTACCTGGGGACTTCAGTTTGAGCAAACATTTTGTGAGTGTTTTGAATCACCTATTGCATCTATAACATCCTCATGGTCTTTTCTTTCAGTACATGTAGCTGAATGAAATTTATTTCTATATACATTTACTTCCTCACCAGACTTTGAGGATCTTGAGAAGAGGGACTCTAATTCATCTTTGTATATCAAGAATTTAGCACACTGTGTTGTTGCCAAGCAAAAAAGAATTAAACTAATTGCATTATCTCCTTGAGTAGAAAAATTTAAAAGTTAATTGTCACACAGATCTCGTAGAATTAAATGTTTAAATACAAAATAATAGAGTGGAATCTGTAGTATAGAAGAAAGTTGTAGGAATAGCATGAATTAAACTTGTTTTAATAAGCACTGGATCACATTGGCACCATGTGATTTTGTATGAGTCAAATTACATAGTTACATGATTCAATTCTGTTTCTCGGTGAAAATGCATTCACTTCTGTAGGCCATTTCCTTTCCATAAGCATAATTTCTAAGCTGGAGTCATGTCACAGACCTCACTGGGATGCTGGAGATATTGCAAACATGAGGCCATATTTGCCATTTTGGAAGTCATCCTGAAACTTCAAAAAGGTTCAGAGTTGCTAATCAAAAGGACAACTATTATATGTTATTTGTTATTATTATTCTTATTACCATTATTTGTTATTATTTTAACTTACTGAAAGGGAACCCAAATAAATTACTGGTTGCTAGAAAAGAAATAAGAGCAAGACAGTACTGTCTTAGCTGGGCTGCCTAAGAGGAAAATAGAGTATTGGATTGATTTTAGGGAAGAACGAACACTGATTAAAATGTATTGTAAGCAGTAGGAGAAAAGCCTATTGTCATTTTTTAAAAATATTTCGATAAGTCTCAGGGTAAGATGGATATGTTTCCAAAGGAAGAAAATATGAAGCACTGGAAAAGTTAGTGTAAAACCAAACACATACAAATTTATGCTATGTTGGTAATATCATTCTGTTTTCATATTGTGGATATAGATAAGGTCCACTGGCACTACAGAAAAATATTTGAGCATCAGATGTAGATTTATGGTTAAATACAAGGTAGAAAATACCTTGCACCATATACAAGGACAAGCCATTAGTTATGCTGATGCATGAATGGTAATGCCCATTCAATTGGAAATATCTGTGCCCTTTTATTGGCTAAATAAATTTTATCACCCAAAATGAATTTACAAAAACAATATTATATTTTTGTTTTGTAAACTCTATAACCACCATTGTGTTAACATAGTTGGGTGAAAGGATCATGAAATATAAAAAGTTATGATTATTAGAAGCTAACTCTGTTGTACATAACTACCAGAATATTACCAAAACCAAAGAAATACAAATACAAAAAGGAGGCATATTAGCAGCCATACTCACATTAAAGTTTCTGAACATGGAATAATGTTGCATTTAGCACAGAGTAGCATTTGATAGATTGATTCAGAATAATAGAAAAATATGAATAGACTCTCCTCTGACAGAATTGGGACAAGTATCTGTATTAAGACTTTTGGATAAAGGTAATTTAATTCTTTAAAAAGATGTGTTAAGCCGATCATGGATAATTTACTGGAATTATATATTCATCAAATATGATGACTGAGAAATGCCACTGTATTTTAGCAATTAATCCATCACCAAATAATTATTGAAGCCCGAGGCACAAAAGTCAAATGAGTATAAAATATGACACCATTTCTGTCTTGTTGAAACATAACTCAAGTTGGAAAAATAAGACATACATGGTAACGACCTAGAAATTAAAAAATAAAACTGATTCCATAAGCTGATTTTTAAAAAAATTTTTTTAACTATTATATACATATACTAAACGAAGACTATTTTATGAAATAAGGTAAGTAAGTTTTTAGTTGGAGAGGATTCAGAAGAGTCAAATAAATCATATGAATAAGATCCATACAGAGGAATATCCAAGACGTAGTCAAGACTGTATGCAGAATAGGTTGGTTTTAATACATTGGTCTGAATAGGTTGATACATATGAGGAAACACAGAATGTAACTTCAGAAAATAATCTTAGGGTTGCACTTTGGAAAGACTTGAAATTAGCTGATTTAGGGTCAATGCTAAGCTGCTGCTGATGCTGCCAAAAAAAAAAAAAAAAACTCACAACGAATTGCTTAAATAAGATAGCAGTTATTTCTCTTCATGTGACTCTCTCATTGCTCTAGACTAGGAGAGATTGGACTGTGCGCTCAGGCCATCAGGGACTCAGTTTGTTTTCCAACTTGCTACTGTATCCTCCCCTAGGGCATTGCCTTTGTCCTTTGTAAGGAGAAGCTGGGTTGCTGCAAATGTTGAATTCCAGGCTACTGAGTTGAATGAGACGATGTTAAGGGAAAGCAACAACAACAACAGCAACAACAATAGCAACAACAACAACAACAAACTTCCCTGGGAGATGCACAGCAGTTTTGTTGTTGTTGTTGTTATCTTTTTTCTATCAAGGCCCACTATAGTTCCTCATGGAACAGAGACGTGGTGGAGCAGAAAATAGATGATTACAATACATTATCCCATGTGGGTAAGCAAATAAAGGGGAACAGTCCACAGTTAAAGATCATGGCCATGCACAGATCCTGTCGGACAGAGATTCTGAAGCACTTCCTGCCCTGGCAGACCCTGGTCCTGTTCTCTAGGAGGTGCTCCTTTCTCCTGCGTCCTCTGTTGTCCCCTGGCATTTTCTGCTAAATAGTCCATTCTTGTCCACATTCTCTGTGGTAAAATTTGAAGCGGGTATTGAAGAGTAAACTATCTTTGGGAGTGCTTTGAGCTTATATCCTACCTCTGCTAATGCAGGTTTGGTGCTTGAAAATTGCCTTAGGGATTGACAACCAGAGTTTTGCAGATGACTCATATAATTTATTTGGCTAAAACCGCCCCTGAAAACTTATTAGGAATTAATTTATTTGCTTCCAGGTTTTTTTTGGTGTCAAGGAACACTCCTCCCAACCCCCAACTTGTTCAAACCATGGCTTACATTGCCTTTTCATTGGAGCTACCTTGAGGGGATCTGAAACAATAAGCTTGGACGGAAATGCAACATTCCTTACCTGATCTTTGGCCCCAAGGCTGCCTTCCATCCTTAGACTAAGAAACTTATATAAGATTCTGATAAACCTTCTTATCCCCTGCTATACAGAAGCAGTTGGTTTTTCCAACCCATAAGTCCCCAGAATTCAGACTCTATTCACTCTCTTCTTGAAAATGGCCAGTTTATGCCTGAGCTCTTCTCTGTTTTATATGTAATGTCTTACTTGTTCACATTTTGGGGGTACATGTGATATTTTGATACTATATACATACAGTGTGTAATGATCAAATCAGGGTAATGGGTTTTTTTGTGTGGAAAAGCCAAGTCAAACTGTGTTTTTCCTCTACTCCGACACTAAAACAATGGGCACAGAAAACTTCTGTGACCACGAAGCAAGCAATCAATTTTTGCAGTGGACAACAATTAGGTGTCCTCCAATTCAATTATGACATTGTCTACGTGGCGATAGTATCAGATCTCATAGGTTGAGGGCTTAATCCCCAAAACTGACCCCCCAGGCACCAAGCAAAAGTCTGGGCCTCTGGAACCTTTGCCTGACAATCTTCCAGTGGAGTTTTCACTAGGGAGACTCACAGACCTTAAGGATTCACTTGCTTATGTTTACCAGTTTATTACAGAAGATATTACACGGGATACAGATGAAGAGATGCATAAGGTGAGATATGGAAAGGGTCACAGAGCTTTCATTCCCTCCCTGGGAGTGCCACCCTTCAGGAACCTCCAAATGTTTAGCTATCTGGAAGCACTTCATGCCCCATTCTTTTGAGGTTTTTGTGGAGGCTTTATTAAAGAGGCATGACTGATGAAACCAATAGTCATTGGTAATCAACTTAACCTTCAGACCCTCTCCCCTCCCTGAAGGCTGAAAATCTCAACCCTCTACTCCTCTCTTGGTCTTTTGGGTGGCCAGCCTCAACCTTGAAGCTTTCTAGCACCTGCCAACCATCAATCAATTTGTTAGCATCACTTTGGAGTTTCTAAGGATTTTAGGAGTTGTATGCCAAAAAAATGAGGCCAAAGATCAAACATATATTTCACAATATTGGAGTCCACCCCTGGTCTTTGAACTAAAATCCCTTACATCAAAAAGACGTACAACTCAAAAGGTATGGCCAAATCACTAGAATTCCAGTTCATCATTAATAAATAGCTTAGTCTATCATATTGTATGAATGTCTGCTAGACTGAGGCCACTCAGGTGCAGGCTTTCGTTCAATCTTGCTTCCGAAAGCAGATGAGGTCTCCACAAACCTATAGCTTCACCCTTTCAGACATCTGGTACAGTTCAGCTAAGAGACAATGTCTTCTCTAGCTCTGAATCTCCTTCAACGTGTTAACTAATATTAGGTTTCTCTCAATTTATAATCCATTCATTTATTCCATAACCTTCCAGTTACTCTTTCTCCTTTTTTCCATCAATGTCCAAACTTTTTTCACCTTTGGAAGGGACGTCAGAATCATCACTGTGCTGGTCTAGATTGCAGGCAGCAATACTAGTGGGTAGCAAGTGCTTCCCCAGCAGTTCATTTCAACACCTACTTAGGGTATGGTTACATAGGTCAGAACTATAGGGCCATTTTTAACACCAGGCAATATAGGCTGCATTCACTGTTAACTCAAATTTTGCCAGATTGTAAAGGCACAACCCACCCCCATCAGGCACTTAAGAATTATGGCAGAAGGTTCTTTTTTGTGTGTTTGTTTTTTCTTTTAGAAATCATTCTTGTTTCCGCCACTTGTATTTGCAGTCCTGGTCCTAGGACCACTTACCAAGTAGGGAAAGGAGAAAAAAAAGTTGAGGTGATGTGGGAAGAAAGAAAAGGAAAGAAGCATAATCGTATAATCATTTTACTGGCTTACTCCTCCTTTGGCAATAATCACATAGTCATACCAGTATCCTTCCCCATCCCTCTTTCTCAGATCAACCAGAAAAACTGAGGAAAATCTAGTGAGGACACTCCTTTAGTCCCACTCATGTTGAGTATTAGCACAGGTCCATGAAGGTGTGTAAGCCAGCCCTTCATGCTTTCATCTCCCCCTGTTTTAGACAACCAATGTTTTAATGTCCATTCCACTTTTCTATTAAACTTTCTCTGAGGAGGATATATCTTTGCTCATTGTTGAAAATTACGGGCTGTACAGTATGTTTCTTGGTCTGAAGAAATGAAAGTCGGATGTCCAAATCTGTGTATTTTGGTGTGTGTGTGTGCGTGTATGTGTGCGTGTGTGTGTGTGCATGTGTGCATGTGTGTGCGTGCGTGTATATATGTGTTGTAACAGCACTCGGGGCATTTGCATCTTTCACAGGACAAGCAAAACCCAGTCCATCATCAGTGTCTATTCCTATCAAGACCCATCGTTATCTTGCCAGGGATTCCAAAATCTGTCTCACTTGCAAGCTATGTTCAGGACTTCCCACCAGGGAATCTGCCCCGTATCTGTCAGCATCCTCTGTCTCTCTTGCTGGCACACAAAACCATTCTTATTGACATTATGTGCCTGAGAAGGTATAAAAGGAGCCTGATCAGATTCAGCACTCCTATATCCACTCATTTCATGGACCCAACTGGCCCTCAGGAGAGCACCCCAGGATATTTGCTTGTCAATTCCAATCACCTTCCACACCTGGAAAAGGGTTCTTCATGGCCATCAACATGTTCTATTTAATGTGAGCTCAAATTTCCATAGGGCTGTGCCCTATGTGGGCATCCTTCTAATAAGACAGGTTTCTATTGCCCTCCTCCCTGACCATATGGCCAGGTTATTGGCCACTACCCACAAGTCAGTAAAAACTCACAGAGGAGGTGCTACCACCATTCAATTTTTCCATCACTGATGGAAAAACAACATGTAATTCAGCCCACCAAGCTGATTTATTTTTACCTTCTTTAGTCAAAGTAGCAGCCTTTCAAACAGGATGTTGTCCATTTACCTTTGAACCATTGACTACAAACCAAGCAACCCTTTGTTGGTCAATTGAAAGCCGTTTATAGGGCACTCTCCTATTGTCAATAGAACCCAGCAGCTCCTCACACAGTTCCAGAGTCAGCCCTAGTGGAAAACAGGCTCCCTGCTTGTGAGTGTCCCCTCCTTGCCTTCTCCAGGTAGCATGACCCTGTATAAACCATTTCCATTTTATTATGGAACTCTTCTGGGCACTGCTACACCATTAGAGTTCCCTGACATCACTTAGACAGCATAAGATCATTTTACATCCTTTGGTCACATGGATAGCTTTATTTAACGTTCCATAGCAAGGCAGGAAATGCCCCTCAAGTGAAAAATTTCTAGTCCCAAGTCCTCGTAGTTGTTGCTGGGAGAAGTTCACGAGCTTTTGCCATGAGCCCCAGTAAACGCTCTACAGAGGGCTAGAAAATGAAGAATTTGTCCCTACCAGCACTCCAGCTTCTACTCTACACCATGTGTGCTTGGGCAATCTTACTGGTTCCCATTGGGGATTTTCAATTAATATTGGTGGAAGGGTGGATTTACATACCTTCTGTTTTACAGAACTAAGTAGGGGGATATTAGTTATATACAATACTTATTCTCATGAATATGAGATTATGTCTGTGAGGTGGGCAGGGGGCTGTTAGGAGGAACCCTTTTCGCTTTGCTGGGAGTTTTTTTCCTCCTCCTCCTCCTCCTCCTCCTCCTCCTCCTCCTCCTCTTCCTCCTCCTCCTCCTCTTCCTCCTCCTCCTCCTCTTCCTCCTCCTCCTCTTCCTCCTCCTCCTCTTCCTCCTCCTCCTCCTCCCCCTCCTTTTCCTTTTTCACCCAGTAAATTCCATTCCCCTCACCTTTCAATGTGTCTGCATTCCTAATCCTTCCTGGTCATGTGACAGGAATCCAGTTTTAGCTGAACTAAGGAGCAGATTTCTACATCAAGGGGACTGCTACCCTGAGATCACCACTGGAGTAAAGTTTACATAGAGTCACTGTCACCTTATCACCAACCTCTGAACAGTGAAAGGAGACTGGAAAAAAAAATCACCTAAAATTGTAATTCAAGGATCAAGGAGTTGTAACAAGAGGTGACAAATATGACCACTCTGTTTTATTCACTTAAAGCTGGAAAATACTGGAAACTTCTGTAGTTAAATTGCAACCCTGATAATGAAATCAACAGGCAGAGTCTTCAGGAAAATTGTGTGCATAAATTTCGTGTTTCATTTTTATATGAGTGTACATATTTGATTCACATTGACAACAAGAGAGTCTCAGAAATGTGGTTGAGTTTTGCCTTTTGTTTTTCTCTAACATTTTAAAAAAGAGAGAGTGAAATGGAGATTAATAGAATTTACTCAATCACCCCACCTAATATGTAGGTAACTCCCTTTCATCCTATTTCAGTTTAAAGGTTAACTACCTTTAAACACCCCTACACAATTCTTCTGTGTCCATAAAAGGAAGTCCAATTTCTCACCTGATGATCATGATCCTACAAAATCCTACCCCTTTATACTTCTTCAAAATTGCCTTATGCTTGCCTAGCCACATGCTCTATTTCTGTCAAATAGTCACTGCTTCTCAATATGTTTCATGTATTCTTGCTTCACAGGTTTGCTTACACAATTTGAAATATCTTCACATTTTTTCTTTGCCTATCCAGATATTTCCATTCTTCAAGATCTAAACCAATTCCCACCTTCTCCATAAAGCCTTTCCAAACTCTTCAGTCCACGGTGATTACCTTCACACAGGAAGCAATAGTTTTTATTTTCTATTATATTTATTGACCACTTGTTCAAAAGTCTTTAGACATATCATTCTGCCTTTTATTGTTTCTTTTGAATTCTACATGTTTCTTTAATTTGTAAATTCTCTGTCTATTCAACTGACTTGTGACCATAATCAAGTCAGATATTATACTTTTAATGTGCACCTTTAAAATGCTAACTCTTCAACTCAGATATACTAAGCTCTTATTTGGTTAAAGAATTGTTTTAATTCAAAGAAAAATTGGGGAGATAGGAAAATATGAGAAATTTCAAATTATTTCAAATCTCCTTGGAAACTCAATCCCCTTGGGGGAAAAATTGAATTCTGGATTGAAGCCAAGTACAATAATCCTTATATGAGCAGTAATAGTGGGCAATTGGGAACCACGGCCATAAGAGTTTCTTGGATGACAAGGAGTACAATAAATCTTGATTATTTTGCCCTTCAAGAATAATGCTCAACCTTTCCTCCCTACAGGGATAATTCTAAAAGTATGGGAGAAAATTAAAAACAAGTAGAAGGGCTTGTTCCAGTTGGTTTGCCTTGTTGCAGTTGACCTTATCATTAGACAATGAAATATAGTGATAAAGGTTCCATTAATAAATCAAATAAACCTGCCTTCAAATCCTATCTCTGCCATTTACCATAAGCATATGGAAGTGAGACTATTGATACTTCAATTTCGAGTACCATCATCATTACTGAGATTTATTTGGGTTACTTAAACAAATTAATAGGAACTCACTGATTTTAACTATGTTGTGAGTTTCTTAATATTATCACATTCTAATCTTTATTTAATGGTCACTGGTTCATACTGAAAAGGTGATCATTTTGGCATAAACTAATTTTCCTCAGAAAATATGTATTTATGAACCTTGAGTTTATTGAATATGTCTGATTTCATTCCATTCAAACCACGTTACATTTAACAATGGCAAAGGTTTCCCAATGAAGTGGTTACATTGTTATTCAGTTCATTTATCTTTACTGAGATCTTAACATTTAGAATGTATTTTACCTTTTTAAGCATTATACCTACTAATCATGCTAACTAGTTTTGTTACTGGTTGTAGTTCATGATACACTACAATGAGAATTGCTTCACCAAAGCTATAAAAACCTAATTGAAACCAAGTATGACAATTATCTCTCTGTTCAGTTGCTTGCATTAGACTCTTTCCTCATTCTATACTGTCAGACTGCAAACAATTTTTCCTGATGTGACCTATCCAACTGTATTTCAGGCTTTATTCAGTGAGCAAGCATACTTTTGATTAAAATTAATAGGAATTTTGCATGAATTGAGTGAGAACTAGAGTTATTAGGGTTGTAATATGAATTTAAGTGAGAATTAAGTATTATTGGACTTTCTTATTTCAATTAAGTACCAAAACACTCTTAATCAAGCATATAATTAAATTTAAGAGGAAATGTATTGTGTACTAATTGCCATTGATTATTAATAATATGCTTATTTATGCATGCAAACTCTATAACGGTATATATCTCCAAAGAGTTTCTGAATGACAATAACTGAGTTCTGCATAATAAAACTATTAATGAAATGGAATCTTGCAAGAAATGTCAGAAAGGAAAAATAGCTCATACTTCAGAACTCTTCTTCTCTAAGTTTTCCTGTTGAAAAATCAGAGCAAGTCACATGGACTCACACAGGAGAACATTAATAATTATATACTGCTTCCTTTTTGCAATCATGTTTTGTTTTCTGGGATAATATAATTTGGAAATATTTTATTGAAACGTAAAGAATTCATGTGCTTTAAAAACATAATTAAATCTTTATTTTAGCCTTTAAAATAGTATGTATTCTTTTATTTTGCCATTATAAGCTTTTAGAAATGACTCTTCATGTGTTATAAATTTATAATTTTTTTCTTTTAATCATTTATTTACTTATTAGGTTGGTGCAAAAGTAATTGTGCTTTCTGACATTGAAAGTAATAGCAAAAAAACACAATTACTTTTGCACCAACCAAATAATATTATCTAATGGTCACTTATTTATTAAACACCTACTGAATGCTAAAAATTGGTCTTCAAAGATACAACATTGAACTATATATACTCCTTTTCTCACAGAGCCTGTGAAGTAAACTTGTGAGCAGGTGGTGGAGAGGAATCCTAGATAATAAATACAATGATACATGTAATATTTACTACTGTATTATTAGATAATAATAAATGTTAAAGAGAAATATAAAGTAAGGAAGGGTAGTGGAAAGTCTGAGAAAACATTTCAGGAAATGGGAACTGCAAATGCAAACACCTTGAAGCACAGAATGCATGGAGAGTTAACGGAATGGCAAGAGTCCATTTGGGAATGGAATAACTGAGGGAGAGACTGAGATGAAATGAAAACAGAGTGCCAAAACAAAGCCAGAGCGTTAGACTTTGAAGCCATTGTAAGTATCTTTTCAACTCATTTAATTGATCTCTACCTCTGCCTCTTAAAACATACGTCTATGACGATGTTTTTAGCATTATAAATTATTTCCTTACAGTGGAAAAAGAAAGATTTACTCTCTTTTTTTATCATCCCAAACTATGATCCGCCCCGCCCCCGCCGACTTACTCTTCCCATGATTTTTGTTGAAACAGTGAATGTTAACATTACAACTTTGCAAATGCTATTCTTAGCAAAGGTATTCATTGTTATGAATACTTTTGTTTTCTGAATGTTTGTTTTCCATGACATTAACAATTTCCTGTCTTTTATTTTTCATTTATTTCTTATTGAGTGTAACCACAACTTTACACTCTGCCAATTGTTTAAATCTCTTTCCAATACATTTAAATGTATTAGGCATTCAGCTTCAACTCCTTAAAGAAAAATTTTCAGAGCACTTTAATCTTCTCCATCTGGACATTTGTTTCTATTACTAGAAAGTGTTCTTGATATTAGATTCAACGTTCTTCTTAGTTGGATATTTTCTTTTCTGTATCTTTCAATGTTCTCTTTCTTTGTTACAGAGAAACACCAGTAACTTCCAGAGAATGGGTATTTAAGAGATAAATAATGCATGTGGGTATACATGTTCATACCATTCTCAAATTCCATGATAGTTTCTATGGGTATAGAAATGTTTTTCAACTTTTATGCTGGATTCAGAGGGTAAATGTGCAGGTTTGTTACATGGGCATATTGTGTGATACTACTGTTTGAGGTACAATGATTCTATCACCCAGGTACTGACGCAATACCCAATAGGCAGTTTTTCAGCCCACATCCTCCCTCTTTCCTTCCCAGGTCCAGAAGTCCCCTGTGTCTATTATTTCCATCTTTATATCCATGTGTATTCAGTGTTTGGCTCCCAATTATAAGTGAGAACATGTGATGTTTGGTTTCTGTTCCCATGTTAATTTGCTTAGGATAATGGCCTCCAGCTTCATCTCCATGTTGTTGCAAAACAAAAAAAAACAAAAAAAAAACATGATTTCATTCATTTTACGGCTGCATAGTAATCCATGGTGTCTATGTATCACATTTTCTTTATCCAGTCTGGTGTTGATGGGCACCTAGGCTGATCCCATGTCTTTCCTATTGTGAATAGTGCTGCAGTGAACATGTGAGTGCATGTGTTTTTTGGTATACTGATTTATTTTCCTTTGGGTATATATCCAGTAATAAGATTGCTGGGTCAAATGGTAGTTCTAAGTTCTTTGAGAACCCTCCAAAATACTTTCCACAGTGGCTGAGCTAGTTTGCATTCCCTCCAATGTACGTGTTCCCTTTTTCTCCACAGCCTTGCCAGCGTCTGTTATTTCTTGACTTTTTAATAATTGCCATTCTGACTGGTGTAAGATGGTATCTCATTGTGGTTTTGATTTGAATTTCTTTGATGATTAGTGATGATGAGCATTTTTTCATGTTTGTTTGCCACTTCTCTATCTTCTTTTGAGAAGTGTCTGTGTCTTTTGCCTATTTTAATTGGATTATTTGTTTTTTTTGCTTGTTGATGTGTTTAACTTCCTGAGAGACTTGGATATTCAATTTTTTTCAGATTCATAGTTTGGAAACCATGTACATTAGGATTTGGAAGGCAAGGCCCTGTGCTAATGTTGATGTTTTGAAAATCAAAGCCATTCTGAATTCTGGCACTTTGAATTTGAGCTACTTATTTCTGTTGCTAAAAATCTATGTATCTTCTTACAGTTCAGAGTTTTTTTTTTTTATATATTTGACAATGAAGACATTATTTTCCTAAATTGTTCTAGATGCTTGCTGGGTCTAGAACTCTTTCAATTTTCTTTTGATATGGAATTTCCTTTCAATATGGAAATTCTTGTCGTCTGCTTTATAAAAAGCTATTTGTTTAGCTAATTTCTCCACCTTAATGTTACTAATTTATCTTTCAAAAATGCCTATTATTTGAATACTTTTCTGGACTCAAATGACTACTGCTGCTACTACCACTTTTTCTCTTATTTCTATTTCCTGTATCTCTCACTTTTTTCTCTCCCTTATGGAAGTTTTCTTTAATGTTAGATTTAAACCCTATCGAGTATTTCATATACATATAGTTTTTATATCCAAGAGATTTCTTTTGTTCTTATTTCTATAGAAAATCATGTTCAAGTTTTATATATTTTAGAGAACAATTACATTAGGTTTGTTTGTTCATTTTAGAAGTTTTCTTCTGTTCTTATAGTCCTCCTTTTTCTTTCAAATTTTTTTATTCTGTTTTGGACTTTAGCTTCTATGCTAGAGCACTTCTTCAGAAATCAGATGATTTTTGTTTGCTATTTCTAAGTAGTTAAGTAAAACGCTGAATAAATGTTCTGAGTACAAGTGTGGCATATGATACATTTGTACTTTACTGTGTAGTGATTGTCTTGATTGCTTTGTTAAGAGACTCATTATAACAGCATTTCTTTCCTATTGAACTGCTTATACTCGAAGTAAAAGAATTCTCAATCACCTGCTTAAAGAATACAGACCTAGCTGCAGCTTTCTGAGTTAAGTACTGAAAAATGTGTGTGGTGCATGTGTCAATATTTTGCATGGAAACACTCACTTATTCCATCTCGTATTCGTATTGTGCCCCTCTTTTCAATTGTATCTGAGACCCACTATTCAGAGACTGTTTTACCCCATTCAGAGACAAGACCTCCAATATTTAGCTGAGGTACAAAATGGGAAGATGCCTAGTTGCATGCTTTTGGTCCTCTTATTGCTTCTTAATTGAATTTTCAAGCAATCTTCCTGCTTTAAGCATGACTTTTACTGCCTCTTTTAGAGGTTCTTAATGCCACCAATTCATTAGACTCCCAGGAATTCTGAGCTATAAATTGGATTGCTTCTTAGCTTTTCCTACTAGTGACTTAAGATTCAACCTTCTAATGACTTCTGTCTGTTACTACTGCTTCATCTGATTACCAGCTTCCAAAGTATTGTTTGATTTTAATTATCTCCCATTATCTATATTCTTATGCATTTGTACCATTTAAAAACAATTTAATGTTTGAGATGGGTTTCAGGAGAGAGTAATAGACCACGTGTTTCCTCTTTTATCTAAACACAAAATTCCACATCTATCACTTACACATTCATTGGAAATTGCATAAATGAACTATGATGTGGACATCACATTAAGTATATTGTACAGTAGGTTACTGACTTTAAAACCTCTATGTAATCTTAAATCTAAAAGAATTATTTCTTGTGACATATGCAATCTTGTTTATGAATAAGTATGAAATATTTATAAATGTATACATAGACAATATTTTAGAAGATTTGGAGTTATTATTTTGCAAATGTATTGGACATGCCTGCAAATAAGACTCATTTTGATTTAAATTAACTTCAGTGTATACACAGTTTCATCTTATGTGTCTAAACAATATAAAGCAACATGAATATTGTAGAATTGAAGGACTTAATTTCCATAAATGGAAAAAATATAAAACTTTGTTGAATCAGGAACCAATTGTCTTTGGGGGAAAAAAACCTATACCAAAATATAACATTATTTTAAACATGTTCACATCTGCAGGTGTTTAACGTGATGAAACAGTAGGGGACACTGCCATGCTGCCTTTAAGTTATTATACTAAAAACTTCATTACTCTGTAATTATGGACAAAACTACATACTGGAATATAAAAGATGCATTGCTATAATATGTAACTAAATGTAGTTGTCAGTAATACCATGTATTTCTGAAATGATTGATCAATTGATTTGTTCCAATTGTTAATATAACATACACAGTGTACTCAACAAGTGAAGTTAAAAAAGAGAGGAGAAAGGAATGAATAGCTAGAGCACAGAGGATTTTTAGAGCAGTAAAACCTATTTCATAGGAAACTATGATGGTAGATATATATTGTACATTTGTCAAAAGCCGGAGAATGTACGACATCAAGAGTAAACTCTAAGGTAATCTATAGGCTTTGAATGATAACGATTTGTCAATATAAATTTATCAATTGTAACAAATGTATCATTCTGATAGAGAATGCTAATCCTGGGGGAACACGTGTGTGGGGGAAGGAAATGAAAACTTTCTGTATTTTCTGCTCAATTTTGCTATGAAACAAAAATTGCCCTAAAAAGTAAAGTTTTTAAATTTTTCAAAAAAAAAACCCGAAACATAATAGTTAATATTGATGCAGTAAATTTTAATAGGCCTCCATAATCTTAATCCTGCTATAATCTTTCACAGTGGCCTATACCTAGCTTACAAACAAGCAGCTTTCACATTGTTTAACTGAGCCAAGAAAGATATTTACTATGTATTTCGTTAAAGTCTTGGCAACTTACTACATATTTCATTAAAGTGTTGGCATAGGTTATAGAACCTTCCTCCATCTTCAATTGCCCCTGATCTCTTCCATCTACTTCTCTTACACTGTTCTAGTCCCCACACTCAATTACAGGTCATTCATTGTGCCTCTACTTCACTGACATCAAGAGTTCAAAGACATTTAATGGTTGTCCTTAATTGTCTTTTATATCTGCAAAAGCAAGTGATCGAGCTATTTTTTTTCCTTTCTTTCTTATAAAAAACACTCAATACTGAAAATGATTTCCCATGACACTTGCCATTACCCTATTCCAAGCTTTTTTTTTTTTTTTTTTTCCAATCTTCAGGTGCTTGTTAAAGACCTTTGTATTTCAGGAAATACATGTGATGTTGAAATCTCTGTAACAGAAGCAGACTATTGAAAGAGCTGAGATCTAGAACCCTTGGTATTACAAGTTAGAAAAAAGGTATTTTGAAACTGAGCCTTCAAATGGAATTGGTAGGCTAGGAAAAATAATCACCTCTGTGATGATTATGATTTTATTGAGTAGGAATGCCAGAGAAAATACAAGCCCAGTTAAATGTGAATTTCAGATAAGTGAATATTTAATATAACTAGATCTCAAGTATTGCAGGAATGTTTTGTATTTTTATTTGCTAAATCTGGCAACTCTAATTTTGGGGATTCTGCATAAATGAAGGAGGAGGGTTCTCTAATGTACAATGGACTACATTTCCCACCATCATGATGAGAACGAACCTAACCGTGAGTAAAAGTTACATAAATATATATAGAGATATTTAACTACTATTCATATCTATATCTCTATTTAACTTTTACTTGAATACATATATATAATATTCATATCCTAATATATATAGGTAGATATATATATATATAGGTAGGTAGATATATATAGGTAGATACACACACACACACACACACACACACACATGCATATATAGTGCTCAGTGTTAAGGGTTTGGGAACAAATCCATATCCACCTCTTTGACTTCACTTCCTCTCAGAGGATAAGTTGTACATCCTTCTGATACAGATATTAGGGGACAACTTATGGTATGAGGAAAGGTGTCATCCTTGCCAAATGCTTTCAGTTAATTTATTAGGAAATGTCATTCTCTAATAAATATTGGGCAGAAACTTCAGTCCCTTTCTCACTCCACGAGATACTTATCTAATTTTTCTCTTGCATGATAGCTTCTTTTTGTCTTTTCTCTCTTGAGCTATTAGCTATTTGTCTGCAAATGTTTTTTGTACTCCTCTTATTTTTTTCTTTTTATAGAGTCATGGGGCCACAAGAAAAAGAAAAAAAAGTCATTCTACTGGAAAACTTAAAAAATATATTTGATTTGGCTCTTCAATTATGTACAAAAACTCACTGGGTGAAGATGGAATGGAAGACTATTCAGAAGAAAGGACATTTTGCAAAGACAGAGGTATGAATACACACGACTTATTTGGGAAAGGTGGGCAGACTGGGGTGAATAGACTTTAGAAGATACTGTTATATAGACAAATGGACACAAAGCTTTAAAGACATTTTGGGGTCAGATTGTAAAGAACCTTGTAAACATTACCTTAGATTTTAGCCCACAGTCAGAACAGCACATGAAACACTTTCACAAAAGTTAAAGAGCATGACGAGGATTTTATTTTTTAAATGTAATTATGAAAAGAGAATCAAGGCTGAACTGGAACAGAGAGCAGGAGAAGACTAGAGACGACAGAAGGAGACTTCTTCAACTAGAGAAAAAAAAGTCTTGAACAGTGGTAAACTAATTATTTCCTATCAGTCAATTAAAGTCCCTTTCACACTTAGGAATTTATCATGGCGTTTTATTTCCCATTGCAGAAAGACTGAAAACTTCCTGGCATTAATGACACCTACGATTTAAATCACTTTTCTCATATAATCATTTCTTACTCTACTGGTTTGTCTAAGTGTGTCCTTACAACTTGTAGTAAAGTGATTTTAAAAGTATCTCAAGCCCTGACATTCTGTTTGTGCGATCTCAGGAAAGTACTTAAACCCTCTGCGGAACAATTTTCTTACTTGTTTTATTAAGGCATGGTCTATGTCTACTTTGTCCATTATTGTATTTTAGCCCAGAGTACATGACATAAAAAGTTTTCAATAAACATTCACTGGTTAAATAGATTGATAATAATATCTATCTCGTATACAGGCTGAGCATTACTAATCCAAAAACCTGAAATTCAAAATTCTTCAAAACCCAGGATATTTTTGAGTGTAGACAAGATGCTACAAGTGGAAAATTCCATGTCTGACCTCATGTGATGTGTCACAGTCAAAACTTTGTTTCATGTACAAAATTATTGAAAATACTGTACAGAATTGCCTTCAGACTATATATATATATATATATATAATATACATATAAAAACATAAATTTCATGTTTAGACTTGGGCCACATCACCAACACATTTCATTATGTTATGCAAATACTACAAAAAAATGCAAAACAGTTCTGTACTAGACAGTGGTCCTATGGGGATCGAATCAACAAATGCAGGGGATAAGCATTTGTGAAGAGTTAAGCCATGTTAAAAAGTTAGTTTGGTAATTATTTGGTGCCAAATCTTATATGTATATATTATTATTACTGTAATGATGTTGAGTCTACTTATAAAAGTAATGTATATTTACTGTAGGAAAACTTTAAATTATAATAAATTATGAACAAGTGAACATTATTATGCCATGCAGAGATAATTAGCAGGAGGTGCTTATCTCCAAGCTTTTTCTGTAGAAAATACACATTTTAAGATGATCTTATAGTACAGAATATTTTATACATCATTTTTCTATCAATAATAATTGTAAACATCATATAATCATTTTATGACATAATCTTAATAGTTCAAAATAATTTACTTTATATATTCAACAATGTCTTCAATTATCTGTTTATTAGATGGCACTACATTGTTCTAGGTGGACAGAACTAAATGGAGAGAATGTTTTGTATAAAATGCTTACCATAAGAAGACTCAGCACTGGTGTCATGTAACTAACTATATTCGAGAAGCATATATAATCTTTATAAATGTAGTTGTTCCTATTGTATAAAAATAGTAAAAATAAACCAATTAATGTTGGGATAATCATACATGAATACCTATTTATTTCTGTAATACATCTAAAAAGATTAATGCAAACTTCAAGTTATTGTGCAGTGGTTATCCATATGGAATTCAAGTAGATACCAAAATTGATTTCTATTCTAGCTTTGCTTTTTATTAGCTTGGCTGACCTTCAACAAGATCCTTCATGTTCATCAGCTCCAATTTTTGTATATGTAAACTGGAGATAATAACTTCCACACATGGATTACTTCATATCATAACTCTGCACATATGCTATCATCCTGTTAAATTTAGTATGTGTATGTTGTACATACGTACTATATATGTGATGTATTACCCATGTGGAATTGGAGTTGAGGCCAAAATTGATTCATATTCTAGCTTTGCTATTTATTAGCTGGGTGACCTTCAGCAAGATTTTTCATGTTTATCAGCTCTGATTTTTGGAGCTGACAAACATATACATACTAAATTGACAAAGAAAGTCACTAACCACCATTTTAAAATATCCTTCCTTTTCCTTCCACTTCATACACTAACTCAGAAGGGTTGTGTTTGTTTTCAGGTTTTGTTCTTTTTTAAAAGAAGTCCATAATTACATTTTAACTTAGTATTAAAGTTTTTTTTGGACAGACTAAATGATTATTTATTTTGCAATGTTAGATATTAATATGACTTAATCATTACTCCCTTAAAGAGGTAGAGGAAGTGTTAATAACAGTAGCCTTACTGAAGCTCTCTACTGACCATTTTGGAAACTGCAGCCCATTTTTCTATTCTCCATTTAATATAATTAATACCTTGTTTTCATTTGGAAAATGTGTGGGATTATCAAAATCCCCACAATAATTAAACAGAGCCAACGTTAGAGATATTGTAATCTGAAATTACTTAAAAAAGCAAATCAAGTATTTATTTTCCTGCTTGAAATAAATTATTTCTTTCTAATTTCAATTTCCAATAGATGTTGAGTATTAATTATGACTCTCATTATGCTAATTGGAAACAAATGTATTTTCATGATGGTATTAGCTTAAATTATATATATTTAAAATTAAACATATTCAAGTATATATAATTTCAAATATATATAGTATATATTTGCAACTGAAAACAACAGCATACTGAAGACGGTTCATTTATATTTTCTTTATCTGAATAGCTTCTTAACAAAATATCAATGACTAAAAGACAGGAACTTATAAATAAGTTATATTTTAGACAATTCTCAAGGTCAACAATTGTGTGCAAGCCTGTGTAAAATTTAGATTTCAAATTCTTAAGCAAAAAATTATTATCAGAGTGGTATGGTTAACAGACAAAACATTGAAACAGCCTTTATTCATCATTGAGAATAACTGGTACCAAGTAGATTATTGTTGATCTGTCTGCATTTTGGGATTGCCACGACTATTTTTAAATAAGATGGTTTCTAATATGCAATATGATCTGCGTGGGATAATATTATAAGCTCTATTTAATAACACCTTAAATTTAAAAACTGCCTTATTATTTTTTCAACTAATACATTTTAGGCTGGATTTTTCCAACACAAAATGTGCACACATCTACTCTATAGGTTGAAAGGGCATTTTTAGCTGCCCATTTTCATGGAGGATGGGACAATAGAGGCCCAAAGACATTGAGCAGCCTGCTCAAAGCCACAACATTAATTAATGTTGGATGTATATTTTTATGCGAGGTGAATGATTTTTTCCCATTACACTATGCTGCATTTCATCACTATGGAAATTATAATTTCCATAGCTATCCAAAGTTCTTGGGAAATGCAATACGTTAAAAAAATGACTTATTAGAGCTTAGGAAAAAGGACAGAAGTATCTGGAGCTGAAGATGCTGCTTCCCATTGCTGGAGCTGCTCTTCCAGGTCCAGGGCCTTGATTATTAACATGAGTAATGAGAAGTGTTTGATTCTATGCTGATAACTCTCACAATTATCTCCAGCTCAAATCTCCTCTGTGCTTCAGATTTATACACCCAAATGCCTGTTTAACATCTCCATTTAGATGCCTCATGGGAGTCTCAAATTTCACATATCCAAAATGGGCTTCATGCCTTTCTTCCCAGTTTTTGCCATCTTTAGTAACCAGCAGCATTTTACCAATTGTTGAAAGGAGAAAGTTGGGAATTGTCCTTATTTCTGTGACTCCCCTTATTTTTTTTTCTGATTCATCTGTGGATTATACCATATCTACCCCCAAACTGTATTGCACATTTGTGCCCTTCTTTCAATCTCCATTGCTACCACCTTATTTCAAACCAACCAAGTCTCTCACTAGGATGCTGCAATATGCCCCTACTTGGAATACCTATTTCCATTTTTGCCTCCTTGTAATCCATTAGTCTACACAGCAAGAGTGACAATCTTAAAAGGTAAATCATAACATGTCACTCCCAGTTTAAATATTTCAACTGACTCTCATTTTGTTTATAATATCATCCATGGCCTAAAATGTCTAGGTGTCCTGGCTTAGTGCACACTGTACTACAGCTAAAGAGGCTTCTTTTCAGTTCCTTGAAACAAAGCAAATCTATTTCTTTTATTTATTTATTTATTTATTTTTATTATACTTTAAGTTCTGGGTTACATGTGCAGAACGAGCTAGAAGAAGCGAGTAAGTGTAGAAATACATTTGCTTCATAACGAAATGAAGATGAAGCAAATCTATTTCTACACTTGCTCCCTTCTTCCAGTCTTATGTTAAATGTCACCGCCTCAAACAGCCTTTTATTTTTTAATCTCCAGTTTTTATAGAGTTTATGCAAAATAATTACTGAACAGGACATTTGCTTCTTTATTATTTATGAAGAACAAAAATTTCTTCTGTGTAGAGGTTATAACTATTTGTTCATTAATGGTTCCTAGTGTATTGTGCAATCTGTAGCATCTAGAAAGTGCTAAGTAAGTGCTATTTGAATTAATTATTTAGGTTGAAGTAGAAAAGTCACAGGAAGCAAGATCCAGTTGAAAGAGCCTCTGCAGACTGTTTGCATCTCTCTCAGAACTCTTTGTAGAGACAACTTCATGTGAAAGATCTCCTTGTATTGTTTTAAACTAGATCTCATTGCATAGGTTTACCCATGGATTAAAATATTTTCCTATGGTCATAGCTCTGCTAAAAGGATTCTAAAACGCCAAAAACAATTCCTCATTTCAAAGCTGGGTTTTGCAGATATTTATTGTCTGAACCACTGTTAGCATCATTTCAACAAAGCAGTGAAATTCATTGAGAGTGTGGTTTCCGGTATTTTATAATATATGTCCTCATATATTATAAAAGTTCAAAATCCTCATGGGCTTACTGTCAAAGGTTAATTGAAATTAGTCATAACAAATTTCAAAATTATGATTGGAGCTCTACTCCACCAGTCTTTTCCACTCCTTATGTGAGTCAGAATGACACAAATCAACATTAAAACTTGAGTTAAAGAATAAATTATTTGACAGCTGTTTATTAGATTTTTGTTTTTGATAAGGATACTATATATTATCAGGGAATCCATCATAAAATACAAAACTTGTGCATTCTTCAGTTAATCTAAAAACAATGACACTTGAATTTTTAATGAATTACATGATATGATAATATTTTAAAGTTAGCCCTGCTTTTCAATTTTGGCTATTGCTACAACCTGAGCATTGTGCAGAGACAGCATGTGACTTTTGACATAAAAATTGTATGCTGAGTTTTAAAAAAATCTTCAGTGTAGGACGTTTATTTCTAATTTATCCCATGTAAATCAGAGTATTGCATGATTTGGTCAATTTATGAATGCATTTAATAATTGTATAATATTTATGGAAAATCAAATATGCAATTTTTCATTTATTTTTCTCTCCAGTTGAGTAGGATTGTTTTTATTTTATAAAAGAAATTTCAACATAGATGTTTTGGTATTACACACCCTATAGCTATAACCCAAACTGCCACAGCTAGTATGCCACATGTTTTGTTACTAAAACAGAACCACAAAGCTGGAGGAAAGTAAAGCAAAAACAATACTCTATTGATGGCGCTTTCACAAAATTGTAAATTTACTGGAAGCATGCCAAATCGTAACACTTGACTTCATATTCATTCTGTTGCTATAAACCAGGGCTAGTATAAAGCAACTTTCACTGCATAATGGCTGCTGTTTTTGCTTAAAATTAATTGCACATGTGTTTAATTATACAGCAGCTCTTGGAAGTGATTATACAAAATGTTATTTCTTCTTAGTCTTGCTTGGATCTCTCAAATTATAGTTCTCTAACTCTGAAAGCAACAATGAATTTTAATAAAGGGCAGGGTTTGCAAATTACCATTGCCTGGCTGCTGCTGCCAGTGACTGAAGAGCCTCTTTTAAAAACTGAATGAGGTTCTATTGTCTTTGTTTACTTGCAAGTGAGAAGGAACTACAATTACTCGATTAGGCCTCCAGGGGGCACTCTGAAAAAGACTAGATGATACTCCTTTGAAGTATTTCTGGAGATGCCACCATCTTGGAAACGCCATTGACATATGATTGTTCAAAGGCTTTCTTTGATATTTCCTTTTATTCTGAAAAATTTACAAAAAGTAATATTATCTGCATTCTCAAAGAACTTGGTAAGCACTTATGTCAAGTTTGCCTAGTTTTTCCATCATTCTTAGAACCTTATGTAGTTCAGGCACACTTCTATATAAAGACTGAAATAGATGAATTATCTTTGGTTCAAACTGCCAAATGTAGCTGTATTCAATTTGGACGCAACGTAAAATAGCAACTTATCTGTAGGTATAGACTTTATACTAACATATAGTATAGGTTTGAATATATAGCTCTACAATGAAGCTGGAAGGAGAAAGTACACTTGAATCAATTTAGAAATCAATACATTTTTCACCTAAGCAATTGTCCAAGTATTTGGCACTTTGTTAGAACGAACCCAGTATTTGCCAATTTATGGAATTACAGAAGAATAAGTTTTAGCTGGTGACCCAGTTTACAGAGAAACCCATATTTTTTCAACTGAATTGAAAAATAAGTTCTAGAGTTCTGTACTACTGTAAGATGACTGTACTTAACAATAATACAGTATAGAGTTTCTAGTAAAGAGCTAGAAGGAGGATACTGAACATTCTCATCCCCCGAAAATAAATGTTTGAAATGATATATATGCTAATGACCTGACCTGATCACTATGCATTATATGTATTGAAACATCACTATGTAGCCCATGAATATGTACCAATATTTGTCAATTTTTTTAAATTTTTAAATTTGTTTTTATAATTATCTCTCTATTTTATTTATTTACTTATTTCCTGAGACGGAGTCTTTGCTCTGTTGCCTGGGCTGGAGTTCAGTGGTACAATCATGGCTCACTGCAGCCTCCACCATGGACCTCTTGGGCTCAAATGACCCTCTTGCCTGAGCATCCCAAGTAGCTGGGACTACGGGCATGTGTGCCACCATGACCATCTAATTTTTTATTTTTTTATTTTTTTTTTTTTAGAGATGGAGCCTCACTTTGTTGTCTAGGCTGGTCTCAAATTCCTGGGCTCAAGTGATCTTTCTGCCTCTGCCTTCCAAAGTGCTGGGATTATAGATGTGAGTCACTGCACCTGGTCAAATGCTCTCTATATATGTTAATTTTTATCCAATATAATTAAATATATAATTAAAATATCAAATACCACTGAAGCGTTTATAGTGCAAATTTAGTTCTTAAATTCAAACCTTTCTACTTCCTCATGCACATTTATCAGTCCCGCTCCATCAAGACAAAATCTTTTGACATTTTTGACTTTTTTATTCCAATGGTAGTTAAACTAAACATTTGTAGATAACATGTACAGACTTCTCTTCCTTGTTTTATCTACTTTTAAACATGTACTATTAACCTTTTCTTATATAGGTGAGAGTTTCACTCTAACAATGTACTATCTCCTCCTCCCCTGTCCTCTTTTCATAAGTATGCATCTATTTTTAGTTAAATCAATGATGGGTGTTTATGAATTGGCTCCTTCACTGGAGATTCAACTTGTGAACAACTACATGTATTTCCTCTGTGGAGTAAACCTCTATTTCCCCCCTATACTCACACTTATTAATCACCTCATTTTTCACTTGCATAATTTTCTGTCGTAATATTTTTTCCCAAATGCTCTGCCAATTTCATCAAGAAGAGGTAGATATCTTAGATTTATGTTTTTCCCTGGAAATCTCCTTTCCAAAATTTTTAACTCTGCCCCAAGCTTTTCCAGTTTATCTTAAAATGTCCTATTTTATTAGAGGAAACTAGTGCCCTAGATAAAAAGACTTCACTGACACATTTCACAGGCTAAGGAAGAGCCAGAGAGCTTCATGGTATTTCTCTATATCACATAACTCACATATCACAAATGTAATCTTGGGTTTTTGGCTCTTACCCCAGGTACTGTTCATTTTTTAACAAAATAAGGTAGATATGTTTTCTATTTGAAATCATAGAAACATTCTTTATCACAAAACAAAAAGTTTTACAAATTAAGCTTATAAAGTAAAAAAGTTATAGTAAAATAAGATTAATTTATTATTGAAGTAAGAACAATTTTTAAATAAATTTAGTATGCCTAAATGTACTGGATTTTAAAGTTCTCAGTAGTGTACACTAATGGACTAGGTTTTCACATTCACTCACACTCATTCATTGACTCAGCCAGAGGAACTTTCAGTCCTACAAGCTCCATTCGTGGTAAGTACCCTCTACAGGTGTCCCATTTTAAAAAAATATTTTATATGGTATTTTTACTATACCTTTTCTATGTTTAGATGTACATGTACTTACCATTCTGTTACCATCATCTGCAATATTCAGTATGGTAACGTCCATTTTCATACTGCTAATAAAGATATACCCGAGACTGGGCACTTTACAAAAGAAAGACATTTAATTGGACTTACACATTTCCATATGGCTGGAGAAGCCTCACATTCATGGCAGAAGGCAAGGAGGAGCAAGTCATGTCTTACATGGATGGCAGCAGGCAAAAAGAGAGAGAGCTTGTGCAGGGGAACTCCTTTTTTTTTTTGGAGACAAAGTCTCACTCTCTCACTCAGGCTGGAGTGCAGTGGCATGATTTCGGCTCACTGTAACCTCCGCCTCTCGGGTTCAAGAGATTCTCATGCCTCAGCCTCCCAAGTAGCTAGGATTACAGGCACCTGCCACACTGCCCAGCTAATTTTTGTATTTTAGTAGAGACAGGGATTCACCATGTTGGCCAGGCTGGTCTCTAACTCCCGACCTCAGGTGATCCATGCACCTGGGCCATCCGAAGTGTTGGGATTACAGGCATGAGCCAACGTGGCCGGCCAGGAACTCCTCCTTTTAATACCATCGGATCTCATGAGACTTATTCATTATCATGAGAACAACACAAGAAAAGCTTATCCCCATGATTCAATTACCTCCCACTGGGTCCCTCTTACAACATGTGGGAATTCAAGATGAGATGTGGGTGGGGACACAGCCAAACCATATCAAATGCTATACAGATTTGTAGACTAGGAGCAATAGGCTATATTATACAGCCTAGGTGTGTAGTAGGCTATACCATCTAGGTTTGTGTATGTACACTCTATGATGTTCTCACAGCAATGAAATAGCCTAATGGTGAATTTCTTGGAACATATTCCCATCATTAAGCAATGCATGACTTAACAGAATGTGCAGACAGAAGAAGCAAAAGAATAAAACAACCTTTTCTTTCTCTCTAGTGACTATAATTGTAATAAAAATAGACAGAAAAATTGTCATTTTTTATTCTATAACCTCCCTCCTGTAAGGAAACACAGATGAAACAACTACATACATTAATTTGGGAAAGTAGTGATATATTAAAACATAAAATACAAGTAATGATATACTATTTTGCATTAGAATTGCAGTTTACAAATAGAATTTACTCTCACTTGCTCCTCATCACGGTTGTTCAGGTTAGATGTGGACAGTTATAATCATCTTTTTTTTTGTCAGTGTAGAATAGAAGCTGAAAATATTGCTCTCCCACCAAATATGGCCTGATGCCCTTTTTTTGTATTTAAAATTGCACTGGACCACAGCTAAGCTCCTTTGTTTATATGTTATCAACAGCTGCTTTTGCACTACAAGGGTAGAGCTGGTAAGTTGTAATGTATGGAAACTATGTGCCCTCCAAAGCATAAAAAATGTTCTGTCTGGCTCTTTGTTGAAAATGTTTGCTGACCCCGGAGAACGAGACTACAAAATTGCACATGTGCCCCTATATTTTGATTTCTTTATAGTTATGCAGCAAATTTCACAATGATACACAAATATATATGTATGTGCTTTGGATGACGTTGTCATTTCACTTACAGGTGACTTTACTACCATTGCCATCCATCAAAATTCTATACTCTTTTTCCATTTAGTTTTCAATGCTTCATTATTTTGCAATTAATGATGAAGTAACCAATAATCCTAAGAGTGAAACAATGTTACCTTATCACATCCTGTTCCTATCCATGTGCATATTCTATTTTTTCTATTTGTAATAGGCAGAAATTTATATTCTTCATTTTTCTGTCTCGATGATTCCTTAATTGGATATAGTTTTTAATTTTTTTCTGTATATTCTCCTCTATTCTCCAGTACCCTGAAACCCCTCAATCCATGTTAATTGCCTTCAACCTTTTCCTCAGGCTTGTACAATTACATAGATTCAAATGCACATGTATAGAAGTTCTTATCATTTTCTCATGTAACTGTACACCTTGGGAGTCTAACTAGATTAGTTTATAAAGATCTGGTCAAATTTTTAATGATTGCCTTATATACATGAATGGAGAATAATGTATTCAATTATTTCTCTATTGGTGGCTATTCAGGGCATTGTCAACTACACACCTTTTCTTTTCACTAAACATTACGTTTAGTACAATTCTTGTACAAATATTCTTATGTACTATCAAGTTTGTTTCTACAAAATAGTTATCTGCTGATGTTAATATTTTCCTTATCTTTAAACCAGTGTTTCTCAAGTACGAAATTTCAGTATCTAGTTGGGCATGGTAAAAATGCAGGCTACTGTGTTCTCCAAACAGATATACTGACTTACTAGGCATGGGATGGGATATGGTCCATGTATCTGCATGTTGGTAAGCTCCCTATGTGATGATAATGTACACTAAACTACTAATTCATTGCTCTAACTTTATCTAAAAGGATTCTTCTTACCTTTCTTAGTTGAAAACTTTCATCTGGGTGTAAGATTTTCCTCCTTGGAATGAACATGGTGGTAGCTACCTTGGGACCTTTATTTTTCTTATTCATATTTTTATTTTAATCAAGCCAAGGCTATTACAATTTATTAAAAAATTATTTTCAACAAGAATTTTTCCCAAACTTCTGATCTTTTTTCCTCCCGAAATCGAATAAACATCAATTATTTTTCTTTTTTCTCTTTCTTTTTTTTTTTTCAGACGGATCCTCGCTCTGTTGCCCAGGCTAGAGTGCAGTGGCACAATCTGGGCTCACTGCAAAACTCAGCCTCCCAGGTTAAACTGATTCTGCTGCCTCAGCCTCCCGAGTAGCTGTGATTACAGGCATGCACCACCACATCCAGCTAATTTTTGTATTTTTAGTAGAGATGAGATTTCACCATATTGGCCAGACCAGTCTCAAACTCCTGACCTCAGATGATCTGCCTGCCTCGGCCTCCCAAAGTGCTGGGATTACAGGTGTGAGCCACTGCGCCCAGCCAATATTAATTTTTTTAAGAAGATATAGACAGTGTCAACTAGGATCTGGTGATTTGAAAATAAAAAGAAAGATAAATCTTCGATATTTACAGAACGTAGAGTATAGGGAGGATCCAGGCAAAGATAAACAACAAAAGAAAACAAGTATGGAAACAATTAAAGATAATATAACGATTTTTAAATAATTAGGACACCTGCTACTTAACAATATACCTCCTGACGTGACACCATTTCCCTGTCTGATTTCAGAATGGGGTTTGGCATATTGCCAATGATTAGCTCTCTGCATATATTTCTGCACAATACTGATGAAATTGTAGGGGCCGATTGTAGAATGCTTTACCAAGTCTCCAGAGTTAGGTCCAGTGATACCCAACAGCAATAACTGCATTTTAACAGTTTTAAAAACTTCTTTGTCTTTGGAAACGTTATTTTAACAAAAATAATATAATTGAATTAATGAATGAAGCCTTACAGGAAAATTCTGTGCATTTCTTACAGCATATTAAGTTCCCATTAATGTTGAAGATTTCCGAATCTTTATTACATGGTGTAGTGTATTTAGCAACGTGGTATGGGTGGTGGTCAGAAACCTGGACCAGAGAATCAGACTTTTTGGAACTGGGTTCAGGCTGGACCAGTTACAGGCAATGTGGCCCAAGGCAAGTTTCTTCTCACTGCATTTCAGTATCCTCTTCCATACAATGTGGACAAAAAGCATCTACTCTGTAGATTGGATGTACAGAATAAGTGAGACAAATTATAGAAAAGTATTTTGAGAACTATCTGGTACATAATAATTAATAAATGTTAGAATTATCTCCATAATAATAATGTATTCCCACAATGTTTCTTTTCTGTCCACAATATAATATTATCATATATAAAAGATATCTTTCTTTATTTTGATCATTTCGCACAGATAACTTTGAAATGTTATCTTGAAGTTTGTCAGTACAAACTATGGAGTGCATATCACATAAATAAAGATGAAAAAAGGAAATTAACATAAGCACATGAAGAAAAATTTCATTAATCTTTTTTAATGTGGCAACATTAATTTATAAGTGTATATATATTTTGTTAAATACCTTATATATACACACATATATGAAGTATGTAAAGGTACATGTAGTGTACGTGTGTATATGTATATTTCTGTGTTTATATACTTAAGTTGATTTCCCTCTCCTTAAATAAACGTAGATATTGAAAATATCAATGAGCAAAATATTTTTTCACTTTCTAAATTAAAACACCCATTTGAAACGTCTTTCTAGAGAAATATGAATTTTAATCTATGTTCTTTTACAAAATATTATAAAAGATCATGAATAAGCATCTACCATAAAAGCTTGTGTAGGTTCTTTGTAAGAAAAATAACATCGTTTCTCAGAGTTGACACATTATAATGGTTGATGTTATTGAAAGTTTAGTAATATTTCAAAAGAACAAAGATAGGAAAGGATCTGCAGAAATTCATTATGTGTGACCCTGTTTTATGTACTCTTTTCATAAAAATGTGTCACTACACTGAAGCAGGCAATGTGCTTTTTACTCATGATACAGTGGGAAAAGATACCTTTGGTCTTTGGCCTCTAAAAGGTTGTAATCTAATGGAGGACATTTATAAATAATTTAGTAATTATACTATGGTACACGACTTATTTTAAAGGTATGAGTCATTCCATTATAACTAAGGCACAAGATGCTTCAAGAATTCTCAAGAATTCATCTATTATAAGTTCCGTAAGAGTGTAACAAGTGTTGCTAGTGCCATGCTTAAGAAAAACACCTTGCCTAGTCTTGGGGATTCAAGGAAGTCTTACGGTGTTAGTGTGAAATCTATATTAAAAGTATGAATTGGTATGAAAAATAAATGTAACATAATTCTTACTAAAGTAACTCTAAATTAATCTGAGCTATGAGTAAAGGATTAGCTGGAGTGGGGACAAAAGGAAATACATGAGATTTCCGGTATTTCATAATTATGTCTTCCTTATTGATGAAGCAGAAAACACAAAGGATATAAATGCTTGACAAAATTTAATTTTCTCTATTTTTATTCAGTTATTTAAAAAATTAATAGTCAAGCAAAGGTAATTAATGTTTAAGAAAATGCAATTTTTATCCAAAATGAGTTTCTGTACAGAATATTAATAGTTTAGCTAATCACTGTTACATTCATTTATTACGTTATTTTTGTTTCTATACTTGCTTTTAAAAAACCCAAACTTTAAAAATGCCTGTATTTTCTCTCTTTTCTTTACCCTTTTAAAACAATTGACTCTGTTTATCAAACTAACCCGTTTTACTTCTCCTAAAAGGTGTGTGTATGTGTATGTATGTACGATACATAGTGTTTTCTAATTTTAAACTACATCCTTATTTTATACTCTTGGATTTTGAAAGGTTAGGTTCAGCTACTGGAAGTATCATATTTTGCTTTTCACCAATAATCAACATTTCAAAAAAGTCCTATCTCTGACTTTTGTAAATATCTGTTTCATTTTTACACCTGATTTCCTTAACTAGAAATTTCAGCATGATCCTGAAGCCTTCGATGAACTTACACAGATTCATGGAGTATGAGCATTCGAATATCATAATTTGTGCTACACAATTTTAGACTGCTTCAATCAGAAGATTTAGATTACGGAATTGATTCTTAATTTATTAAAATAATAATGCTCTTCACAAAGTAAATTTAGAATACATATGGAATCTATTTATCATTCCTCAGACAACATTAAATATGAAAAATATCAATAATAATAATAGCAACTTTCACAAGTAAAAATGTATTTTATATATTCTAATCAAATTATCATTAGATTCATCCAAAATAAAAATTTCTACTTTTATTCTATAGAGGAGAAAATTGAATCTTAGAAAGTCTGTGGGGCACAGTGGCTCAGACCTGTAATCGCAACACTTTGGGAGGCTGAGGTGGGTGGATCACCCGAGGTCAGGAGTTTGAGACCAGCCTGGCCAACATGGCGAAACCCCGTCCCTACTGAAAATACAAAATTAGCCAGGCATGGTAGCAGTTGCCTGTAATCCCAGCTACTTGGGAGGCTGAGGCCGGAGAATCACTTGGGCCCAAGAGACAGCAGAGGCTGCAGTAAGCCGACAGCACCACTGCACTCTAGCCAGGGGCAACAGAGCAAGACTCATTCTCAAAAAAAAAAAAAAGAATCTTAGAAAGGTTGAATAACTTGACCAAGACTACACATGCAGTCAAGGGCAAACCCTGGATTTAAGTCCACATATCACTGCCTCTCATGTCCATGTTCTCTTTGTTCCACCACCTTCCAGTCTAGATATCATAATGCTCATATACCCTTATGATGTACTATGTTAAATTATACATATTTTTCTACATCTTAAACCGCTTCTAGAAGTCCCTCACAATGACTGGAAATAGACTTAGGCATCACAACAAATATACTCAAATTTAAAAAGACACAAAATTATATATAAGTTTTTATTGAGAAATTTATTTAAATACATAATAGAGAATAATTTTCTCCTTTTAATAATTTTAGTGTGTGTAGTAGAGTTTCCTTTCTCTCCTCAGTTTCTAACTATACAATGGCTAGTTCAATTTCCATTTAAATATTTTAAGTATCAGGGAGACGTAAGATCAAATCTGGCCTTTGGAAAAATCACTGAAGGTCACTAAATAATTTGTTTGTAAAATAAGGACCATAATACCTAATTCACAGGGTCTTAGTGAGATGTAAATGAACAAGGCATATAAAGCACCCAACAAAACGGATCACTTGAGGTCAAGAGTTTGATACCAGCCTGGCCAACATGGTGAAACCCTGTCTATTCTAAAAATACAAAAATAGCCAGGCATCATGGCGTGTGCTTGTAATCCCAGCTACAGGGGAGGCTGAGGCAGGAGAACCGCTTGAACCCGGGAGACGGAGGTTGCAGTGAGCCGAGATCAAGCCACTGCACTCCAGCCTGGATAACAGAGGAAGACTCGGTCTCAAAAAATATATAAATAAATAAATAATAAAAGCATGCAAAGTTCTCAGTTAAGTGAACCAAAACCTGAATAACTTGATCCCAAAGTCAGCTCTGAATAGCCATGGCATATATGCCACCTCAATAGAAGATTTCACATGCTACTTCTCTATGCTAAGTAATTGAGAAGGTCTAATGTATTCGATTTTGATGTAGGCTATCTCTAACTTTCAGGTGCTCACAACAAAGTGCCATGTATGAAAAAGAAGATTTAAATATTGTCTTTCTAGATAAAACTTATTAGGCAAATTTCCAAATATATCTACAAGTAAAGTAGGAATTACTTTATATTAATAAATGACTAAAAATTGAAGTATTATTACTTCAGAAAGCTAGGCATTTATAGCTTTGTATATTATAAGACTAGATCAAAGGAGACCCAATGTTTAAAAGTTTATGGAGCTACTGGAGTAACATAAAGATTCTATATGAAGAATTTATTATGTTCATGGCATGAATAAGAAAAGCACATTATAGGCAGATTGGTTCATTATTGGTTATCAAAGACAATAGATTAATAATTTTAAGTGAATATAATAAAAATCTGCTCTGGTGAGGATAACCATATTCACATAAAGAATTAGGTATATACTGACATCTCTTCAGTAGCAAAGGAAAACTCACTGATTGAAAATATACAATAAGTACAAGGTTAATTCATTTGCAAATAATTCAGCTCTTTCCAAAGTTGTCTTTGTTATTTCTATTGGTTTCTTATTGCTCAATAAATTCCGAGTTACCTTATTCTAGCGATGGATGTGGCTACAGACTGGATACATACTGAACTACAGCTTTTCCTTCATGCTATATTAAGTACTAATGTGGCACATATACACCATGGAATACTATGCAACCATAAAAAATGATGAATTCATGTCCTTTGTAGGGACATGGATGAAGCTGGAAACCATCATTCTCAGCAAACTATCGCAAGGACAAAAAACCAAACACTGCATGTTCTCACTCATAGGTGGGAATTGAACAATGAGAACACATGGACACAGGAAGGGGAACATCACACACCAGGGCCTGTTGTGGGGTGAGGGGAGGGGTGGGGGATAGCATTAGGAGATACACCTAAGGTAAATGACGAGTTAATGGGTGCAGCACACCAACATGGCACATGTGTACATATGTAACAAACCTGCACGTTGCGCATATGCACCCTAGAACTTAATGTATAATAAAAGAATATATATATATTTAAAAAAAAGAAAATCACGTCAGATATTCCTACCTGGGAAGTGACTATAACAATTTCTAAATTCAGAGGCCAGAGTGCTCACCATTACCCCATGGAACTAGCTGTTGACTCTAACAATTTCTTATCACATTTATATATCCCATAGATTTATATAGGATCTGAATATTATTTTATCTATAAAATGCTTTTCATAAATGTTAGCTGAGAAAATTTTATGAAAACCAAGATAGATTTTAGAAATGCAAATGGAATCTACAAATCTACCTCTTTTCCTAGAATGTGGGGTTTCAAGTGCACCTTCCCTCAAAAGACTTCACAAATATCAACTATTCTCAAGTAATTCATCCCATGAATCAGTTGCAGGTAGGGCATAAAGAATCAGAGAGAAACCTTTAAATTTGTGTGACATGCCAGCATGAACACAGTGTAATTTGTACCTTTATTGGCAGAAAATCAGGAATGATGGACATATCACACCTACTTGATGTCTGGCTTTAATCAGCAGCTCAAACTGAACTCTTCTTAACACTGTTACCTTTGCCAGAGAGGACAACCGTACCCAAATAAAAACTTCACAGAAATTAATATTCTTTTTTGTGTTTTTTTAGTCCAAATTGAAATGTTTAAGTCATTAATGAAATCTATATAGCTCTTTAATTTTGGATCAGAGAATAAACTCTTCAGTCAGTTTAGATTTAATATGATTATTTTCTTTGAGTATAATCTGAAGATTAAGTCTAAATATACAATTATGAAGCCAATACAGCAACTTTAAAAAAACTATTACAATGATTTTATAATTTCAAAAAATACATTCAAAAGGAAAACTTTATTTGCTTATAGTTTTCTATACTTACTTGGCATTTAGGTTCCCTATTTTATTAATTCCCTTCATGTATCCATTCTCATTTCTTCATTTTAAAATAGATAATTAGTCTTTCTTTTATTCATTTGTGGAAGTTCTTTATACAATATGGATGTCATATATTCTTCTAGAAACTAATCTTTATTCAGCATGCACTGTGAGATACATAGATGCTGGAGGTACAGTGACAATAAAAATCCCTCCCCTCACAAGCGTACAAGGAAATCTAAACTGTGTACATAAGTTACTAACAAATGCTGTGAAGATAAATGGTTAAAAAGCATTAAATGACAGGGTAAAAATGGCAGTTAGAAAAGCCTGGAGAGGCTACCACTTCAGTAGAAACTAGAAAAAAGTGAGGCTTCCACTTCCTACTATTCTTGGGGGATTCTTTTCTGTTCATCTGTTGCTATGTCATTTTGTATATTTAATTTTCTTTTTATGTTATTTTGTTTTTTAAATTTTTATTTGTTCAGATTTATGAGGTGCATGTGAAGCTTTTACCTGTCTTCCATGTGTGTTTAAAGAGAATATAATTGTGGTGTGTATAATTGGGGAGGAGATATAGGTTATTGTGTTAATTCACGCTAACTTTTTGACCAAACCTTAGTAAACTTGTAATGCATGTTCGGTTATTTGAGTATGATACTGGCATCAGTATTACACATTTATGAAGAATCTATAAGGATCACAATTTCTATTCTGAGTGCAGTGTAAAACAAGGATATATCTCCTGGTCTTTTGAGTTATCTGTCTTCCAACCAAGAAAACATTTCTAGGAAGATTCATTGTTTCTCTCCTTCACTATCTTCAAACTTTTACATTCAGCAACACTTCCTAAAAATATCTACAATATCATCATTTTACTCTTTCAGCCGTACGAAACAACTTGACTCTGAAAAATTAGAGGAATGCCTAAAAATACTATGGAGAATGGATAATTTAATAAAGATATACTCACACTAATTTGGTTGTTTTTATATATTAATGTGTCAAATACAGAGAATAATAAAATGTTATGCAACAAAAAATATAAAGATATCTTGAGTCTAGAGTACAGAGTAGATTAAATATATGATGTTTCAGGTATTTTAAAATTAAGATTCTTAGTACCCATAGCTTTGAAATATTGTTGAATTCTATATATAACAAGCTGATATGAATATGATATGAAACTAAAAGGAAATTCTATGAATCAGATATTTTAAAACAATGATAGTGTAAAGAGACATACTTGTAAATATTTCATAGAAACATGCTATCGTATACAGAGCCACGTATAGAGAGGACAATCTCATATATTTGTAATAAAATATCATTTTTATGGCTTTAAAGATAAATAGGAGAAGCTCACTGATCTTTACTTACTGACAAATTTACTTTGCTTATAATTTTGACCACAAAATTTGAGTTCTCCTTTTTGAGCTTTGAGGGAGAGGCAAAATTCTGACATGGTTTCGTTGATCAATTTCAAAATTAAGCCAAGGCAGTGGTCAACATAGGCTTCAAGAGTTTCTACTTACTACTTTCTTGTCTTACGAAAAATACACAAAAGGAAAGATCAAAAATTAATAAAACAGACTCCAAGTGTTCCTTGGAATTTAATAGATTTGTAGATTTAACTAACTTTCTTAGGCTGGTGGACCATTGGTTGTTAATGATGTCAGTGAAATTGCTAATCAAACTGGAAGTGCCTTCAAATTAATTGTAGCTGACCTTGGGAAAAATCATTATCCTCTAAATGGATATTCAACCAAAGGTAAAATAATTTCACACAGACTTTGGATCATTAACTCGTGACTGTAAATCTTCTTTTCTAAAAGTTGTTTACTCTTAAGTAAATATGCCAATGAATCAATTTCACACTAAAATTAAATTTCCATTAAATTTGAGAACACAAGCACATGTAAAACAAAAAAAATATAGCCTTGATAAATCTTACATGCACTTTTCTCTTCTGTATTACACATTGTTGTGGCTTCAGTATATATTAAACTAATCTATGTAACCTTTCAAATGTTCTCATTCATCTTTAGGACTCCATACCTTTTTCTTTTAAAAAAAATTCACTGTACTTGAAACCACCTTTTATTTTATATCAGTCAAGCTTGGCTTCCGTGAATACCTTTTTTAAAAAAGTTTGGCAGGAAAAAGATATATTAAACTTCCAAATATCTTTTGGCAAAAAGGCAGGGAGAATAGCATTCTTATACATGGTTGATAGGAGAAAATTGCTTCCAAAATGTAATCTGGAAATATATTAAAATGTATTTTACCCTTTGGCCCAGCAGTCCTACACAGAGGAACCCAACACACAGAGAAAAGCAACAAGAACAAGTTGTTTACTAAATATGTTTTTTGATTTCAAAAATCTAAAAAAAAACATAAGAAATAATTAAATTAATTATTGCTCAGTCATACAATTAAATTGATCTATAAGTGTTGTCTAACAATAGTGCACATTATATCTTGATTAGTGATAAAAAGCCATCTATCTGTTATGAACACACTAAGCTTATATCTTTAAAAAACAAAAAAGACAAATCCTTGTATAATTGTGTTTATTTTCATATGGGCATTGAGATACAGTAAGCAGAGTTCCATTCTATACCATTGATCTTGGTGAATTTGAACAAGGTATGAGGTATGAGTGATGTTGGAAAGAGTTCTAGTAATTCTATTTCATTGTATTTTCTCATTTGTGACAATAAACACTTTTTTTTTAAATTTCAAAATTAAACAAGCTTCAAAAATTGTTAAGTATGAAAAGGTAAATGGTACCAAACATATTCTCCCATCAGAAACAATTAAAAAGTGGACAAACAATGTAAGTCAAGGTTTTCAGGATTGAATGACAAAGTATGTAAAATTATAATCCTTGAAGGAAGAAAATCATACAAAGTGATACCCATTTTTATCAAAGCTTTCGTTGGCATATGGAGATGGTGCCCATGCAGAGTATCTGGCTCCTTTTGACCTGAGAAGTTTTAGACTGAAATATGGGTTTGAGGATGTAGCTGGAATTGTGGACAGGAGAGAAAGAGCAATTTCCACTAGGGTCAGAAACAAGGCATGGTTATTTACCATTTTTGCCACTATTTAACATCATTGTAGAGCTACCAGCCAATTCAATCAGGAAAAGGAAACTGAAGAAATATGACAATAGAGAAGAGAAGTAAAACTATACCTATCCACAAATGACATGGTAGTTTACCTGGAAAACTTTATAGAAGCAATGATAAACCTAATTCAAAAAATAAGAGTTATGCAAATTAGCAAATAGAACAGTAAATGCAAAAAAATCAATAGCATTCACAGGCACAAATGATAATCAGTTAGAAGATATAAACACTGAGAAATCTCATACAAAAGTAACCAAAAAATGTTCAGAAATATACCTAAGTATATAGAAGATCCAATACATGATAAAAGTGGTATCTCAAATTACTAGGACAAATGACATCTTTTTAATAGATGGTGTTAGAGAAGATGGATAGCTATTTAGAAAAAGGTGAAATCATTTTCTGTTCTTCAAACAATACATCAGAATAAACCGCAAGTAGATCAAAGACACTTGAATGTAAAGCTATATAATAACTGAAGAAAAATTTATTAAATTCTTCTATACTGGATATAGGAAAAGCTTTCAAAATATGCCTAAAAATCCAGCTACAATAAAATATGTATACATTTGACCACATAATAACAACAGGAAGTTTCAAAGGAAAATACATAATAAGCCAATGATGTGACAGTCTGGAAAAAATGTTTGAAATATACTACAAACAAAGTGTTCATATTCTTATCTATAAAGAACTTTTGATATTTGAGGAGAAAATTATTACAAATTCTTTAGAAAATTGGGCAAAATCATAAACACACAATTCAATATATAAAATAGCCTTAAACATATGAAAAGATGTTTCATTTTGCTCACGGTAATAGACACACAAATTTGACTGTACTGAGATGCCATTTCTCACTCAACAGTTTGAAAAAATTGGAAAGCTTAATAAAATACTCTGTTAGTGAGGTTGTAGGAAACAGGCACTCTTACAAACTGCAGGTGAAGATTACAAAAGTCATAGATCTGTTTGATGAAAAGAGCCCGGCCACAGAGGCACCCTCACAGAAATGAGCACAACTAGTGACGAAAATTTATTCTCTTAACATTTTCTAGGGAAAGAAACGAGGGTTCCTTGGAGAAATGGCTGATTCTAGAACTAGGACAGGCCAAGAATAAGATCCTGGAATGTCTTGCTATGCTAGGAAGTTATGAAGTTTAGTTAGGACAGTCACAAGCATACAGGAGCTTGAATGGGAACCCATTTGGCTAAATCCATGGCAACTTGAGCACCAAAATATTAAATGTATTAAGCATCAAGATAACTAGTAAGGTAATAATCATAATAAAATTGAAAAAATTAATGCAAAGGCCTATACATATAAAATGATCATTTATAAATAACAACGAAGAGAGGCAGTTCTCTTGCTTATACTAGAAAGCCAAATATTGGCTGGTTGATGTGGTAATCAATCTATAATACATAATCAAGATCGGATCAGCCAAAAATTATCAGTGGATTGGAAATCTAGGAGGAGCTTTTTAAGAGCAGTGAGGTATTTGCATGGCCTGAAAACGTTTTTTAGCAGACAGTTTATTAACTGCAAAGGGGGAAGTAACTATACAGTGGGGAAAATTGACCTGTTCAAGTAATTAAAAGGAACATTGCCATTAAGGGATCTATGTACACTATATGCCTTCTGATGTGGAACACTTATAAGGACCAAAAATTACCTGTGTGGTATTCTGGCTGAGAATTCATAACTTCTTTCTAATTATGAGAAACAACAGACAAACCCAAATAATAAAAGTTATATTCTTTTAAAAGAGCAAGGAATAAGAGAACTATGTTCTTCAGAAATATCAATGTCGTAAACTAGAAAGCCTATGTAACTATTTCAGATTAAAGGAAGCTAAAATATCACGGCAGCTAAATGCAATACCCAAATTTTGTTGGATCCTGTACTGGAGATTTAAAAAAATGCAAAGAAGGGCATTATTGTGTCAATTTGCAAAATTGAAATAAAAACAGATGATAGTATTGTATTGATATTAAATCCACTGAAGTTGAAAACTGTACTCTGATAATGTACGAAAATGTCCCTAAGAAAATTCATCTTGAAGAATAGGAGTAAAGAGCTGCAATGTTTGTAATTTATTCTCAAATGACTTAGGAAAAAATACACACAGACACAGTTACACACACACACACACACACACACACACACACACGGAAGTAAGGAGGCCAGGACAAATAAAGCAAATGGTGTAAAATGTAGATAATAGGTCAGTCTGAGTAAAGGTTAGATGGCTATTTTTTTCATGTTTTTATTTTTGCCTTTTTTCTGTAACTTTGAATTTATTTTTAAAGATTTAATATAAAGCAAAGTAAAGAAACCCTAGGTTATCTTCCAACTGATTTCTAAGTGCTTAATCTGTTTTGGTTCTTTTTACTACTTTATTCTACCATGCAGGTCTCCTTGCTGTTTTGCTGATTTTTATCAAGCAAAATACTCACCTGAGGGCCTTTACACCTGCTCTCTCTTCCTTACATATTTTGCCCCTTATTTCATTCAGTTCTGTACTAAAAGATTGTCTTATCAGAGAGACATATCCTTATTAGTTCTTCCAAAAGGGCACTCACCTTCATCCATTAATGTCCCTTAAACTGATTTATTTTCCTCAAAGCACTTGCTATTACTTAACATGTTATATGTTTGTTGTTTACTTTTTATCTCCCCGTAGTAGAACACTAGTCAATAAGAGCAGGGACTTTATTTTATTCCCTACTACAACCCTGGAACCCAAACAGTTCCTCGAACAATGTAGACACTCAATGCGCATTTGTTGACAAAGCAGTAAATTAATGACTGGGCATGAAGGTTAAACAAGAAATATGAATTTATGAAATTCAAATAAATAATGTAGATGATGACAAAAGGATTACTGTTCCTAAAGATTTTTAAACATGTTTCTAATTTACAAAGGCTTTGGAAATTAGGTAGACATAATTCTAAAAATTCTTATTTTCTATTATGTTTTATTAAAATCTGTTATTTTTTCCTAATAAATACTTAAATTTAACCAAAAATTTTCATTGGAAATCCTAAAAATTATATTCACTAATCAGTAAAAACAGGGAAGATCTCTCTTCTTTTAATCTTTGGATTTAGAAAACCTGTATAAAAAAGAAGAGTCTTTGTAAGTGCCTTTGGAATATTTCGATATCTATTGATATGTATGGGCAATAATCATGAAATATAATGAATATGTCATTTCAAGAAACCAAGTTCTGTTATAAAATATTATTTTCATAAATATAAAGAATAAGATTTTAAAAACGTAACACATTTTCAAAGTACTGTATGAGTCCAAAGAATTTTATGAGAAGAAATAACTATCATTCCTCATCACCGTGTAGATAAAATTGTACATGGTTATTTTATATGCTTGAGTTATTTTCAGACAAATTACGTATTATAAATTGCTAAATGTACTCTGCATATTTGCACTTTTAAATTAAGATTGCTTTCGTATCATTTTCCCTAATGAAAACATTTCGAAACAACGCATATTGAAACAATTCATTTGACCTTTTTATTTTAATCAAGCATAAGAGTTGTGACTATGATTTTTATAATGATTCCCATGGCTTTATAGACAATTTGACATACTTTCAAAGAAATTGGAATTTTCGTTTGATGTTACTCCTTTTGCGTTTCTGAATTTTCACATGATATTTCGGCTTATTTTGTTTTTTGCAAGTTTGTGCAAATTGTTTGAAATTATCTCACATTCAGGTGGTTATTTAAAAAGTGAACTATTTTTGAGATCATGTTCCTCTTGTTTATTACTTCCTGAGATACACTTCATTTTGCTTATTCCTAAAAAGAGTATTAAATATTATTTATTTATTTTTATTTTTCCAACAACTTCCTTTACTAAACAGGTCATTTTAATATTTACTCAAAAGTATAACTCCATATTAATTAATTAATTAATATTATTTTTGAATGAATTAATATTTACTCAAAATATAGCTCATTTTAATATTTACTATTACTAATTGCTGCTTTTTTTAAAGCAAGTCAGATTTTATTGTTAGCTTAATGAAATTTACTGTAAATTAATTTTAATCTAGCATAATTTTTAAGATTTTTCTGTTCTGATATAAAATAATATGTCACCAAGTGCAAGCTCTATGACTTCCTTGTTTTGCGACCTTGGAACTTTTTGAAATTCTTCGTTTCCTAGTTTCTTTATTTGTAACATGAGGATGGCATTAGTACCTGCTCAGTATGGTTACAATAAACAGAAAAGGATTAATGATTATAAAACACTTTGAAGAGGACATGGTTCATTGCAATAATATGTATTAGCCTTTATTATTTATATATATATATATATTTACAACACATGCTGACATGGAGAAGTTTCAAAACATTTTTGACAATTTTCAACTTGTCAAGTATACTTACATATATATATATATTTATCTTAAAATTATTGAACATTTAGTGTCTATCCGTGATTTTATTCTTTCATTATTTCATCAAATATATATCAGGCATTTTAAGGCAAAATCTTACTTTAAGCTGTGTGTGTTTATGTGTGTGTGGGTGTGTGTGTGTGTGTCTGTAAAGCATGCATGTATTTGTGTGTTGTATATAAGGAAAAAAAAGTTTCTGCTACTAAAATACATATAATATTATTTCCAGCTACTAATCGGTAATGGCAGGCAAGTGTACAAGTAATTCCAAGGAAAAAAAAGAAACTTAGGAAAGAATTAAAACCCTGAATGTGGGCTGAAAATGAAAATGGTCATCCACATTTTTTCTAGCATGTCCCTACAACATCTAATCTTCAGTTAAGACAAATGAACAATAATACCATGGATTTCCCATCAGATAGACCAGATAGATGTCCTACAATTTCACACATTCAAAGACCTACACAAAAACTTCCCAAGAAGTCTAGGTGCTGTTGGTTTTTGGTTAAATACTATAGTTTCTTTGTATTCTGTGCTTAATATTGTTTTAGGTTCTGCTTTTTTAAACCTCAACATTTTAATCTAACTTTGGGTTTTATACTAATTCCTCTTTGGTTGATTTTTGGTTTTGTATTTGCCCATTACTAAAACTGGTCCTCCTGTCTCTATTTTGCTTCAATAAACCCCATTCATCTATTGACATCTACAATCGAGGCTTTACATTCCCTGAAAACAACAAACATATTTCATGAAAATATTAATGGCATTATATAATGAATTACTATCCCTAATAAACATCCATTTATGTCAATTATTATTCTCAAACTGTGTCACCTATATAAATTACATTTGTATTATCATTTAATCTACCTTCCAATTATATATAACATCTTTTCGTAGCAATATATTTTTAACTTAGAATTTTTGTGAACAGTAAATACATTATTTGAGGCAACCAAAATATGTTACTACATGGATATCACACTGCAATAATAATTTACCTAAATAATATTTATACAGTGGGTCCTTAAAAATAGAACATTATAATTAATATAAAATTTGTGTGTGTTAACCACCTGTGTCTTCCAACATTCACAGAGGAGAGGCAATAGATGTGTCTTGTTCAATGATTAAATTCTGGCTCTTGTGTAATTTTTTTTAAAATTTTTCTCCTTATCTTCTCGTTTACCTTTGATTATTATGTTGATCTAGGAGGTATGAAATGCATTGTGAAATGGGGATTCATTTGCTTATTGAAATGGAATTTCAGCATCTGTGTGCAATTACTAAAAATTTAGCTTGAAAGGTAAAATTTTCTATCTCAGCAATTTAGAGCTAAATAAATATATGTATTACTGTTCTCTTAATCTTAATATGAATCTGATCATTCTGAGAAGTATGAAGGCGATTATTTCAGAGGTCCTGGCCCTTAAATGCCATGCTCTTTTCCATTACTGAGTTAAAGGTGTTTATATTAATTGCAAAGAAAACACGGAAAAGCAGTGTTGTTACCTAATGTCCTAGGATTATCAAATTTGATTCGTAATTAGGGAAAGCAGAGGAGTGACTAATTCCACTGAAGTATCATTTTGGTGCATTAATGGCAAAAACTGTAATTATTTCTGCACCATCCTGAAAATATCCAGAAAGAACATTCAGAAAAAGTTATCTGTTCTTCTCTTGTCAACTAGTGTTACCTTTTAGTTTATTGTTTCTGCTCTCCTTTCCGCTAGTCAAATGTCCCATCTCTTTTATCTCATCAGTGAGAATTTATCTGAATATGTTAAGAAGCCAGAGCAGTTTAGCTTTTAAAGAACTGGAAGCCATTTTCCTTAGCAAATTAACACAGGAACAGAAAATCAAATACCACATGTTCTTACTTATAAGTGGGAGCTAAATGATGAGAGAAAAAAAATTCTACTCTTCTTTACTTATTGGTACACTGACTAAACAAATGTGCTACATTGACAAGATATTGTTAATTACATAGACAAATTTCTTTGAGCGCACTCTGCCAAGAACAGTTGGTAGGAATGTCAGATGAGTAACATACAATTTAGGGGAAAAAAAAGCTAGATAATGAAGTGAAATTTTGAGTCAGAGCGGTACCTACAAGTCTCCAGAGAATTTTTTTTTTAATCAGGTTAGCGTTTGATATGGTCTGGTTCTATGTCCCCACCCAAATCTCATACTGAATTGTAATCCGAATTGTAATCCCCACTTGTTGAAGAAGGGACCTCATGGGAAGTGATTAGATCATGGAGGCTGTTCCCCCCTGCTGTCCTTATGATAGTGAGTGAGTTCTCATGAGATCTGATGGTTTTACAAGGGGCTTTTTCCCCCTTCCCACTGCACTTCTCCTTCCTGCTGCCATATAAAGAAGGATGTGTTTGCTTCCTCTTCCACCAGGATTGTAAGTTTCCTGAGTTCTCTCCAGCCCTGTGAATCTGTGAATCAATTAAACCTCTTTTGTTTATAAATTACCCAGCCTTGGGCAGTTCTTTGTAGCAGCGTGAGAATGGACTAATACAGTGTTATAATGTTATTATAGTGGTTCACAGTTTTTCATAGTTCTTAGTATTTTCTTCATCAGAAAGAAGGAGGAATGTGATGTAAATAAATCTTTATATTAAAAATATTACATGGATACCAACTAATGTGCCCAATCCACAAATATTAAAATCTGCTATGACTAATTAATATGGCTACAACATGGTTTATATAACTTTACATAAATGTATATAACTACATTATATAGATATACTGCAATCTTATCCTTGCCAGTCAAAAAGCAGTTCCACAGATGGCATGTATGAGTATGTCTGAAAAAGCAGATGTTTGACCTGGAGTCATTTCTATCACGCATATGGTCCATCCCTGGGTTCGCTTTTCTGGCCACTGTTGAATGATTTGTCCAGCCAGTGTTCTGCAATGCCTTAGTGGAAATTAACTCATGCACTACTGGTTGTTAGAAACGATGAAGTAAGTGTTGCTTGTTGATTGTCAACACATATCCCACTATTTAAAATATGAATTCTAGATCCTCAGAAGAAAGCAGTGCACAGGACTAGGATTAAAACCTTAAAATTCTTTTCCTGCCCCTGAAGCAGGCTTCCTTGACGCTGTTGCGGAAGTAATTTACCTTTCTGCAACTGTTTCCTTATATGAACAATAGGTATAATAATTGTCTTTCATATCCCATAAATATATAATAAAGATAAAATTTGATACGTTTTGAAATAATTTGACAATTGTACCATGTTACAGGATAGTGATATTACTGACTTTGTGGGATTGCTTCTACCTAATATTATCTACATTTACCACTTGCGAAATCAGATATTTTACTAGGATTATTCTATTTTACATAGAAATGGAAATGTAGTACAGATTGGGTTTTAAAATAAGAAAAAGGACTTGCTCCTGTTCTCTTACTTTTGTATATACTTTCCACAATAATATTCTTTTACATCATTATTTGTATTCATTTATCAAAAAATGGAAAAAAGGAGAAAATGAGAACAAATAAAAATTAGAAAAATAACAGAAGCCTTGTAGAAGAGAAGCAGGAAGACTTTTATAGTAATTTCTCCTGTAAAATAATGCTAATAGCAAATTCTGATGTCAATAAAGAAAGGTGGGGTCTGTCCATTCTAGGACATGTGCCTTACTTCATCAATAGCCATAGTAGAATGGATTAAAAGAGAATAATTGGCTCTAATATAACTCAAAAGAAATTAAGATATTTAATCTCTTAAATCTCTTAGGAAACAAATTGACTAATTAAAAAGAAATATAACTTTATAAGGATCAGGCATGAATATCATACATGATATGGTTTGAGTCTGTTTCCCCACTCAAATCTCACCTAGAATTGTAATCCCCATGTGTCAGGGGAGGTACCTGGTGGGAGGTGATTGGATCATGGAAGTGGTTTTCCCCAGAGTTTTTTCGCGATAGTGAGTTCTCATGAGATCTGATTGTTTAAAAGTGTTTGGCAGTTCCTGCCTCTCTTGCACTCTCTCCTGCCACCTTGTGAAGAAGGTGCTTACTTCTCCTTCACGTTCCACCATAATTATGTTTTCTGAGGCCACCCCAGTCATGTGGAACTGTGAGTCAATTAAACCTCCTTTATTTATAAATTACTCCATCGCAGGTTCTTTGTAGAAGTGTGAAAATGGACTGATACAATATACAATCTCTCTAGAAACACTCACAGAGTGCTAATTTAATAATTGCAGTAAATCAAGAGCTTAATGAAAATCTCTCCAAAATTTGTCTATCAAGATGACTAAATATCAAGCCACCTAATTCAAAATTAGAAGTCACATAATCTGTGTTCTTAGGTCATTTTTTAAAATTTCACCTCTCTTGTAACAATAAATTTGGGTTATCATGTTATATTTTGCCTTGTTTTTTGGGATATTTTTATGTTGGTTGTTAATAATACAATGTAATAACATAATAATATAAGCTATAGCTTATGGTCTTTATGTTTTTAAATAAAGAAGGCTTTCCTGTCTTCTTATAAAACTTGAAACATTTTGATTTTGCCATCATATATTTAATTTGTTTACACACCTTCAGGTCCACCTTCCCCTATCTCTGCCTAATTATAGGAGTATGGTAAAGATAATAAAAGTAACAAAAGGAAACCTGAATTATGATTACATAGTGCTTTGTATTTCAAAATTTATTTCATTGTATTATCTGGACATTGGACTCAAAATCTGTAAACTCTAATAGTTCTATGGTTATAAGGCACCTACTCTTAGTCTCAGATAAAAAATCACTGGAGCTGTACAAAAAATTGAGTATTGTACATTCCTTATACTGGAAAAGGTATCATACTCAGAGAATGCCATGAAAAGGGATTTGAACTTTCCCTTTCTGGAAAAGGTATCATACTCAGAGAATGCCATGAAAAGGGATTTGAACTTTCCCTTTTAAATACATTTCATTGAACACTTAAAAAAAAAAAACAGGGCCAAACATATGGATGGTTCCATATTTATATAAACATGGCTCCTCCTTCTAATCCTCCCACCTCCCACATATTCTGTTGGTTGATACACTAAACTCTGCCTTCTGATCTCTCAAAGATAGCGAAAGAGTGTGAAAATACGAAAGGAACCCCTGCTAAGTATTTAGTACTTAATGATACTCAGATGTTATTTTGGAAAAACTATATCCAAGCAGCATAACAAAGGGTAGGTAAATTACTTGATACTGGCTCTAGTGAGGCTGTAGAAATAACTGACATGTATAAGGCCTCCATGCATTTTCTTCCTACTCCACACATTTAGTGCTCATCCATGCAAAAGTATAAGAAGATTCTCCCACCACTTAAATATCTAAGTACATAATTCAGCAAGTTCAAGTTCTTAATCATACCTATTCTCATCATACATGGTTCTATCTGCATTATTAATCATGTATCTCCTTATTTTAGTCTTGCATGGGGTATCTTCGAAGTGATGAAAAAGGAATGATAACAGAGAACCTACAATTTGACAGACATATCAACCATTTTTCTGTTTCAATAATGTATGTGAAATTATACTGGGCATTATAGTTAAACATGAAAAGCCACAGATACTCAGTAAAGTGTAAAATTATGTAGTGGCTATGAAACTATCCTTTAAGTGTGTATATCTCACATGTTGTTTATAATGAACATTTTGTTCAAAGATATGTTGAACGGATATTTCTTGTTGTTTACTTTTTAATGTTCACACATATTGTGGATTGTGGTATTTTTTGAAAGATCAGTCACTTTGCTTAAATAAACAAGTTTCAAACGAGTTCCTTTCCATTAGTGAGAAGAGTCCAATTAAAGAGAATCTAAAAAACTTAAGTCTCTTTCACACCTTTGCCAGCAAAATAAATTATATTCAGTACTTGGTATTCATTCACTTAGGAGCCCCACTATCCTAGAGATTTGGGCATATTGCCAAGGAGTAAGGCAGATGTAACCTGAGCTCACAGTTTATAAAATCATGAATTAAGGAAATAGTAGCCACAACTTGGCAAAGTCACTAAAATTATATACAAATATAATGCTGACATAGATTTCCCTCTCTAAAACCTTTAAGGCTTTGTAAACTTGAAGTATATTACCTATGCCAACAGCCCACTTGTTCTGAAATGATGGCACCCATGTTTTCTCGGCCTAAAATTTTCTGCTCCCTCCTTACTCCCAGTCCCAGATAGGTTACTTGCCCTCATCACATACTCTCTAGTGTCATATAATTTGACCTGGTAATGCTTATTTTACTTATAATTACTCTCTCTGTACCTGTATTTTGGCCATTTGTCTAGACCCCATACCACATGAAGAAAATGCTTGTGACTGCTTTGTTTACCACTGTGTCTACCATATCCAGTATGGAACCTACCAGTGGGAAACATCATCAAGAGATTGTTAAATAGAGTTAACTGTCTCCATTATAGCATGTCTGCAAGATACTGAGATAATAGGTTCTGGGTGCTTTGGTTTCTGATGTTTTAATTTAATACATGGATAGAAATTAAGGACTAGCAAGATTGCTAGTGAAGACCTTCATTAAATAATTTGTCTCAATTGCCAGATGTTTTAAAATTGCCTTAAGCAGGTGCTGGATAGACAACATAACATATGTTGATTTAATTAGAATAAGTTTAACATCACTTAACATCTTTGAACTTCAGTTTCTTTCCTTGTAGGATTATGGGATTGATTGAAACACTTAGTAAATTTCCTTTCAGTTTTAGAACTCTGTAATAATTTTTGTGTTGCTTTTCTGTACATGATTAAATATTCTTGTATAATACTCAAATTTTTGTACAGCTCCAGTGAGCTCTTGTCTAAGCATAGATGTCATCACAACCACAGAACTATTAGAGTTTACATACTTAGAGCCCAATGTCCAGAGAATTGAATTAAGGAATCTTTGAAAGTAAACGTATAAAAAGGTGCTCCGAAGACCATTATACCCTCCCACTTACAGAGTACTTACTGTTTCAGTTCATTACATATTTTAAAGACAGATTTTATTTAAATGTTTAACATTACACCAAGCATTCCCTGTTATTAATGTCTCAACACTGACTCTCAGCAAGTTTGTTTCTAATTTTGCTCTTTAGTCTACTTCTAGACCCTTTTCCCATGTTGGTTTTTTATGTTTGAAAATGCATATACCCAAAGGACTATAAATCATGCTGCTATAAAGACATATGCACACGTATGTTTATATGTTTATTGCGGCACTATTCATAATAGCAAAGACTTGGAACCAACCCAAACGTCCAACAACGATAGACTGGATTAAGAAAATGTGGCACATATACACCATGGAATACTATGCAGCCATAAAAAATGATGAGTTCATGCCCTTTGTAGGGACATGGATGAAACTGGAAAACATCATTCTCAGTAAACTATCACAAGGACAAAAAACCAAACACCGCATGTTCTCACTCATAGGTGGGAATTGAACAATGAGAATTCATGGACCCAGGAAGGGGAACATCACACTCCGGGGACTGTTGTGGGGTTGGGGGGAGGGGGGTGGGACAGCATTACGAGATATACCTAATGCTAAATGACGAGTTAATGGGTGCAGCAAACCAACATGGCACATGGTTACATATGTAACAAACCTGCACATTGTGCACATGTACCCTAAAACGTAAGGTATAATAATTTAAAAACATTAAAAATTTAAAAAAAAAGAAAATGCATATCAGATTATCATATTTTCTATAACATCCTCACTTATGTCCTCCAGAATAAAATTTCTCATGTAATAATACTTTTTTATATGGACATAATTTATAATAATCCTAATTGTGTCCTTCAGCTTACAAATATGCCCCTCATACTTGCCATTTCTATTCATTTTCAACAATATATAAATGTCATTTAAAAACTTGAAACTAACAAATTTACAAGTATCTCCTTTGTTCTATCTCAATTTTTTTTTCTTTTGAATACCCACATATACACATACTTGCATGTGTATATGTTCAGAATTCATGCAATACTTCTATATTCTTCCCTTTTGATTAACATTATTTTATAAATACTTCCTAGATTCCTTATAGCTATATTTTTCCCATAAATTAGACTTGATCAGTACGTAAGCTATATATTAACTATTTTTCTTTATAGTTATAACCTGGTTGTCAATTTGTGTTTTTGTTATACAGAAACAGATACTTCTGTTTCATAATTTTTTTTTCTTGTATCAAATAATTAACTACTCAAGGATATTTCCTACTAGATGAAAATGTTGGGTCATGGATATATATCTTTCTAAAAGCATAATGTAAACTCAGAAGATAATAATATAGGCATAAAGTGCACTTTACTAAAATGTAAGAGCATTTAAGGGCTCACTAATACTGTTGCAGAATAGTAGCTCAAGTACACTTTTGTGGAAATATTTTTTTAAAAAACAAACTAAATAAATTTTAATTTTGTTGGTTTCAATCAATGCTATAATTTATTGTGATAAATTTTAATTTTGAGTGCATTGTTAAAAAAATTATTTGTAGAGAAATTTTCTTCATTCAACGAATATATACTGATAGTCTAAGTCTTATAGTACAAAAAATACAAAAATACTTTTCTTCATATATTGTACATTCTGACAGGCAGAGATAGATATTAACACATTTTACGGATAGCGAAAAGCAGCTAGAGAGTAATTCTCAAAAAATATTAGATAAATACCTTTTCCCTAAAAACAGGAGTGATATTAGAACAATTGGTATAACATGAAAAGTGAATGATCATTTAGTCATAGGCTATTAACACTGTTTACCAGTTGACTATAAGCTCTGCCTGTATATATTTACAAATATCCATTTTAAGAGTCATTAGAAGTAATTTTTCCCCCCAAAATGGGTAAAAGTACAACACAGGGATCAAATAACTCTTTTTAAGACTTTTTTTTTATCATAACTTATATACAATGCAATTTAAACCACTACTTGCATTGCAATTCACAAAGAATTTATATCCTTGAAATTTTATCTCATTACTGAAAAGTTTTGAGAGGGGTAAGGTTATGGTGTGGAAGTAAATGTATTGCTGTGTACCTTCCATGTACTTTTCTTAGTATTGGCTATTTACTTGTAAAATAATCTATATTTCACAAAGTTGCTTCTATAAAACTTCCTGAAAAATATTAAAGGACAAAATAATAATCACCAAATTTTCACAAGAGATTTAGGGAAAAATAAGTTTTCAAAAACTTTTATTTTGTAATTTGATTTGAATGTTAAAAATGCATTCCTCTTATTTTCTCTCTTTTCCACTGTTTGGAGATGTCTTTGACTTATTCAGACCAATATTTCTCATATTTTATTGTGCATGAAAATACATTTGGGATTGTATTAAAATGTGTAATCTCACTCTGTAATTCTGGGGGAAAGCCTAATATTTTCACTGTTAATAAGCTCCGTATGATGACAATGCTGCTGGTACTATGGACTCTATTTTGAATAGCAAGTGTTAAGACAGACTGGCAATAAAAGTGAAAGCAAAACTTTTATTTTGTATCTCTCATGTGGTTAAAAACATTATTCATTATCAAATCAAAATCAACTTTTATAGGAGGAGTAATGTCCAGTATGTTGGAGAATAACTTTTAAGGTAATCAAATACCTTGCCTTCACTATGGCATTTGATCACCCATAAGTGCCATTTATTGGTCCATTGGCTCTTTTATGAACTTTACTCTCATAAAAACTCAATCTAAATGAAGAAAAAAAGAGGAAACAGTCTGGGTAACTCTATTGTAAGTGTTCCTCCCACAAATGTGCTTTCAACTGCGACAGATTTAATGTTTCGTAACATTATTCTTTTATGTAGGTGGAACATTTCATTTTTATCCTTTTGCTGTCTTCCCTAGTAATATTTTTAAAAGTCAGACTAAAGTTGAGTTAGACTTTGTAGGCCCAAAAATTTAAGATATAAATTTTAACAATTGATTCTCACAATTTCTTAATTTGTTACTTCCATAATTTTTGGAAGCTTAGTTTTGCTATTTAAAAAATTAGATATAATACCTGAAAATCAATAATAAAGTATGTTAATCAATGCTAAGGTTTGAATTGAAATTATTTCCAATCAATAACTCATATTCAATTGAACTCATATGCAATTAATAATTCCTATTCAATTGATAACTTCAAATATTTGGGTTTATATATCTCTGATTATTTCTAAACAATATCATAGTTGATGCTATTGTGTCATGCAAGTAGTGATTCTGAGATTCCTTTTAATAATCTCTTGACTGTATAGTAAAAAAGTGTGTTTTAAAAGTACATAAAATGTTCCCAGAAATTGAAAACATTTGATTGTCCAGATTAAAAAATGATAAAACCTTGCACTTATAAAAGAAGTAAAATAATAAAGTAGAATATTAATTATAATATGCTAATATTAATGTTAGAATATTAATTATAAAATATTTACATGACATAAGAAGCTAGATATTAACTCCACTATATAGATAATTAAATTAAATGTAAACAACCCATAAACATCAATGAAAAAATAAAGAGAGATAGGACAAACATAAGCTGTTTATAAGAAACACTTACATTCAAGGATTAAGAAAAGTTGAGAAGGAAAAGATAAAAAAATGCAACTTGAAAATATAAATTAAATGCGTTGTCTAATAGCAGACAGTGTATATTATAAGGCAATAAGCATAATTTTTTACTAAGATTTTACTCTACTTTTAGGCTGTTAGCCACAGTTTGACGGTTGCTGACAGAAGACTCCAGACTTCTGAGTTAGATAAAAAGAGAAGAGTATCGTAACAGCAGGAGCAGTAGCCAGAATTTCAACATTTTCTTGCACTAGTTTCCTGAATTCCATTTTCCACAGGGCGATCTGAATAGGGCCAGTTGACACCTGCACATACAGTAGGTTCTATTACTACAGTAGATCTTTCCAAGCTAAGGGAACCTGATACCTTTATAATAGGCAGAAGCACACATTCCCTTTGCCCCAGAGAAAGGCTATCTTCCAAAGTCTGTTACTACAAAAAATATCCTTGAAAAGATAGTTCTGAATAAAGATAGTCAATGTTGTTGCTCAGAAGACATGCAGAAATGTGAAAAATTCATAGAGGATCATCTTCCAATATTATCCACCCCTAATTTTCACATCTTTGCTCCTGGAAATTTTTCCCTGAATACATTGTCAAATTAATCACCAGTTAAATTAATCTTACTGACAGACACTGGCATCAAATCTTTTCAGTTTGTCTCATATAGAATTTACTTAAGCAGCTAACAACATGACTCAAAGCAGAATGATGATGTCAGCCTGCACAATAGATATCAACCCATGCCCTTTAGAAGCCCAGACTTAACCAGCTGAACAAAATTCCTTAAACGTTATGACCTTAGAAAGGAAGCTAAGTGCCAGTCTCTATGAGTTTCTGCATTGGCATTTCTGCTAGGCTGGAAACATTAATTCAAGCAGAGCAAGATGTATTCATGATTACACAGCTTCTACTAGAACACAAGGAAGAATTCTAGGGCAATTCCACCATTTATAACAACCTTGGCCAATAATTTTGAGGCTGACCTGAATGCTTTTCAATTTCAAGATGATGTTTCTTTTAATACTTGAAGATACCTTATGACCACCACTAGAAGGCAGATCATTATCATTTGGTTAGGAAGCAAGTAATGCCTGAGTTCATACAAGTTCAGTCTCTGGGGATGCAAATGGTGTACCTATGGAATGAAAATGTTGACTCCAGTGTGACCTCAAGTTCAGCTAACACATGTGACGATTTTCTGTCAGTTTAAAGAAACTAGGTTTCTGGGTTTTCTGGGTCTGATCCTTTTTTTTAAGGAGAAATGCCTGCAGCCAAACTAAATGGTTTGAACATGCCACCACCCAGGTGGTATTCATCTGCTCTATGGAGTGTCTAGGCAGAGAATGTACAAATGGGGTGGAAAATATATCCAGACGTGTTGACAGATGTTTTGCATGGGAGGTGCTGGAGCTGGGGACATTTCCTGCTGTTTTTAATGACTTATCTCTACATTTAAGTGGACTTTCAAATTGTGGTGAAAGTCTTCTGGCAGGGAATAGTAGATACAACAGTCATTTAAATTAACACACTAGCAATGTTTAGTAGAGATGCATTTAGGCATGTTTCCTTCATGAAGAAAGCTCTAGGAACAGTTTAGAAAGAGAAAGACCACTAATGTCCCTCTCTACCTTCCTGTACCTGGTGGAAACTAAGTTATTTTCTCACCAGGTTCTGCATTACTGCTCTCTCTCCACTACCTCAAAAATAGAGCATCCCATTCCAACAGCCTTAACTTCATCTTTTTACCAATATTCCATAGTCATAGCCAGACCTTTTACACAGAGTCAGGTATAAGAATAATTTTTAAAAACTTACAAGGACATATTGTGACCCCCACTTTGACCTGTATGGGCCACAGTAGGAAAAAATAGCAAGCAGTATATTCAACTAAATGGTAATGGGCATTATGATCTAGGATGATAGCTGTGATGGTTAATTTTAGGTGCAAACTTGATTGGATTAAGGAAGACATAGAGAGCTGGTAAAGCATTACTTCTGAGTGTATGTGTGAGACTGGTTCCAGAGGAGACTGGCATGTGAATTGGTAGACTGAGCGGGGAAAATCTACTGTCAAGGTAGGCAGTACCATCCAACTGAGTCAGGATAAATAAGTTTAGGAGGCCAAACTGGCTTGTCCCCTTGTGTGAAGCCCAGCAGGCTCTGCATCCTTTGCACCCTCATGCATGAGCACTCAATTTTTTGCAAGGTTAGCAACCCTACAGGATACCGGCAGACAACCAGGTGGTTACAGGTCCCTGATACCCAGTATGGCCCAGGAAAGAACAAAAGCCCCTTATTCCTGATGTAAATTCCCCAATCACCAGTCCATCAGCACTAAAAGCCAAAGAAGGTATTAGCTACAAATTCCGACCTTTGGGGGGCTAGAGACTTCCCTGGGGTCCCACATGCACAGTTAGGCTCAAGGTTTAGGTTATAGTAAGCTTTTCCTCATTTGAATAGTAAAAAACACACCTCTAGGTGGAGATTTTACATGCTAATGATGCATGTGTTACATGTTAAAGCATGTAGATGCCGAGCACATGTTCCAACTGCAGGTCCGCCTTTGCAAACTTGACCTTGCCAGTATTTTATGAAGATGTATATACAGCTACCACAAAAAGAGATTCCCCTTAAGGCACTAGCTGCTGTCTCTCCCTTTGAACAGCCCACTCTTGCCTCTCGGAGTGTACTTTTGCTTTGCAGTAAACTTCTTTGCTTACTCTTACTTTGGACTCGCTCTCAAATTCTTAGGTGCGGCGAAGTCAAGAACCTGAACTGGCCTACCAGCGCAGCACAATAAGCTGAGGGGCTGAATAGAACAGAATGGCAGGGAAAAGACGATTTCCACTCTCTAGCTCTCTCTCTCTCTCCCCCTCTCTTTTTCTCTCTCTCTCCTGTTGATGTAACACCCTTTTTTTTTCCTGCCCTTAGACATTAGAACTCCAGTCTCTTCAGTCTTTGGACTCCAGGACTTAGACCAGGGGCTCTCCAGGTTGTCAGGCCTGTGGCCTCAGACTGAGAATTACACCATCAGCTTCCCTGGTTCTGAGACTTTTGTACTTGGACTGAGCCACACAATCAGCATGCCAGCTTGCAGACAGCCTGTTGTGAGACTTCTCACCCTCTATAATTGTGTGAGCCAATTCCTCTAATAACCCCCTCTCTATCTATCTATCTATCTATCTATCTATCTATCTATCTATCTATCTATCTACCTACCTATCTACCTATTCAACTATCTATTTTTCTATCTCCTATTGGTTCTGGCTCTGAAGAATTCTGACTATTACAATGCCAAACCAATAAGAGAACCCAATGTGGCTGAACCAGAATATATTTGAATCTCCTAAGATTCTTTGTTCATCAGGTTAATAGAGAGTATATTAACCAGGCCAGCCTCGGGTTCCCTTTAGGAGAACAAAAGAAACATCATGATTGGCAATGTTCTGTGCAGAATCCCAAATATTCAAAAATGGTCTGTATATTATTCCCTCATCCCTTTTGTCCAAATCATTACCTAAGAAGTGATTAACATGAAATAACAACATTTTTAAGTGACTTTTACAATAAAGGATGCCTAATTGAAAATGTGCCACACAGCCAAGAACACAATATGGATTTGCTTCAAGGGCCCTGATATCAGGGTGGGAATCAACTGATTGGATTCAAATAGCAACATCATAAACAAAAAATGGTCAACAGTGGTGAATTACTGCGAGTTACTGAGCCCTGAGAGGACTTGAAGGGTTCACTGTAGTCAATCTACATTGGTATAATGCTCTGAAATTGGTCTTCCTCACTAGGAAAGAAATGAGTGACTTTTGGCCAGACTCACATATCTGGCATTAAGTGGTAGCCTCTGTGGCAGAAACAAAGCCATTTATTTTGCATATATTTTATAATGGCGGATGTGTTGCCATGTCTAGTGCAATAATGTATTTAGTTAGCAGTGATAGTAATTTGGGTGGTACAGGCATGATCAGCAGCTTGATTCCAGTTGGTCTCTATCTAGAGGAATTACTCAGATTGTTTAATTAACAGCCATTTGTTTCTATAGTTTACAGCTTCAGTCTTTAATCTGCCAGTTTGTAGTTTTCTAAGTGTCAGAGTAAACATCTAGGCTACTAACTACAGACCAATGCTCAGTAAAAATATAACAATGTTTATCAAAGGGAGTTCTGGGCCGGGAGCGATGGCTCATGCCTGTAATCCCAGCACTTTGGGAGGCCAAGGTGGGCAGATCATGAGGTCAGGAGTTAGAGACCAGCCTAGCCAACATGGTGAAGCCCCGCCTCTACTACAAGTACAAAAATTAGCCAGGTGTGGTGGTGGGCACCTGTAATCCCAGCTACTGAGGAGGCTGAGGCAGGAGAATCGCTTGAACCTAGGAGGTGGAGGTTGCAGTGAGCCAATATCACACCATTGCACTCCTGCCTGAGCAAAAGAACAAGACCCCATCTCAAAAAAGAAAATAAATAAATAAATAAATAAAAAAGGTGGGGAGTACTGGCTAGAGTGATGAGAATGGCTTTGAATTATGCCTACGCAGTAGAGATACCACATTTGTTTTTAGTTCTGCATATTTGGTGGTAAGAATGAAGAGCTACATCAAACAAATACACACCATTGTGGGTTGGATAGCTGAACCATCAGTAATCTAGGTCAACCTTTTTAAGGGATACCTTATGAATCAAAGATGCAGTGGGGCCATTGGTTTTGCTTCATGTAATTGAGAAACTTTTCCCCAAGGGGAAAACATCCACTTTTTCATGTAAAGACAAAATTATACTGGGGTTAGAACAGTTGCATTTTTGACAATACCATTTCCATTTGACAAATTAGATAGATGGGGACTTCCTACCTTATTAGTTCTTGAGTCTCCATTGACTCATCCTAATAGGCTATATCAGGCAGGAGAGCTGCAAAGCCTCTGTGGATCAAGTCTTCAGCTTCAGCAAAAGCCCAGTAGCAACCAATAGGTGCTTTGCAGGAAGAGTACAGGTAGCAGTCATATTAGTCAGGTGTAGGGTTCAAAAGTCTAAAGGACACCTCCAGCTCGATTTTGTGTCTTTTTGCTAGAGGCTTCAATTTGCAAAACTATGCCACACAAACTTGTAACTCAAAAGGTTCTTTAGATATGCGGGGCCCAAGAGGTACTAGCACTTTTCTATATGTGATTCTTCCTAACCAGGAGAATCCCCTCTGGCACTTACAGGATAGGGAAGTGTAAACATATAGCACATCAGCTCCTACTGTGATGATTAACTTTACGTGTCAATATGACTGGACCATGGGATTCCAAGATACTTGGTCAAACATTATTCTGTGTTTCTATGGAAGTTATTGTGAATGAGTTTAACACTGAAATTGATAGACCACACAAAGCAGGTTGCCCTCCCTAATGTGAGTAGGCCTCATCCAATCAGTTGAACACTCAAATATACCAAAAGTTTCATCCTCCACCTAATAACAGGGTATTTTTCTTGCCTGTCTGCCTTGAGCTGGGACACTACACTTTTCCTGCCTTTGGACTCAAACTGAAACATTGGTTGCCTGTGAATAACCATCGGCTCTCGTGGTTACCAGGACTTAAAACTCATACTGGAAGTGCACCACCAGGTTTTGGGATTTGTTAGCCTCCATAATCACGTGAGCCAATTCCTTATGTTATATTTATATATAAAGTATAAATATATAATGTATGCCTACTGCATAGAGACACCATGTCTATTTTTAATTCTGCATATTTGGTACTGAGGATGAAGAACTGCATCAGATGAACATATGCCACTGTGATTTAGATAGCTGAAACATCAGTAATCCAGGGTGAGAATTATAAAAATAAATTATATATGCAGTATGTAGTTTATCTATCTATCTATCATCTATCTATCTATCTATCATCTATCTATCTATCTATCTATCTATCTATCTATCTATCTTCTATCTTATCAGTTCCGTTTCTGTACAGAACCGAGACTATTACAGATTTTGGCATGAAGAAGTGGGCTGTTTCTGTAACAAGTATCTAAATATGTGTTAACACGGCTTTGGAAATGGGTAATGAGTAGGAGGGTAGAGAGGTTTGGAGTTTTGTGGTAGTTAAAGTCTAGATTGCTGTGAAGGGACTGTTCGTAGAAATATGAATGATTAGAGATGATTCTCATGAGGTCTCAGAAAGAAAAAACAATATTGGAGAGAAAGCCTCTATTTTTTTAGAAAATACATACATCCTCATGACCTAAATGTTGGTAGAAATCTGGATTTCAAAAACCTTTTATTTTAAATTCAGGGTTAAATTTGTTACATAGGTAAATATGTGTCATGGGGGTTTGTTATGCAGGCTATTTCATCACCCATATATTAAGCCTAGTACCCATTAGTAATTTTTCCTGACCTTCTAGCTCCTCCCACCCTCCACCCCTGATAGGCTCCAGTGTGTGTTGTTCCCCTCTATGTGTCCATGTGTTCTCATCATTTAGCTCTCACTTATAAGTGAGAACATGCAGTATTTGTTTTGTTTTTCTGTTCCTGTGTTAGTTTGCTGAAGATAATGGCCTCCAGCTCCATCCATGTCCTCCTTTCAAAGGACATGCTCTCTTTCAGTTTTATTGCTTCATAGTATTCCATGGTGTATATGTACCACATTTTCTTTATCCAGTCCATCGTTGATGAGCATTTAGGTTGATTCCATGTCTTTGCTGTTGTGAATAGTGCTGCAATGAACATACAGGTGCATGTGTCTTTATAATAGAACAATTTCTTTTCCTTTGGGTATATACCCAGTGATGAGATTGCCAGGTCAAATAGTATTTCTGTCTCTAGGGCTCTGAGGAATTGCCCCATTGTCTTCCACAGTGGCTTAACTAATTTACACTCCTACCAAAAGTATGTAAGTATTCCTTTTTATCCACAACCTCACCAGGCTAAGACTGGTTATAGCGTAAACTTTCTATGACAACTTCTAAGTTTCTGCGTCAGTAATTAATATAGTTTCACAAAAGAAAAGCCATACGTTTAACTTGTTTCTGCTAATTACCTGTAAAATTATATGTCATATGGTTGTATTATTAAACCAAATTCCTATATTTGAATATCTCTATCAAATGTAACCTCATTTATTTGTCCATATATTGCAACATGAACAGACAATCTGATGAGGTATAATCTCACTTCAAATAAATAGCTTTTCACTTTCAAATTATTCTTCCAAAGAAAAATGACATGTGAATTACAAAAAGCAGGTGCTTTGTAGTAAGATAGAATTTGTACTATTTATTTGGGATTAGTTTATCTTTCTCTTTCTGGCTTCCAGTGAGTAACTCAGTTTCAATTTCTTCAAGTCTGTATGTCTTACACTGGATATTGGGGATAATAAGAAATATAATAAGGGATTATTACGGGAACAAACTGGATAATAAATATGGTAGAAACATATTATCAAGATACTAACTGATATTGTTTTGCTTTTTTGCCATTTATTCCCACTTTTCTCTTTTCTTTATTCAAGTAGTTTGTATTGCCTTTCAGGCTTCTAGGGCAGATGACCAGAATAACATAAGAAATATTCTAAAATGCTGGGACATTTCTAATCTCAAATAAGAATAACAAGAAGAAAAATTATGAGGACTATCTTCATCCTCTGCAAAACCTAGAGAAAATATGAATAGAGAAAATAAATGTAGTTTTTGCTGTATCAATGGCAACAATAGCAGAAAAAATGTTATGTTCCATTCACGCCTGTGATTATGGAAGGAGATTCATACCTGATACATATTTAAGGCACCTAGCAGTGGATCCCTGAAAAGATAAGAGAGAACTAACAATAGCTATGCCTATGTTGATCTATTTCATCACAAATATCTTTTCACAAAATGAATTGGTAGGATCTTAAGTGTTCAGAAAAAACATTAGATTGGACACTAGATCATAGATCTAATACATAATCATCCTGACGAGTTCTTCAAATGGTATTTGTAAATGCTATGTACTTGGATGCCTATTTTTGCTGAAAAAAAAAAAGAATGTCTCAGTACAAAAGGCTTAGTTGCAAAATGGCAGTGCGGAAGTATAGTTTTTCAGAAAAGAAAACACTTTAAAATCTCTCAGTAATAGAGGTAACACCTAAAGTATTATGTATTAGAAATTCCAAGGAATGAATGTCACTTCAAAAAGAAAAATAAAATTTGAGTGGGAGGATTCTAGCTTGTCCTCTGACACACATCACTGACTTTTTCAGAAAAACATCCATACTGACACCAGAAAAGAGCTGCCTTTTTTTCCATGATAGGTCCTGATGTGCACTGAATGCTATATTTGGTGTGCAAGAAAACTGTTTATATAAAAAATTACTATATATATACACACACACAATTTTAGACAGGTGATATATATATATACATATTTTACTAAGAATATTAATACCATTATATTTTAAATATAAAATAGTTTGATTTTTCCACAAGGTAAAATGAAAATACATGATTAAAAAATTTAATAAGGAACAATTATGAAAACTAAATGATGAATGCCAATAAAACAAAAAATTGTATGGTACTTGGATCTAAAGAAGTACAATATTTTAGAGCTACTCTTGATTCTTAGGCACATATACCTACTCATGTACATTTTATCTTAATGAACAGAATAAAATATTAATACAATAAAGAGCTTTTTTTGGTTATTCTAAATGCTATCAGATATCAACTTCAGACTGAGGAGCCATTTAATGTTTTCAACTTATTGCAACCTAATAGGTCAATTCTGGACCATGTTTGTGACTTAAACGATAACATACAACTACTCACAATAATAGACTAAAATTGTTGTGGGCAGTGGCCAGAATGACTAAAGTTCACCAATCTGAAAATCATATATTATTGCTAACCCCATTGTAAAGACAAGTGATTAGATCATCATCAAACTGCAGTCTGCTTCTGCTTTGTCATGAACAAAAAATTCTTTATTGTGAAAACTCATCCTTCAGTAACAGAATAGACTTAAAGATCCTTTTTATTTTTTAATAGAAATTAATTGATTTTTGGTAACAAATGCACTTCAAGTATGCAATTTTTAAACATGAAATGTTAACATGTATAATGTATATGTTTTCTTTATTCCAATGTGTGAAATTCTACTGTGCTTGAAGTACATTTTTCTTTATTAAATTCAAAAATGGGGAAGACATTGAATATACCTAAAATATAGGTAAAGTTCTCAGAATTCTCAATTAATATTTACTAACTAACTGGCTACAATATAATTTTCAGGAAAAATGAATGTAAAGGTTTTAAGATTCTTAATAAAATTCAGAAAGTTATTTTTCCTTATTATTTCTTTTTTTTTTAATCTTTTCTCTCTCCTCTTCTTCATCATAGAGTCCCATTATGGTCCATGTTAATACACTTTATTGTGTACCACAAGTCTCTGAGGTTCTATTCAATCTTTTGTCTTTCAAGTTTCATAATGAATAATCTCAATTGACCCATTTGTATGTTTACTTATAGTTTTTACTGCCAACTCAAACCTTCTGTTAATCTCATCTAGCAAATTTATTTTAGTTGTTATACTTTTCAACTCCAGAATTTCTATGTGGTTCTTTTTTAAATATGTATCTTTTTATTGTTATCTAATATTCAGTGCGCAATCATTCTCATTCTTCCACTTAATTCTTTAGATATAATTTCCTTTAGTTCTTTGAGCATATTTATAACTTATTTAAAGTCTTTGTCTAGTAAGTCCAATATCTGTAATTTGGATATAATTTCTATTAACTACTTTTTTTCCTATTATGGGCCATAGTTTCCTGTTTATTTCCATATCTTATAACTTGTAGTTGAGAACTGGGTAAAATTATTTTACAAATGTAGCATGTTTTGTCTGAGAATTAGTGTCCCTTCCCCCAAGGGCTTCTTGTCACTGTTGGTTGTGGTGTTTGCTGTTTATTTGTTCAGTTTAATTCTAAAAGTCATTCTTCCCTGATGCATGTGGTTATTGAAGTCTGCTTAATTATCTCAGTGCTTGACTAAGATTGAATGGAGATTTATTTAAATTCCTTGAACCAGTAAATCTTAGATATTTTACTAGAGAGGTTAGTTTGTGTGCTGGGATACACATGCAATGCTCCAGCAATGTCAATCTCTGCCTTAGCTTCACTTCCTGCTGGTGGAGGACCAGAAGTAGTAAGGGTTTGGAGTTTTCTAAGGTATTCTCTGGGCATGTAAACACTTTGCACATGTGTGCACTTTCTTATGTCTGTAAGATTATGTCAAAGGCTTTCAAAGTTTCGGATGTCTATCTCGTTCTCCACAGGAGCTGTCTTTTGACTAGTCTCTTGTTTGTTCCAACCAGTATCAATGCCTCAGGCAGCCACTATGTTAAACAACTACCACTTATTTATTGACAAATGCCCTGGAGATAAGGCTCTTCCCACTGAGCAGTTCTGGGTCAGGTCAAAGAATGACAAACTTGGTAAATGAGACTTTTCCAAGAAGTTATCAGACAGATGGTGTTAAAATAGATCTCTCAAATATTACAGAATTTAATGGGCTTGTTTACTGGGGTTAAAAATCAATAGAAGAGTGACTGTTGCTCACAGCATCAGAGCAGAAATTAAGAGACGTTTCTAGCCAGTGCGGAAGGCAGCCATATTTATGAACAGAATTGGGCATTCAAAAAATAAATAAAGTGTCAATTACAGAAGTTTAAGTGGATGTGAAAATTGCCTTGCAGAAGGGTTACTAGGTAGAAATTAAGCTAAAAAGGAAAAAAAAAAGTTTAAAAATGAGTACATGAAGAGTAAATACAGAGCTTTTACATACTTCGTTCTTTACAAGTTATTCAGTATCTACTATGTGCAAAATGTGAATAATAATCAATAATGAATTAGACATGCCTCCCATTTTATGAAGCTAGGCATATTTATAAGCCCATATTTGGATAATTCATCATTTTTTAATAACCGGAGTCACTAGTTCATTGATTATCAATGTCTCATTCATGATAATGGAGAAACAGAGAGAAACACAAAGAGAAGGAAGCACAGAGAGGAAGCACAAAGAATTTCACACATGAAAGTAAATTTAAGAGTGGATTCAAATGAAATTAATGCTCTAGGCCTCTGTAACAGACTGTGACCTAAATCTCATACTGATCACACAACTGAAATTCTGAAGTCCAAGCAAAATGATGAGATACAGAGATTTTTCTCCTTAATTTTAATTTATTCTTTTTTAAAGAAAGCATGGGGGATATACTATTAAAGTTAATATCACCTTCCTTATTAAGACATAAAAACTTTTCTTGTAATCACTAAAAGTAAAAAAAAAATCCTTAAATCTGGATTTACTTTGGGATTTCTATTGTTTAGCTGTAAGTTAAAAAATCCATTATCTAAATACTAGTTTAAATAACTTTAATCTGGTATCCAAAAATGCTTCCCTTATAGAAATTGCTAGGATATATTGGGAGCATTAATTTAAACACACTAATGTTACATGTACGTTTTTGACCTTTGAGCCAGAGACCTGCCAGGAAATTAAAAGGTGAAAATAACCTTAGCTTTAGTGACCTCAATTCTCCATGATCTAATACTTTTCTGATTCACTTGACAGAGTTTTTATGTTTTTATACAAAAATTAAAAGGTAAATTATATACTTTCTTCTTAGAAATCCCATGAATTTTAAAAGTGTATACATAAATTAATTTGGGTACAGTCAGCAAATACTTCTTCAGATAAATTTGATGTCTAACCAGCACCTATTATGCTCAAATGTTACAGCTAAAATTTTCACAGATACCATAAGTGTAATTTACTTTTTATATTTTTCATACTGCTGCTATTATACTTGAGAGAAAAATTTCCTTAAAAAATATGTTCATCTTTCTAGAGAATACTCCTGATTTCTCAGCAAGTCTTCTAATATTTATGAATCTTTTATCTGTTAGTGATCTTCCCTTCTCTCTCTCTACATGTCAAAATCAATAATCTCCAATTTCTCCCTGATGGAATAAATACTCATAAACTATAAACCAATGTCTGGAACATTGGTTTTCACAGCTGTTGTCATTCCTAAGAGATGATACTATCTATCATCTATAGCAAATGATGATCCACAGAGGCTTAAAAATTGTTCAGTTTTTTTTAAAGTGCATGAGAAGTTGTAATTCAATGGGGCAAAAAATGCTATACGAATGTCAACATAGTCTTCTTTAATTCTTTCAAATTTTGTGTATTTTTTTTTACCGTTTTCTTCAATCTTCTCCATTTAGAAAACTTTCAGATATCTTTCTTTCTGATATGGATATGATACTCTGCAACTAACTCAGACTCCATAGAGTAAAGTGAGAAAAACAACCTTTTTCATTTTTCCAAGTTTTTTTGCCTTCTCTCTGTGACCTTCTCTATTATGACAAATCAATTTTTTTACATCAAACTAAAAATCTTGGGAAAAGATTTTGATAGAAAATTATTACATTTAAAACTCCATCTTTTGCTAAAATATTAAGCTCTTTAAAACTATAAATACCACATGGAGATATACTGCAGATGGATACATGAATTTCATGAGTAGTGGGTGGACCAAATTAAGAAAGCCCAATATCTGAATTTGACACTAGATCTCTAGATCACATCAAGAGATTATGGAAGCCCCACATTGTAAAGAATCAATGCTGAGAGGTAAATAGACACTAGAAAAGGCATTATTTAAGAATGAGGGTGTAAGAATACAAGTGTTCGGCTTAAGGAGATAAGACTAGGTATAGGACAGAACTTCTCCACTCAGTAGAACAGAAACTCAGTTCTCAGAACCAGAGCACAGATCAATAATATAAATATAAAACTAGAAGAAAAGCACAGAATCCAGATAAGAGCTAAGTCCATGCATTCCCACATTTCCCAAACCAGGACTGAGATTGATCCTGGACGGTATCCATGATAGTTCAGTTTCCCTATCCACAGGGATAGGCTGGGGACATCAGGACAAGTTAGCTGACAAAACGAACTGTTTTTTTTTTTTTATCTTTAAGTTCTAGGGTACATGTGCACAACGTGCAGGTTTGTTACATATGTATACATGTGCCATGTTGGTTTGCTGCACCCATTAACTCGTCATTTACATTAGGTATATCTCCTAATGCTATCCCTCCCTCCTCTCCCCACCCCACGACAGGCCCGGGTGTGTGATGTTCCCCTTCCTGTGTCCAAGTATTCTCATTACAAACTGACTTTTTAAATTTAAAATTGTATTTTTTTCTTTCTGAATTCTGCCAATTTTTCTTTCTGCTATAGCATCCCTCCACTGCACTCAACTCCTATAAGGAATCGGAACTTGGCTGGGTGCGGTGGCTCACGCCTGTAATCGCAGCACTTTGGTAGGCCGAGGCGGGTGGATAACGAGGTCAAGAGATCAAGACCATCCTGGCCAACATGGTGAAACCCGGTCTGCTAAACACACAAAAATTAGCTGGGCATGGTGTTGTGTGCCTGTAAGCCCAGCTATTCGGGAGGCTGAGGCAGGAGAATCGCTTGAACCAGGGAGTTGGAGGTTCCAGTGACCTGAGATCGTGCCACTGCACTCCAGTCTGGTGACAGAGCGAGACCCCGTCTGAAAAAATAAAATAAAATAAAGAACTGAAACTTATGTCCTCACTGTGACAGTTTATGTGCCACTAATATATCTCATCCTAACACGTAGTTAGAAGATTTTTCTTCTAGATATAACATTCCACTTCAATTTTTCCCTGTGCCTGACATGACCTGTTCCTCTACAATTAGATACTATGTCTTTCCATGTTATTTACGTCTAGACTTGCAAACACGAAATTGACATCACTATTTAGAACACAAAATTATTTTTAGTATCCTCCGTCTGATCTGAGTGTCTATAACTTTCTCAATGTCATGCTGAACATTTTCAATGTGTCTGTGATACAGAAGCAAAAAAGAAATTATTTAGGCAGTTAGTGAGGATAAGAGAGTCTTTGGTAAGGTTTCCCTTCTAATGAAAATCAGCTGTGAAATCATTTCTTTGCTAACAGAAAGCAGCCTAAAAAATTGAGTTGAGCTACAGATATAGATAAGCTAGAAGGGTGCATGGTTGAATGTCAGCAGCTAAGCCAACAGGAAAAGGCTAACCAGGGTCCAGGCGTGTTTAACGTGGAGGCTCCATCTTCCTTTTTTTTTTTTTTTTTGTCAACCACATGTACAGTAAGGAACAGACAGCATGGTACTGGCCAGGTATAGAACCCATCTGCGTAATAAAAGATTAGGGTAGGGAGGCCAGCTTTTTTGCCCATTATGTAAGGCACACATGGTCCAACCAATCTTTGGAATGTATATAAATCAGTCATCACCTCCTTAAGCTAGTCTAAGGCTATTAAATTCTACTGAGTTTTAAGTGTGGATTTAGGTCTTACAATGTTAAGTAATGGAGTCCATCATCTGTCAAAGAAGGAGAGACATAAATGAAGTTGTATATGCCTAAAATGGAGACAACTTTCTAATTTCTTTTTAAATGAAATATATAAAAATAAAAATTGTTGGAAATTCTGGAAATTCTATTTTATCTGAAACTTTTAATTATTTTTTTAATTCCAACAATTTAGATTATATTTATTTTCTAGAAACACACTATATTAAGGTCATCATGAATCACAGTTGGCATTCATTCAGTTATTTATCTAAGTATATATTCAACAAAAATTTATTATAACAATTAGGTGAAAGTATTATACTAATACATTTGGAAAATAATGAGTATTAAAGAAGGTTAGATTCTTGAAAGCAAGTAAAAGAACGGAGGACAATGCTGAAAAGGCAAGGACAAGCGTTTCTTATTTCCCAATTCATATACGGTCATGCATTTAAATGAAGTACCAAGAAGATTTATTGGACAAGAGACATGATATAGTTTTTTTAGTGCTCCAAATAATAAACAATAATATTACCTTAGACTATTTAAATGTAAAATTGGATGTTTAAGTTCTTCAATACATATTGAAAAAGTAAAGCTAGACACTGAGACTAGGTTTTGGATGCCAGCTCTGTTACTTACATATAATAAAGACTGTCCTCATTTTTGGATCTCTGATTCTTCGCTTGTTTTTAAGTTGTTTGTTTAGTTTTGTATTAAAGTTATAAAATGAAAACTTTTACCGTACTGAAAATCAAAAGGAGCATATCTGATGATATTTCTATAAGTACATCATGACAACTGAGGAGTTAAAAATACAAAATTTTATAGAAAAATAATGACAAAACAATGCTTTTTTTAGTTTTATATTTGAGTATATTTGATTTATCATAAGCTGAAATGTTGCAATTCTGAGTTGTACTACCCTGATCACCAACTAAAACAATTATCCTCACTGTGTATTAGCCCTGAATTGTTACTTTATGGTGATGAATAATATTAGAAGTACAATGTTCAGTCCCGCTAGTAAAGGGTGCCAACAAATAAAAATCAGAATATATTACACATCCACAAAATATTGAAACTACTGAGTTTTGAATCTGAAAATATACAGATATTATAATTTTTAAAAAGTGTTCATATTTACTGTTTGTCTCTAAGTGTATTTCCTAAAATATTTAATTATAATAATATATAGTAATTAGTTTATAAATTAACAGTGAACCGTTTTACATCTCTTGATTTTATATTTTTGCTATTATTTTATAGTGTCAATAATAAATTAAAGGAGAAATAAAGTAATTATACATAGACTGTGTCATTATTTAAGCCTCCAATTCTTTGTCTAACATGAATGAAAATACTATTTTCTATAGTAAGTAAATAAATCAGAAGATGCATTTACTTAAATAAGAGAAATGTACTACATGAGGATCCTACATGCTGGTAGTGAATCCAGGGACAAAGAGATTTCATGAGAAGCAACAGCAGAAAGAAAAAAAAAAGCAAATGTAAAAATTTAATCTTAAGATTATGAAATTAATCTCTGGTTGTGTTGTTAAATATTATATTTTTAAAACAAGTTCATGCACATGAAGAAGTCATTAGAGAATATAGTTCAAATCTAAGTTGTTTGTTTTCTTTAAAATATATAAAACACTTAAGATACATTTTAAAAATTCATATTAAAAGATTTGGACTTGTAATAATTTAAGTATAAAGAACTTCATGCTCAGCCCCGACACCATTCCTTACTCCCCAGATTAAGACCTAATGGCCACTGCCAAATTAACTAAAGGAATCACTACAATTGAAGCTGGCATAGTAGACTCAGTCGTTTTACAATGTGCTCACTAGGAAAAGTTATAACTCAGTTTCTTCAGAAATAAACAATTGGAAATATTGCATAACTTTACAATTGTCAAGAATGTATTTCCTAACAATAAAAAGCGAGGCTGATGAGTGGAGTGCAGAAACCTCCTTTAGAGCAGATTTCTATTTCTAACTGTAAAAAATGATTGGCATCAAATTAATCCATCCTTGAGGAGTAGGACAGTTTAGCTGCAACAGTTACAACTTTTATTGAAGCCACTAAAATATGTCTTAGTGATGATATTTTGGAATAACATGATGACCAAGCAGACATTGCAAGTTTTAAGCAAAACATACAAGATTTTGCATTAAGTGGTTTGTAGTGTGTAGGATGGAAAGATTGGTATCATATTAGATTCTGTAGAAATGCAGGCTCCTGAGCCCCACTCCAGATGTGTAAAATAAGAATCAGCAGTTTAGCCAGATCACCAGATAGTTCTTATAAACACTGAAGTCTGGAAAGCCCTGATTTACATGAATGTTAATAGAGGAAGGAGTGCAAGGTGTACAGAATGAGGCCTGAGTGTTTCAATCAGCCTCTATCTACTACCTTGGGCTGGTAAGTGTTTGACAACTGGCTCTCTGGAAAAGAATAAATAAAAACAAAACGGGCTGGGAGCGATGGCCTACGCCTGTAATCCCAGCACTTTGGGAGGCCGATGTGGGCGGATCATGAGGTCAGAAGACCGAGACCTTCCTGGCTTACATGGTGCAACCACGTCCCTACTAAAAAATTCAAAAAAATTAGCCAGGTGTGGTGGCAGGTGCCTGCAGTCCCACCTACTAGGGAGGCTGAGGCAAGAGAATGGCATGAACCCAGGAGGCAGAGTTTGCAGTGAGCCAAGATGACACCACTGCACTCCAGCCTGGGCGACAGGGCAAGACTCTGTCTCAAAAATAAATAAATAAATAAATAAAAATAACAAAACTGCTGGAGCTTCTGCATAGCTGAACACATGAAGTTTCCTCAAGAGTGCCAAACCCAGAGATGCTCTGGAAGTTCTGTGCCCTTTCCCTCATCCCTTGTCTAATCCATCTATTCATCTGGTGTTCATTAGTATCCTTTGTAATATCCTTTATAGGAAAGGAGTAAACATACTTTCTCGAAGGAGAAATTTGAAATATTTGCAAAACATTGATGTTTTGCAAATGTCTAACTATTTTCATACTCAACATCAGGAAATTAGATAATAAATTTCTGTAATGAGTCAGCTAAATATCCAGCCATTCTACTGTGGCAAATTAAAGCATCTCACACTGTATCAAGTGTAGAAACATAAAGTTGCTCACATTAACTTCAACAAATACACTGTTGAGTGAAACATGAGTCTTTATAAACATATTGGAATTTGAAAAAATAAGTAACACACTAATAAGAAAAAAATATATTTTTTTAATTTGCTGATTTATGTAAAGCAACATTGTCAACATACTTGATTTCAAGGTACCAACATGAAAACTCTGAATGCAGCTAGAAAAAAAGGTCAACTGCAAAATTTGTTCTTTTGACCACATCTGAGTTGGTTGTAGTACACTATTATCTGTAAGTCACTATCCACAGAATTGTTTTATGTCAAAATAAAAAATGATATGAATTCCTCACAAAAGCTGTAGAATATTAGTTGCTTTTGTTTCTCTTCCAAAATAACTATTAAAGATATTCTGACACAAAACATAATGGCCAAAACAGGATTGGTGCTTATTATATGTTTTGGAATAGATTAATAGATAGACAGGACTGTATTCCATGCCATTTTTACCAGAAGAACCAGAGTATTTTCATCTTTATAAAAAGATAGTACTCAAGAATATTTGCTGTTTGTTATTCTGACACTGTGGCAGAGACTGCCAGTTGTCTCCTATTGGTCTCTATCCCTTTCAATCATAGCAATAGATTGTTTGGCGGGACATATTAACACTCAAAATAAAGACTACATTCTCCAGCACCCAATGTAACCAAGTTTCATGTGGCTATAATCTGGCCAATTGGATATAAGTAGAAGTGTCGTAACACAGCTTCTAGGAATCTTCCTTAGGAAAGTATTTGTCCCATCTTTCTTCGGTTCATCTTCTCTGCTGCTTGGTACACATATATTATTGCTATATTATGTTTTGGACTGGGAAGAAAAAGTGTCCCACCCTGGAGATGGAAGAGTAAGTATTTAAATAAGCATATGTCTCAAAGGCTTAAAGGAGCAGAGGAATATAACGGTTTTGAGTAGGGAAATGTTAAGAGATGACTATTATTAGAGAAAATTCAGCAGTAAAAAGGCAAGAGAGAAAGCTAGGGAACTTGTTAGGAGTCTAATGTAGTAGTCTAGTTTGGTCCAGGGATGAGATGATAGTAGCTAGGAGTAGAGTGTTAGTGGCAAAGACCATAAGAAGTGGTAAGATTAAAAATATATTTTGATTTAATATTTTCTGATGAATTGGATATAAGCTGTTAGAACGAAAGAAGATCCCAATGTTTTTGGACATTAACAATTAAACATATGGTGCTGTCATTTATTGAGAAAGAAATGGAGATGAGACAATTTGGAATTCAGGAAAGACATCAAATTGAAAAATAAGGTAGGTAGTTATAGCAAGTTGATTGCAAAAAATGCCACCATTTCTTCATTCCGTCCTGTCCTTACACGTGCCTTTGGCCATATAGCCTTGTCATGCCCTTGTGGTCTCATCCTTCTCTTGTTTGTGACTTGCTTGAGCCAATGAGATGTTAGTAGACTGGATCAATCAGAACTTGATAAAGGGTACATTTTCATTTTCCCATGTTTGCACTTCTGCTATAGGCATGAGAACATGCTTAAAATAATTGTGCTAGTAGACGAGATACTGTCCTATAAGATGCCAAGTGGATTAGCCTCAGGCAGAAACATGAGTGAGTCCATACAAGATCACCAGAATAACAGCCAATCCCCTCAGAAGCTTGAACAATAAGAACTTATTTTGAATGACTCTGAGGTTTTCTATGTCCATGGAGATAGCTAAATGAAATATATCCTCAGAGTTTCTGTAATTATTTTAGAGACTGGTATAGATTGCCCCATGTAGAACATGAGTATAGGTAGAGATGACAGCCCCAAAACTGAGCACTATGCCATTCTGATATCAAGAAATAAAAAGCAGGAGGACTTACACAAGGAATTTAAAGAATAAAGATACATAAGGAGAAAATAAATGAAAAATGGGGCATCCTGGGAGGGAAAGCTATGAAAATGCTTTAAGGAGTGTTAAAAATATAGAATGTTTTCAAGTTTGAAAAGAGGAAGAATGTGAGAATTACTAAGTGGTAATAATTATACTCAAGGGTTGTATAAGAGCAGTGATATGGTTTGGCTGTGTCCCCACCCAAATCTTATCTTCAATTGTAGTTCCCATAATCCCCACGTGTGGTGGTACGGACTCAGTGGGAGGTGATTGAATCATGGGGGTGGTTTCTCCCATCCTATTCTCATGATAGTAAGCTCTCACCAGATCTAATGTTTTTATAAGGGATTTCCTCCTTTACTCAGCCCTCATTCTTTCTTCTGCTGCACTGTGAAGAAGGATATGTTCACTTCCCCTTCCACCTTGATTGTAAGTTTCCAGAGCCCTCCCTAGCCCTGTGGAACTGTGAGTCAACTAAACCTCTTTCCTTTATAAATTACCCAGTCTCAGGTATGTCCTTATAACAATATGAGAATGGACAATACAGGCAGGATTGAATGAAGAAATGGTGGCCTGGTTTTGCAGTCAACTTACTATAACTACCTACCTTGTTTTCCAATCCTATGCCATTCCTGAATCCAAGTTGTCTCATCCCCATGTCTTTCTCAATAAATGGCAACACCTTTTGTTCAGTTGTTCATGTTCAAACCTTCATAAATATAACAAATTCCAGTTCTTGGAGTTCCTCTTCTGTAAAAAGTCGCTATGTGTGGGGTTATCATCAGCTCTCTACTGATTGCTTTGTGGAAATTGAGGCTCTGGGAACCCAAACAAGTTTGAAACTCTGGCTATTTCTATGGCTGTATATTAAAAAGTCCTTTGTCCTTGTCTCAGTTTTGTGCATTCTGCCATTAAACTGTGACAGCTTAACTTGTTAACTCTCAAGAATGATAAAATCTCTGAATCTTTTTTTTTCTTTTACTTTGAGTTCTGGGATACATGTGCAGAATGTGCAGGTTTGTTACATAGGGTATCCATGTGCCATGGTAGTTTGCTGCACCTATCAACTCGCCATCTAGCTTTTAAGCCCCACATGCATTAGGTATTTGTCCTAATGCTCTCCCTCCCCTTGCCCCCTACCCCTCCACAGGCCCCAGTGTGTGATGTTCCCTTCCCTGTGTCCATGTGTTCTCATTTTCAACTCCCACTTATGAGTGAGAACATGCGGTGTTTGATTTTCTGTTCCTGTGTTATTTTGCTGAGAATGATGGCTTCCAGCTTCATCCATGTCCCTGCAAAGGACCTGAACTCATTCTTTATTATGGTTGCATAGTATTCCATGGTGTGTTTGTGCCACATTTTCTTTATCCAGTCTATCACTGATGGGCATTTGGGTTGGTTCCAAGTCTTTGCTATTGTAAATAGTATTTCAATAAACATACGTGTGCATGTGTCTTTATAGTGGAATGGAAATCTCTACATCTTTACAGTTCTTGACAATAAGTGAAGTATATACAGATGGGGCAAGTTCTTGATAAAACTATGAAGTATATACAGATTGGTCCATAGTGTCTATTTCTTTGTCAATATGGAATGAGACATGATATTTAATTAAACTTACCAAAATAATAATCTGTTATAGTTCATAACTAAGTGTTACTTTTGGTTCCAGGTATCATCTCTATGGCCATAATGTCTGTAGAAAATGTTTGTTTGCTTCAGGGACTTCATAATTATCAATAAAGTTCTTATGAATTTTTGTTTATGCAATTACTTAAGGGACTCTAATTAGCATGTATTTTTCAATTAATTTCTGTGTAAGCCTTGTCATTATTCCATTGTGCCCTCTTTTTAAATGAATTGGTCTGTCTCTAGCATTGACCTTTATTTCAGAGCTGCAACTCTTCAGTGAACTATCTCCCTTAGCCTCTGTGAGGGTTTTAATTTTGCAACTGGAAGAGCTTTGCGTGTGTGTGTGCATGTGTGATAAGTATCACTTCTTCCCTTGGTTCAAGCTGAAAATTATTCACCTCATTGGCAACACTGTGATTTTTGGGAAGCCCCAGCTAAGGGTGCCATTTCTTAAATTCTTCAGTCCAAATACATTTGCTTATTTCAACAACCCTCTAAAAAATACAAAATAAATATTGGAATATTGTTCCTTTTGACAAAATGGAGACTGAAAGACACTCCAAACATTATAATATACATGGGTATATTCATTATATTTAAAATATATGGTAGAACAGAAAAGATACTAGCTAACATATATGAAATGCTGCTTACATGCCAAGTGTTGCTCTGTGGATGTTGTATCATTTGCTCCCCTTCCTTATCTTCAAAATAACCTTGTAGAACCATTATTATATTTCCCACTTCACATTATGAAGAATTTACAGTATCTGAGTGATAAAGCCAGCATTAAAGGTCATGTCTTTTGACACCCTGTTAGCATATTTGTGATTTTTCTATTACCATATATGTCTTACAAAGAAGAAATATATATTTAGAAGATGCATTTATATTAAAATGTGGCCGTCTTGACAAATAAAGCCATCTGAAGCATAATATATGATTATGATTGAAATGTTTATAATCTATAAGAGGAAATATAAAGATACACTATCTTTGCCCCAAAAATTTATTTACTAAAATAAGTTTGAGGAAAAATATGAAGAATATATTGACTACATATTTTTAGGTAAAGTCCATTATGTTGATTAATTATAAAATGCATCTTTTAATCTTCTATTCTTTGTCTTCCTACATACTTGTTTTGAATTATCATCTATTAGTCGCTCAACATAATATGGTAGGCATAATTCCACTATTGGCTCCAAGATTTCCACTCCTTCCCCATGAGTGCAGGTGGAATTATGGAGGTAATATAATAGTTGTTCCTTTGATTAGGTAAAGCTATATTACAAAAGGTGATTGAAGAATCACTCTTACAACTACATCATGCTGTATAAAACTCTTTTTAGCCAACTAAAGAGGCAGATGAATATAGAGATATATTCCTGCTCTGCTGAAAGAAAGCCATGTTGTGAACGGTCTTTGAGAAAGTCATGGATAAGAACCAAAGGCAGCCTCTAAAAGGTAAGAAAATTTTCCAGTCAATAGCTAGCAAGAAAATAGAGTCATCAATAATACAATTGCAAGAAAATAAACTCTATCAGCAATCAGTATGGTTGAAAGAGGACCCTGAGCCTTAGACGTGAATCACACAGCTGCCAACGCCTGGACTGAAGCCTTTTAAGACCTGAGCTAAGAACCTAGCTGACTGCAGCTCAGACTTCTAACCTACAAAACTACAAGACTGTAAACTTCTGTTGTATTAATCCTCTAAATTGTGGTCTTTTGTTATGCAGCAATATAAAACCAATATACATGAGAATGATCATTTTTTAAAGATTTATTTTAATATCCCTAGGCAAATTAAATGCTATGGTCTGTCCACAGGGAAAGGCACAATGTAATACTGTATAAAGCATAGTGAGTGAAGACTTGTGCTTGACAGTTACGACCAAAAGAGCACACCGCCAGAGATCTCTTTGTAACATGTGAAATAGTCTTCAACTGAAAGCACAGTGAAAGAACCAAAAATACTGATAAGCGCCTTTAAAGAAGTCAAAGAAATTATTATAAATGCAAATGAATATAAAGAAAACTATTTAGAAGATCAATTATTTTTACTACATACTTGGAAATATCATCATTACTGTAATCATGACATAAAAAGAACAATAACTAATCAACGTTTAGTTTTCTGAATAATTCTAAAGTCCCACAACCAGTGCTTTGAGGTCAATTCACATTTCCTGACAAGAGAAAACATCATATCCTTCAAAATGTATTATTAATCACTATTGCTCAGCTTCTTGCATTCCTTTAAATTTTACGTCATCGATTTCCCGTTTACTTTAGCCTGGTATTACGACTTTGCAAGAAGTAAAATTATACTCTCCCTCAACCTATGACCAAATGAAAACCAGACTTTTGGGCTCTTCTTTTTTCTGGTGTTCTATTAATTAGGATTTTGATAGCAATTTCTCACAGTTGTTAGCATTAAAATTCACTTGAACATATGTGATTAAAAGAACATATAAAATCTGAAGAATGTTCTAGATAAAATCAACGTATGATACTGTGTAAGAAATCATTTTTTTTGGTATATTGAAAACATTTTACAAACTATCTTGTCCTTTGCGATACTAGGTTAATAATTAAAAATCAGTGTTAAAGCTGATAATTATTATTTCAAGTACTGAGAAAATAGAATTTGATGCTATTATTTTATTCATGCCGAAAATTTTATCTAGCACAGTATAATATATAGCCACCAAATTAAAATAATTGAGACTGCTTATTATTGCTATTGCAGTGTTTGATTTGTACATTTTATTTTATTTTTTCTGATACTAAAAATGATATAGTAAAGAGAATAATTATTTTAATAAGGAAGAATTCAATTCAAGTTTAATTTTTTTATGATGTACCACAATATTTAGCATCGAATAATAAATATAAAATCATTTTTTATCAGTTTACTAAATTTTGGGAAGGGGGAAATTAAATTCTCATGTTAATTTTTAAACCAAGCTCATAGTGTAACTTTATACCACTATTTTTGCACTATCAATTGTAACAACTATTACTCTGTATGGGCTTTCAGTGAAAAATAGCAAAATACCTTTTACATATAATTAAAATCTGAAATAATCACTCTATCAAACTTCATTCTTACATACTTACCAAAATGATAAATTATAGCAGTTGATAAGTATAACACATTCAACCATATATATATATATATATATATATATATATATATATATATGAAGGAAATTCATTGTGAAATAGGATTACATAATAAGTTGGATCATTCTATCTCTGGAGAATAAAATAAAGTCTTTTATGCCATCCCATCTTTTTCACATGAAGCACAAAGCTTATGTAGGTCATATATCACTAATTTAAGCAATTTTTCATTCTCAACTTGTTTTTCTTTTTGTGCTACATAAGCAATTTTGTATTTTTGAAATGCTTCAAAGAGTAACTAACCTAAGTAAATATTTTTAAACAAAGAAATATTCATTAAAATTATAAATAATTTTATATATTTTTCATTATTTAAAAAAATAAAAGGCTGTTTTCCCTAAATCTTATTTAATGTAAATATGTATGAATATCACAAATTCTAAGTGATTAAATACAGCTCATGTCTGCCTTTTAACACGAACACATTCACTGGAGTTTTAATTCCTTAAAGTAGGAGATGTATTAAACCATTCCTCATTACTAATCAATTTTTTTGTTAGATGGTCTGTATATCAGCTGAGTTTAACAAGCATTTATTAAGTGCTTGGAACATGCAAGGAATATGTTGAAACCGGAGGCAGGTATATAAAATGAGTAAAACATGTTCTATACTTGCAAGCTTCTCACAGCCTACTGTGAGTGAAAATCCAAAGTGATTTTTTATACATGTTGCTAAACGTGTCATATCTGTCAAGTGCTATAATTTATCATGTTAATATGCATGCTAGAATTGTTTAATTGAGACAAGCTGTGGACACATCTGAGCACAGAGAGAAAGAGCATTCAGCATTGAGTCCAATCCTGGACTCCATCTATGATTTTTTGAAGGTAATCAAGGCTTGCATAATGTCTGGAAAGATAAGTATGTGAGCCAATAAGTGAAGTGTGTGCAGGGTGTTCTGAGCAGAAACAAACAAAAAAATAGACTGGGTTAAGATTGGGTAATTCCAATAATACAGTATATGTATTTATAAAAGTTTGATATGCATTAGTAGTGTTAATTCAATTGTTTTATAAATTGAAGTAAACCCTGGCTAGAAATGAAGCTGGAAGGATAGGTAGTTGTACAGGTTGTGTATGCTACACTAAGCTAAAATGGGGGTGGATAAAATGTTACTGCTTAATGTCTAAAAGCATCTATAGTATTGCTAATCTGTTGAAACTTTCTTGTTAATACAGTAAAAGTGATTTATGTCTTCCTGTATAAAATATGTAAAATGACTAGAAAATTAATAAATTATTGTTTATATCTAGCCAAATCTGAATATTCATTGTAAGAGTTTCTTTATTCTGAAGATTATATTTAAATAATAAACTGATTTGTGTTATTCTCTAGATTAGGATTTTGAACATTTACAACTGCTTAGAAGGTAGAGAGATACTCATGATTTAGCTAAAAAGTCACTTGAGGATTAGGGTGTTTCCATGACTAACTAGGTTGACTTTATGGGCCTCTAAAGACAAAAGATTTGAATTTGACCAAAAGACAAAGGTGAAGGTCTTTGCAGGTATGAAATTTCCTCGTATTCTGTTTTTTGAAATACAGTAACTCTCATCTATTCTTAGAACTATTTAAGAATAAAAATCCATTAACTTTTTATGAACCTAACCTAAATTTATTCCTAGCAAACTGTTTAATAAATGGAATTTTATAACATAATCTTATCTTGCTAAAATCCAACTGTTTTGCCAGAAGCATAATTGACTTGATTCTAAATTGTAAGCTCTCCATTAAATTTCATGATACTGCCACTTAGATTTTTAAAGCTTAGTAGTTGAAGATAACCCCTAAACTTAAAAAAAAAAACTAAAGTAATTTAATGCTCTCAAGGATAAATTTCTAATAAACATGTTTGACAGAGAACTAAATAGAATGGCAAATAGTATAACTATTCTTTTATATGTCATTATTTTGAAGAGACAAAGATTATATAAGTCATGCATAATATTTGCAAGGGTGTATTTTGCGTTTTATGTTACATATTGTTTTAATATACATTCTTGTTTAAGCAATGTTCTTTTCTTCTAAATTATATTTTCTCATATCCATTTAAATCTAAGTGGAATCATAGCTACAGTTCTAAATTAAGTTTCTAAAATGTATACAGTTCTCAAATGTAAGACATTTAAATACATTTTTATAGTAAGTGCTTCGTTAAATTATTGGTCTTTACTATTTCTCATGTTATTTTGTAGGGTGAGATAATCCATGCAAAATAGCTGTGAATGGCACATATAAATAACTTAATAAGTGTTTCTTAGTAGTAGTAGTATTAGCCACATTTTTATATTTCTGAATTAAAATGTGAGAATGATTTATTAGCAAATTTGCTAAATGTGAACATTTTTTCTATAATGTTTTAATTACTTAGTAATACACATCAACAATCATAGAATAGTAAGTACCTTGTGTTTGAAGTGGTTTTCAATGTATATTCTTTATTTGCAAATTCTTCATCCAACAGTGAACTAATACGTCCAGAATACAAAACGAACTCAAACAACACAACAGAAGAAACATGAATAATTTCATTAAAACATGGGCAAAGGACACAAATAGACATTTCTCAAAAGAAGACATACAAACTGCTAACAGGTATATGAAAAAAATTTCAACATCACTAATAATCAGAGAAATACAAATGAAAATTCCAATGAGATATCACTTGTCCCAATCAGAATTATTATTGTTAAAAAGACAAATAGTATCAGATGTTGGCAATGATGTGGAGAAATGCGAACTCTTATACACTGTTGGTAGGAATGGGTACTAGTACAGCCACTATAGAAAACGGTATGGAGCTTTCTTAAAAAACTAAAAATAGAATTACCATTCCATAGAAATTCCACTACAGGGTATCTACCCAAAGAAAAAGAAATCAATATATCAAAGGAATTCCTGAGCATACATGGTTACTGCAGCACTATTCACAATAGCAAATATATGGAATTAACCAAAGTGTCCATCAACAGATGAACAGATAAAGAAAATATACACAATGGAATACTATTTGACCATAAAAAAGAATTAAGTCATGCCATTTGCAGCAACATCGATGGAAGTGGAGGTCATTATCTTAAGTGAAATAAGCCAAGCACAAATAGACAAATGTTGAATCTTTTCACTTATATGTGGGATCTAAGATATTTGATCAAATGAGGTAGACGGTGGGAAGATAGAAAACAGAAACTTGGAAGGGTGAATGGGGAAGAGGGGGAGGGTGAAGAGAAGTGGGTTAAAGGGTACAAACATAAGTTAGATAGAAGGAATAAATTCAGTGTTTGATAACCCAGTAGGATGAATATAGTTAACAAAGTTGTATTGTACCTAGATGATGGCCACCCTAAATATCTGACTCAATCACTACATATTGTATACAAGTTGCAAGATTTCACATGTACCTCATGAATTTGTACAAATAAAAAATAAATAAAACCCAAAACTATACAAAAAGACTATACTTTTATTTATTATATAACTGTTCCTGATAATTATATTGTCTAACTGATAAATGCCGAAATTATTGAGCTCATCCCAGATCTTTAGATAATCATTATAAATGACATATTAAATAATATATAAATATAATTACATATACATATACATTCCTCTAAATGCTTGAACTATATTACCATATTTCCAAAATAAATGATTCCTAAGATGGTAAGATATTCCATGGTAGGTTCCCATATGCTCTTTCACCTATAAAAAATGACTATGCATCTTTCAAAGAAAAATTTAAAACTCTTCTATATTACAAAGTAACTTTTATCAGAAACTAGAAGGCATTTAGAATATTGTTTGGCAGTTCTAGAAAGACTTAAGAGCACTCCCTACCCTTTGTCCCACAGAAAACATATCTCATCAATTGCACCTTGATCAAATTTTGACAAATGGTTATATGACTATTAAACTTAGTATAAGTTAATATTTTTTCAACTTTATTGTTTCTCAGAAGAACTTTTTACTCATTTGTCTCTTTATAATAATAAAACATATAAAACCAAAGTTCTGTGAAACAAACTTTGGGAAATTCCAGTGTATGGTAGAAATTCAGAAATTCAAGTATATGGTAGACATAATGAGGAAAACTACAGATATATGCAACTAGATATTCATTAGAAAATTTTTCTGCAGAAATTTAATAGTTCACAGATTCAACTGCAAGAAGTTTCAGAGTAAAGGGTCTCCAATACATAATTAAAGGCCCTTAAACTCTACCAATATTTAAGAAACAGGAATATCAACTTCCACAGTTCTAAAGTCAATGGGCTAAAGTAGGCTAAAATAAACTTTGAAAATGGAGAAATTCATCTGTGAATATCAAAGACTGACTGACTTTCATCAATTGTTTATTCCACATTGGAGATATTGAGTAGAACTTCATGATAGTTCTATGCCACTAATGGAAAGAATGTGGCATATGCGTAGATATTATAGTCAAGAGGTCACCCATTCTTTTGGATATAATTTGATCCAATTAAAAATTCAGATATATTTTATACATGGTATTATATAGGGAATGAACAGAACCCTGAATGAAAGAATAAAATAATTAGTTTTTAGGAGTTAGGGCAAAAGCTATCTCATGAATTTTAGTCCTTTTACTACAATTAATGCTGGAATCCAAGATAATTGGAAAATATAAATATGTCAAAATGGTTTGTAAAATAAATGTTTTTAATACATATATCAATAATAAAGATTTTCTTTAATTCTTTAGAGTAGCTTTTTAAAATTAACAATTTAATAAAATTTTTAGTACCTGATATGGTTTGGCTCTGTGTCCCCACCCAAATCATGAGTGAACTCCCATTCACATTTGCTTCAAAGAGAATAAAATACCGAGGAATCCAACTTACAAGGGATGTGAAGGACCTCTTCAAGGAGAACTACAAACCACTGTTCAATGAAATAAAAGAGGATACAAACAAATGGAAGAACATTCCATGCTCATGGATATGAAGAATCAATATCTTGAAAATGGCCATACTGCTCAAGGTAATTTATAGATTCAATGCCATCCCCATCAAGCTACCAATGACTTTCTTCACAGAATTGTAAAAATTCTACTTTAAAGTTCATATGGAACCAAAAAAGAGCCCGCATCGCCAGGTCAATCCTAAGCCAAAAGAACAAAGCTGGAGGCATCACGCTACCTGACTTCAAACTATACTACAAGGCTACAGTAACCAAAACAGCATGGTACTGGTACTAAAACAGAGATATAGACAAATGGAACAGAACAGAGCCCTCAGAAATAATACCACATATCTACAACCATCTGATTTTTGACAAACCTGACAAAAAGAAGAAATGGGGAAAGGATTTCTTATTTAACAAATGGTGCTGGGAAAACTGGTTAGCCATATGTAGAAAGCTGAAACTGGATCCCTCCCTTACACCTTATACAAAAATTAATTCAAGATGGATTAAAGACTTAAATGTTAGACCTAAAACCATAAAAACCCTAAAAGAAAACCTAGGCAATACCATTCAGGACATAGGCCTGGGCAAGGACTTCATGACTAAAACACCAAAGGCAACAGCAACAAAAGCCAAAATTGACAAATGGGATCTAATTAAACTAAAGAGCTTCTGCACAGCAAAAGAAACTACCATCAGAGTGAACAGGCAACCTACAGAATGGGAGAAAATTTTTGCAATCTGCTCATCTGACAAAGGGCTAATATCCAGAATCTACATAGAACTCAAACACATTTACAAGAAAAAAACAAACAACCCCATCAAAATTGGGCAAAGGATATGAACAGACACTTCTCAAAAGAAGACATTTATGCAGCCAACAGACACATGAAAAAATGCTCATCATCACTGGCCATCAGAGAAATGCAAATCAAAACCACAATGAGATACCATCTCACACCAGTTAGAATGGCGATGATTAAAAAGTCAGGAAACAACAGGTGCTGGAGAGGATGTGGAAAAATAGGAACACTTTTACACTGTTGGAGGGACTGTAAACTAGTTCAACCATTGTGGAACACAGTGTGGCGATTCCTCAGGGATTTAGAACTAGAAATACCATTTGACCCAGCCATCTCATTACTGGGTATATACCCAAAGGATTATAAGTAATGCTGCTATAAAGACACACGCACATGTATGTTTATTGTGGCACTATTCACAATAGCAACCAAAATGTCCATCAATGATAGACTGGATTAAGAAAATGTGGCACATATACACCATGGAATACTTTGCAGCCATAAAAAAGGATGAGTTCATGTCCTTTGTAGGGACATGGATGAAGCTGGAAACCATCATTCTCAGCAAACTATCACAAGGACAAAAAACCAAACACCGCATGTTCTCACTAATAAGTGGGAATTGAACAATGAGAACACTTGGACACAAGAAGGGGAACATCACACACCGGGGCCTGTTGTGGGCTAGGGGGAGGGGGGAGGGATAGCATTAGGAGATATACCTAATGTAAATGACGAGTTAATGGATGCAGCACACCAACGTGGCACATGTGTACATACGTAACAAACCTGCACATTGTGCACATGTACCCTAGAACTTAAAGTATAATAAAAAAAAATTTAAAAAAAAACTGGTGGCATTTTGCACCTGCCCTAGAGATGTGCAGAACTTTGCACTTGAGAGGGATGTTTTAGGGTACCTGGTAGAAGAAATTTCTAAGCAGCAAATCATCCAAGAGGTGACTTGGGTGCTGTTAAAAGTATTCCATTTTAAAACGGAAACAGAGCAAAAAAGTTCAGAAAATTTGCAGCCTAATGATGCAGTAGAAAACAAAAATCCATTTTTTTGAGGAGAAATTCAAGCTGGCTGCAGAAATTTGCTTAAGTAACAAGGCACTTAATGTTAATCCCCAAGACAATGGGGAAAATGTCTCCAGGGCATGTCATAGGTCTTTTTGGCAGCCCCTCCCATCACAGACCTGGAAGCCTAGGAGAAAAAAATGGTTTCTTGGACTGGGCCCAGGGTGCTCATGCTGTGTGCAGCCTAGGGACTTAGTGCTCTGCGTCCCAGTTGCTCCAGCTGTTGCTAAAAAGAGCCAAGGTACAGCTCAGGCCATGGTTTCAGAAGGTGCAAGCCCCAAACCTTGGCATCTTCCACGTGGTGTTGAGCCTGCAGGTGAACAGAAGCCAAGAATTAAGGTTTGGGGACCTCCATCTGTATTTCAGAAGATGTATGGAAATGCCTGGATGCCCAGACAAAAGTTTGCTGCAGGGGTGGGGCCCTTATGGACAACTTCTGCTAGGGCAGTGTGGAAGGGAAATGTGGGTTTGGAGCCCTCACACAGAGACCCTACTGGGGCACCACCTAGTGAGCTGTGAGAAGAGGGCCACCATCCTCCAGACCACAGAATGGTAGATCCACCTATAGCTTGTACCATGTGCCTGGAAAAGCTGCAGACACTCAATGCCAGCCCTTGAAGGCAGCCAGGAGGGGTGCTATACCCTGCAAACCCACAGGGTCAGAGCTGCCCAAGACTATGGGAACCTGCCTCTTTCATCAGCTTGACCTGGATGTGAGACATGGAGTCAAAGGAGATCATTTTGGAACTTTCAAATGTGACTGCCCCACTGGAGTTCAGACTTGCATGGGCCCTGTAACCCCTTTGTTTTGGACCATTTCTCCCATTTGGAATGGTTGCATTTTCTCAATACCTGTACCCCCACTGTATCTAGGAAATAACTAGCTTGCCTTTGATTTTATGGGCTCATAAGTGCAAGGGACTTACCTTGTTTCAGATGTGACTTTGGACCGTGGACTTCTGGGTTAATGCTGAAATGAGTTAAGACTTTGGTGGATGCTTGGGAAGGCAGGATTGATTTTGAAATGTGAGGACGTGAGATTTGGAGAGGCAAAGGGCAGAATGATATGGTTTGTCTCTGTGTCTTCACCCAAATCTCATCTTGAATTGTACTCCCATAATTCCCATGTACTGTGGGAGGGACCCAGTGGGAGATAATTTAAATCATGGGAGCAGTTTCCCCCATACTGTTCTTGTGGTAGTGAATAAGTCTTATGAGATTTGATGGTTTTAACAGGGATTTCTGCTTTTGCAACTTCATTTTTCTCTTGCCAGCACCATGTAAGAAGTGTGTTTCACCTTCTGCCATGATTCTGAGGCCTCCCCAGCCATGCGGAACAACTGTAAGTCCAATTAAACCTCCTTTTTTTCCCAGTATTGGGTATGTCTTTATCAGCAGCATTAAAATGGACAATACAGAACCTATTCAATTACATCTAAAATATTTTATTGAAAGAATATCTAACACGGAACATATTTCCACAAATCTGGAACTATTTTCATTCTGCTCACATATTTTAAAACATATTGAAGTAGAGAGTAGAATGATTGTTACCAGAGGCTGGGAAGGGTAGTGGGGAAGGAGGAATAAACAGGGGTTGGTTCATGGGTAAAAATGTAGTTAGACAGAAGGAATAAGATTTAATGTTCAATAGCATAATAGAGATAATACAGTTAACAATAATTTATTGTATATAAATTCTAAAATAACTAGTGAAGTGAATTTGCAATGTTTCCAACACAAAGAGAAGATAAATGTTTGAGGTGATAGATATCCCAATTACTCGTATTTGATCATTACATCTTGTATGATTGCATGAAAATACCACATATACCCTAAAATATGTATAATTATTATTATAAAAATAAAAATAAAACAAATTTTGTTTAAATAAAACATTTTCTTGACTATCTAACTTCACATTTTAAGTTAGTTTCATTTGTCTAACACTAAACATTTTGAATACATTAAAAAAAAAATCTCAGCTCTAATAAAATTAGCAGGATGATGTACTATAGGGTCCCCTTGTTATCTGTGACTTTACTTTTTGTGGTTTCAGTTACCAATGATAACCAAGATCGGAAAATATTAATTTAAAAATTCCAGAAATAAACAATTCATAGGTTTAAACTACAGGCCACTCTAAGTAGCATGATAAAATCTATGAGCACTCTATCCTGTTCTGCCCCACCCATCCCTTTGCCAAGCTGTATATGCTACCTGCCTATTAGACACTTAGTTGTGGTCTCAGTTATCAGACTGAGAAAACATACTACTGTATATATGGTTTGGTACTATCCACAATTTCAGGCATCCACTGGAGGTCTTGGAGTGTATCCCTCACAGATAAAGGACAATGAGACTATTCTACTGTCAATGAGTATTTAAGAAATATAGCCTACCCTGATTTAACGGATCTCATTTGTAGTGTTTTCTGATATCTAACAGAATTTCACTGAACTATTACATTGTATTATACATTGATTAATCTTTTGAATTTGGGATAAACTATCAGGTATAGCTAATACAGAGAAATATTTCTACTTAGAAACATTCATAATGATGTTTTATATTTTAACTGAATTATTTTCCTGTCTTATAAATTGGTAGCAATTGCCTAGAGCTAAATAAAATATAAGAATAAGTAAAAGTAACAGGTTTTTGAAACTTGAGAAGCAAAAGAAGTCATAGAAAATGTGAAGAATTTAATAGCAGTCATTATTAAATATTTTTGTAATTTGACAAAATAAAAGTATACTTTAAATTTCTAAATAAAGCATAGTTTTTACATTTTGAAAATTATAATTTCAATATAAAAATTTCAAATGTATAGAATGATTCCAAGCACACAGAATTGCTAAATTATTAATATATTGATTTTTTTGCTATTAATGGATACTATATAGAATTTAAGATGAAATATTTGCCTAAAGAATATAAATTTAATGAATCAAGGGATCTAGAAAATTAATTTTAAACAATATTTTAAATTGGTCTGCACTCTAGTATGAAAGTAGAGGCCATATAACTCTTTCTGGATAATTTAGCAATACTAAAGGAAAAGGTGAGAACTGGTTCATGGACCAGTGTGCTTTGGTAAACAATTTCTTACCTGTCCACGATGAAGTATAAAAATCAACAGTAAGCATTTAAGCACTTTCAAGCAAGTTGACATCGGTGCAACATTTCCTCCATTAGCTTTTATTTTACAAAAGTATTGGTGTGCAATTACAGATACCTATTGGTCTTTCATCATAGACAGTTCGAAAAATGTAGAGAGTGAATAAGTAGAACTTCTCCTACTTTACCTTCTCCTCTGCAAGTTAAATCAATTTCAATATGCTAAATTGTCTTGAAAGATCTCATAGTAGTTACAGCACATTATCTTAACTGAGAATAATGTGTTTGTTCATTAGCTTGATGACCTTTATTCATCTAATAATGATTTTTAAAGAAATATATTTGTAACATTAAGTAATTAATCACATTCAGCTACACACACACACAGAGAGAGAGAGAGAGAAAGAGAGAGAGAAATAAAAAAAGAAGCAAGGAAGGAAGGGAGGGAGAGAGGGAGGGAGGGAGGGAAAGAAAGAGAGAGAGAGGGAGAATGTGTGATTACTTCAGTAGCTCTTGCTAAAAGAACAGACCATAAAAATCAATAGCCTTTTTAAAAAAGCATATTAACTCCATTATAAAAATTTGTACAAATATGCTGTACGTCCCCATAGAATTGAAATGCTTATACATAAAGTAGTCTTTTAATCACCATCATGATATTATCAATATTGTAATTCATATGTATAGACTGTTTATTATGTTAGATCCTATTCTAGACACTCTATTATTTTATTCCTCACAACACTATGAAGTAGGGAGAATTATTATCTCAATTTTACAGACGAAGACAATGAGGTTTAGATACATTAAGTATCTTCTCCAGAATAATTATCTTCGCAGTATACCAGTTGAACAAATATCTTTCTTAGCTTGTATTATACACCAGATTAGTTTGGTCTGGTTTAGTCCTCTTTCCAGGGAGACAAAGACAGAATTTACAATCTCAGTAGGCATAAGAATCAGTGAGTCTCTTATTACAATGCATATTCAAGGGCTCCACGGCAGAGTCTGACTCAGAATATGTAAGTGGGGCCAAGAATTCTAGATTTTAATACAGTCTTCAGATAAAGCTGATGCATGTGGTTCAGTGTTGACAATTCGAGACACACAGATCAATGAATAACATTAGTAATAAATACAGGTCTCATAAATACTAATACACAAGGACAGTCTTAGGAAAGTTTTTTTAAAAACAGTAAATGATTATATAGAGGAGGATGAAATAAAAAGAAATGAGATTTAGACATTAGGATTATCTTGAAAAATATTTTTAAAAATACAGGTAAGAGATCAGGAGCAGTGGCTCATGCTTTAATCCCAGTGCTTTGAGAGACAGAGGCAGGAAAATCGCTAGAAGCCATCGGTTTAGGACAAGCCAGGGCAATATAGTGAGACTCCTATTTCAAAAATATAAAAATTAAATTAAATTTTAAATACAGGCATAATACTTGAGAAGATGTCCAGGTTAGTAGATCTATTTTACTGTATCATACACAGGGCAAGAGTTGTAATTTGAGGTAAATGCAGAACAAAAAACTGGATCCAAATGCAGGGGAGTGGGAGACAGATTCTGTAATTCCAAGATAAGATTTCTGAGCTTCACAATATGCCAGTTGGCCCTGGCAGTATCACTGGCTTCAGTTAAATATAGAAATGCTAGCAGCTACTCCCTCTGGATCATGTTACATAGACTTAAGCATGAAATCGTAGGCCAAATAATGCCCCTCTACCTCCCCAAAAAGATATCTCTGGAACTTGCACACATGTCATGTTACATGGCCAAAAAGGCTTTGAAGATATGATTAAGGTTAAGGACTTTATGATGGGGAGATTAGCATTCATTATCCAGATGGGCTCAAGAGAATCACACGGACTTTAAAAGCTGAGAAATTTCTTCACCTAGAGTATAAGATGTGTGGAGGGAGAAAGTAGCAGACAGATGGATCAGAGGGGAAATCAAAGATTCCAAGGTGAGGAGGATTCTTTTTACCAGTTGCTGGCTCTAAGGTATGAGGCCTCTATGTGGAGAGGAAAGAAAGCCTTAGGAGCTATGGGCAGTCCCCAGCTGACAGCCAGAAGGAAACAGTTATCATGGTCCTACAAACTTGAAGAACTGGATCTTGCTAACAACCAGAATATGCCAGCAAGCAGATTTTTCCTAAAACCTTTGGATACAAACCAAGCCCACTGAAATTTTTATTTTAGCCTTGTGGGACTCCAAGCAGAGAAATCAGCAAAGAACACCAGGACTTTTCACTTATAAAACTGAGATAATTTTTTTAATCCTTTTAAGATGTTAAATTGAAAACTAACATGCATTGAACAAGACACTCATTGTGAATCAATATCTGAGGATTTTGCAGCATGATAACCAATCCTCCCGTATGATCTGAATGTCAAGTATCCTATATTTTAAGTCAGCACATGCCAAACATACATTTATATGTCAAAAATACATGAATCTATTTTCCCTTAAGTGAAAAGGATGGACAGAAATTTAATGTGGTATATGTAGAAACAATTGGGAGCTACGAAAATACTTTTTAGTATGAATTCATGAAACTTGACAGCCAAACCAAAAAACATGCCAACCTCATAATTCACAAGTACATTTTCAATATACTTAGTACTTCCTGAAAGCTTAAACTAATCTAAAAATATATTTATATTTTGATGAACAGAATACAGGTTTTCTATTAAGAGCCCTTAGTACAAAATAATTGCATTACTAACTTCTTCTTCAGTATTGCCAAAATTATACCTTAAAATTAAACTTTTGTAGTTATAGTGTTCTAAACTATGAATTAAGTTGCCAAGATAAAAAATATTCAACTATTGTGAGAGCTCCTTAGAAAAATAATGATTATTACTATCACCGTGGAGGACATTAAGTCTTGAAATTTATCCTCCCTTGCTAGACAAAAGACAATTCAGAAAAGTATTAGGTAGAAAATAATGTTCAAAACTGCTGCTATCCGACATTATTTAGGATATAAAACAGAGAAAGGATTTTTACTAAATTATTAGCCCGAGGATATTTTTTTCTAGTGAGAAATGCTGTACTAGAATTAGTGTTTAGTTTAAAACATTCCCCTACATGCAAAATGTTAACATTCATACTGAAACAATTCTATTTAATACGTGATTGTTTTCTTTAAACACATTATATTTTGAATTATTATACGGTTTAGAAATTAATTGCCCTTGCTATGGTATTTATGTATCTCTTTATGATAATGTTAGACCTGATGTGATAAATTCTGTAATATGGTCCTGGGGAGATGAATTGAAATCTGATACACTATCCCTATGGGGAAGAAAAGGACTCTTTCCTAAATTAGATGGAAATTTTATTGTCATATCACATAGATAAGAAATGATAAGTCCATGATTTCTATCTGAAACCTTCAAGAACAAATTATTTTTTCCATCAGAATTATTTTTGTTATCACGTTTTTTAAAAAGCAAAACATGTAGATTCCGTGCCTTTAAACACTCTGAGTAGAGCCTGGGCACCATCCCATTATCAAACGGTATTTTCCTAGTGATACATATGAGTATCCACACTAAGTGTGATAAATAAAGGTCATAAATGTCCTCTATTCATTTGGCATCAGGTTTTGATGCCAACTGAGTTTGTACCAAACTTCTAGGAAAAAGAAAAAACACAACCTTCAGTTTTGAGAAATATTTAGTTGTCCTCTTCCTGGTTTAAGGGATTATTGATCTTATTCCTGGAAAGGCTGTTTCAGGAGTAGATGTCAACTCTTGTCTCTTTCTTAACTTTTTCTTTTGACTCTAACTTTCAGAGAAGACAGATTACTAGTTTACTTTCTGGTAGAGTGGCACAGCACAAGGGACTCTAGGGTAGGGTCTATGATGCCTGACACACAAATCAGGTCTAGAGTCCTATTACTCTCACATTTAATTCCATTTTGTTAATTTGTAACCCTGTAGCAATTTAATGGTCTGACATAGTGATACGAAATATCAAAGCCCACTAAGTATAGCATTTTACTATACATTAATGATTAATAACAAGATAAATTTCAGGACAAGATTTGAGATAGCATGATGTGTTATATCTCTCTTGATGTTGATTCTTCTTTCCTACTTGAAAAATTTTGTTTGATTACCTTAAGGGCAGTGGTTTGTTTGCCACTACCATCACTTACCTTCGTAATATACCTTAAACCCATGAGCACTAACTGCAAAATCACTGGTCAAACGTAGTGAGAACACAGATTTGGTACTTGTCACTGGAGGTGGCAGATGGAATCCTGTTAACCTAAAACAAAATGGAATTAGTTGTTAGAGACATAATCATTTTTTCTAAGAGTTTTTAAGAAGGATTAAAGTCATATTTAAAAAAATAATAATAAAACAGATTTTCTCCTATAATTTCCAGAAGGAATGCTGTCCAGCCAACACCTCAATTTCAGCCCAGTTAAACTCATTTTGGACTTCAGCCCTCCAGACTGCAAGATAATACATTCGTGTTGTTTAAGCCACTAAGTTTGTGGCAATTTGTTGTAGCAGGAATGGACAACTGATACACAATTCTTTTCTGGGTTTTGGAATATACAATTTTTAAATATCTAAATAAATACTAATTTATTCTATAATTGAATATGGAAGTCCTGTGAAACCTAGTGACTAAGTTACTAAGACTGCTGTTGATATTATATAAAATGAGTACATTCAGAACCTATTAAGGCAATATTTATGTAATTATGACTAAAAATCTATGAAAAGTGATAACATAGTATGAGACATTATATATAGTATAATATGAAATTACATCCTTACATTAGAAGATACAAGAGACCGAGAAGAATTAGGCAACTTGATCAAGTTCACAGAAGAGCCAGGTCTAAGACTACAACTATATTATTGCCTCCTATTATCAATTAAACACCCTGTTTGGCATCTGATTGTCTTTGAGATATTAATAAAATAGAAACAATAAATATTTGAACTATTAACATACACATTAACATCCAAATCATTTTGTATACAATTTCAAATTTGTATTCACTCAGTTGTATTAAATAATCTAATATTGGAAGCAATATTTAGAACACTTTTATCATTAAGCTATTCAAAGTAATAGAGAAGAACATTGTGAAGAATTGTTCACTTTTAGCAAAAGCTGGGTTTCTGTATTTATGTTTAAATAATAAGCATGTAGTGGCATGTTGTGTAATGGGAGATTTGTTTCTTTTTTTTAATTTTAATCAATGAGAGAACAAAATGTATTTTTTAAAAGTTATTTTCATATAATAGCTGTATCATTATGAGGATTTGAGGTAACTTGTTTTACTCCTTCTTATAATACGTTGTATAATTGATTTAAAAATAAACTCAGTTATGAATCCAATTAGTTTTTTCTTTATAAGACTTCATTTTGTAATTTCATATTTATGTGCACAGTTATTAAACATCTTTTTCTCCTTTGGATACTGTGCTTCAAGATGTCAATGTTTTTTCTGCATCTATTGAGATGATCATGTGATTTTTGTTTTTAATTCTATTTATGTGGTGTATCACATTTATTGACTTATGTTAAACCATCCCTGAATCTCTGGTGTCAAACCCACTTGATCATGGTGGGTTATCTTTTTGGTATGTTTTTGGATTTGGTTAGGTAGTATTTTGTTAATTATTTTAGCACCTATGTTCATCAAGTATATCAGTCTATATAGTTTTCTTTTTTGGTTATGTCCTTTCCTGGTTTTGGTATTAGGATGATGCTGGCTTCATAGAATCAATTAGAGAGTGTTCCTTCTTTCTCTGTCTTGTGGAATAGTGTCAAAAGGATTAGTACCAATTCTTTGAATGTCTGGTAGAATTCTGCTGTGAATCCGTCTGGTCTTGGACTTTTTTTCATTGGTAATTTTTAAATTACCATTTCAATCTTCCTACCTGTTATTGGTCTGTTCAGGGTGTCTAATTCTTCCTGATTTGAGCTAGGAGGGTTGTATTTTTCCAGGAATTTATCCGTCTCTTCTAGGTTTTCTAGTTTATGTGCATAGAGGTGTTCACAGTAGCCTTGAACGATCTTTTGCACTTTGGTTGTGTCAGTTGTAATATCTCCTGTTTCATTTCTTAGTGAGGTTATTTGGATTTCTTCTCTTCTTTTCTTGGTTAATCTTGTAATTGGTCTATCCATTTTATTTACCTTTTTGAAGGACCAGCTTTTTGTTTCATTTATCTTTTGTAATTTTTTTTTTGTTTCAATTTCATTTGGTTCTGCTCTGATATTGGTTATTTCCTTTATTCTACCGGCTTTGGTTTGGTTTATTCTTGTTTCTCTAGTTCCTTGAGGTGTGACCTTAGAATGTCAGTTTGTGCTCTTTCAGTCTTTTTGGTGTAGGCACTTAGGGCTATGAACTTTCCTCTTAGCAATGCCTTTGCTATATCACAGAGGTTTTGATACGTTGTAACATTATTGTCATTCAGTTCGAAGAATTTTTAAATTTCCATCTTGATTGCGCTTTTGACCCAATGCTCATTCAGGAGCAGATTATTTAAATTCCATGTATTTGCATGGTATTGAGGGTTCCTTTGGAGTTGATTTCCAGTTTTATTCCACTGTGGTCTAAGAGAGTGCTTGATATAATTTCAATTTTTTTTAATCTATCGAGGCTCGTTTTTGGCCTATCATGTAGTCTATCTACTGGTCTATCTTGTAGAAAGTTTCATGCACTGTTTAATAGAATGTGTATTCTGTGGTTGTTGGATAAAATGTGCTGTATATCTATCTGTTAAGTCAGTTTGTTCCAAGGTAAAGTTTAAATCCATTGTTTCTTCGTTGAGTTTCTCTCTTGATGACCTGTCTAGTACTGTCGGTGGAGTATTGAAGTCCCCCACTATTATTTTGTTGCTGTCTGTATCATTTCTTAAGTCTATCGGTAATTGTTTTATAAATTTGGGACCTCCAGTGTTACATGCTTGTATGTTTAGGATTGTGATATTTTCCTGTTGGACAAGGCCTTTTACCATCATATAATGTCCCTCTTTGTCTCTTTTAACTGCAGTTGCTTTAAAGTTGGTTTTCTCTAAGAACAGCTACATCTGCTTGCTTTTGGTGTCCATTTGTATGAAATGTCTTTTTCCACCCCTTTAGTTTATGTGAGTCCTTATGTGTTAGCTGAGTCTCCCAAAGGCAGCAGATAGTTGATTGGTGAGTTATTACTCATCCTGCAGTTATGTATCTTTTAAGTGGAGCATTTAGGCCATTTACATTCAATGTTAGTATTGAAATGTGGGGTACCCTTGCATACATCGTGCACTTTGTTGCCTGTGTACTTTGTTTTTTGTTTGTTTTTGCTTTTTAACTTGCATTTTTGTTTTATAGGTCCTGTATGATTTATGCTTTAAAGAGGTTCTGTTTGATGTGTTTCCAGGATTTGTTTCAAGATTTACAGCTCCTTTTTAGCAGTTCTTGTAATGGTGGCTTGGTAATGCCAAATTCTCTCAGCATTTGTTTGTCTGAAAAAGACTGTATATTTTCTTCATATATGATGCTTAGTTTCGCTGGAAATAAAATTCTTGGCTGATAATTGTCTTGTTTGAGGAGGCTGAAGATAGGCCCCAATTCCTTCTAGCTTGTAGGGTTTCTGCTGAGAAATCTGCTATTAATCTGATAGGTTCTCCTTTATATCTTAATGTAATAAAAGCCATCTATGACAAACCCATAGCCAACATAATACTGAATGGGGAAAAGTTGAAAGCATTCCCTCTGAGAACTGGAACAAGACAAGGATGCCCAATCTCACCACTCCTCTTCGACATAGTAGTGGAAGTCCTAGCCAAAGCAATCAGACAAGAGAAAGAAACAAAGGGCATTCAAATTAGTAAAGAGGAAGCCAAACTGTAACTGTTTGCTGATGATATGATCATTTACCTTGAAAACCCTAAGGACTCCTCCAGAAAGCTCCTAGAACTGATAAAAGAATTCAGCAAAGTTTCCAGATACGAGATACAAGATTAATGTACACAAATCAGTAGCTCTTCTATACACCAACAGTGACCAAGTGGAGAATCAAATCGAAAACTCAAACCCTTTTATGATAGCTGCAAAAAAAAATTAAAATACTTAGGAATAAACCTAAGCTAGGAGTCAAAAGACCTCTACAAGGAAAACTATAAAACACTGCTGAAAGAAATAATAGATGACATGAACAAATGGAAACATACCATGCACATGGATGAGGAGAATCAATGTTTTGAAAATGACCATACTGCCAAGAGCAATCTACAAATTCAATGCAATCCCCATCAAAATACCAACATCACTCTTCACAGAATTAGAAAAAAAAATTCTAAAATTCATATGGAACCAAAAAAGAGCCTGCATAATCAAAGCAAGACTAAGCAAAAGGAACAAATCTGGAGGCATCACATTACCTGATTTCAAACTACAGTATAAGGCCATAGTCACCAAAAGAGTGTGGTGCTAACATAAAAATGGGCACATAGACCAGTGGAACAGAATAGAGAACCCAGAAATAAACCCAAATACTTATAGCCAACTGATCTTTGACAAAGCAAACAAAAACATAGAGTGGGGAAAGGACACCATTTTCAGCAAATGGTGCTGAGATAATTGGCTAGCCATATGTAAAAGAATGAAACTAGATCCTCATATCTCACCTTATAAAAAATCAACTCAAGATGGATTAAGGACATAAATCTAAGACCTGAAACTATAAAAATTCTAGAAGATAACATTGGAAAAACTCTTGCAGACATTGGCTTAGGCAAGGATTTCGTGACCAAGAACCCAAGAGCAAATGAAATAAAAACAAATATAAATAGCTGGGACCTAAATAAACTACAGAGCTTTTGCACAGCAAAAGGAACATTCACCAGAGTAAGCAGACAACCCACAGAGTATGAAAAAAATCTTCACAATCTTTACATCTGACAAAGGACTAATATCCAGAATCTGTAACAAACTCAAATCAGTAAGAAAAAAAGAAAAAAATCCCATCAAATAGTAGGCTAAGGGCATGAATAGACAATTCTCAAAAGAAGATATACAAATGGCAACAAACATGTGAAAAAATAATCAACATCACTAATGATCAGGGAAATGCAAATCAAAACTACCATGCGATGCCACCTTACTCCTGCAAGAATGGCCGTAATTGAAAAATCTAAAAACCTTAGATGTTTGTGTGGATGCAGTGATCAGGGAACAGGTCTACACTGCTGGTGGGAATGTAATCTATTACAACCACTATGAAAAACAGTGTGGAGATTCCTTAAAGAACTAAAAGTAGAACTGCCATTCGATCCACCAATCCCACCACTGGGTACCTACCCAGGGGAAATCAAGTCATTATTTGAAAAGATACTTGTACATGCATGTTTATAGCAGCACAATTCACAATTGTAAAATCATGGAATCAACCCACATGTCCATTAATCAACGAGTGGATAAAGAAACTGTGATAGGCATGTATCATATATATATATATATATATGATGGAATACTACTCAGCCATAAAAAGGAATGAATTAACAGCATTTGCAGTGACCTGGATGAGACTGGAGACTATTATTCTAGGTGAAGTAAGTCAGGAATGGAAAACCAAACATCATATAGTCTCACCAATATGTGGGAACTAAGCTATGAGGACCAAAACGCTTAAGAATGACACAGTGAACTTTGGGGACTTGGGGGAAAGAGAGGGAGGGGGGTGCGGGATAAAAGAATACAGATACAGTGCAGTATATACTGCTTAAGCGATGGGTGCACCAAAATCTCACTAATCACCGCTAAAGAACTTACTCACATAACCAAATACCACCTGTACCCCAATACTTATGGGAAAAAAAAAGATGTCAGTGTTTGGGACTCAGAGTCTAAAACCAGTGCTTCTATCAATGTATGTCAGGGAGGAGTCCCTCAGTAAGTACTTATTAATCTAATGAGTTGAAATGGTAGGAGAATATCGATACCATCTTAACAATTTCTTATTCACACTAAGAATTGTGTTCTTGAAACATCATAAGAATGTAAATTTAAATCCAGTTATTAAGAAAATTTGTATAGCTTAAGTAGAGACTCTTGTTCAGAGAAAGTAAGTTTTCCCCATGTTAACCTCAAAAGTTTAAGATCTATATCTCATGCACACTTTTTTGACATATCTTTCTAGGAACAACTATATAGTTCAAAAACTTATTTTAAGGTAAAGCTAATATGATTTATCTTTAAAATGTGAGTTATAAATTTATAGTATTTAAATATATTGTTTTCACCTGGACTTAACATGTTCTCTAGGTAATTTAAAAGCATACTATTTTATAGGTAAGTATAATATTTTTCCATGTAATTATTTGTACTGGTTTTGATATTTGTAAAATTTAGTTTTTTGCATATATTGCTCGTTACTACATTATCAGTTATACTCCCTTTGCGTTGATGCACGATGAAATTGCATAGTGAATGACATTTTATGTTTCTTTGAAAATTGTACCACAGTCCAGCTGTATTTTCTTCAACTCACAGTTGAAGAAATCACAGCTCAGGAATGATAAGTAAATTTAAATTCATGCAGGTGGTAGGCAGGTAGTGGAGCAAAGATAAAAACAGTAACTTCAGACTCCAATCCACTAGGACTTTCCCATAAGAGAAATGATTTTTTTCTATGAAGCCAGAATAAAATTTTAATCAATTTTGGTTTTTGCACAATGCCCATGTAGGTTTCTTACCAAGTATTTTGAATGAATAAGAACATATTTCACCCACATCACAACTTTAAGTAGTTGTGGGTGGTAAGAATTATTATGAAGTCATTGAATTAAATTAAAGGTGAGTAAGGCAATGGGGAGCCATTGTCTGACTAGTTGGTGACAGCTTTTTTTTTTTTTTTTTTGACGGAGTCTCACTCTGTCGCCCAGGCTGGAGTGCAGTGGCGCGATCTCAGCTCACTGCAAGCTCTGCCTCCCGGGTTCACCCCATTCTCCTGCCTCAGCGTCCCGAGTAGCTGGGACTATAGGCACCTGCTACCACGCCCAGCTAATTTTTTGTTTTTTAGTAGAGACAGGGTTTCACCGTGTTAGTCAGGATGGTCTCGATCTCCTGACCTCGTGCTCCGCCCACCTCGGCCTCCCAAAGCGTTGGGATTACAGGCATGAGCCACCGCACCCGGCCAGTTGGTGACACCTTTATAGCAAAAACTGCAGTGGTTAGCAAAGATATTTCCCGACTGGGAAAACATAAGATTAGTAAACATTTAAATATATGAGATGAACATCCTGGAATCATGCAATATAAATTTCAGTCAGATATTCTTTTTAATATGTCAAAAATTGAGACTGACCAATAAAGTATTAAACTGTATTCATTCTGATTATTAGTGAATATTTTGTCACGTCTCGACAATAACTATGTTCTCTCACCCTAAATTTGTCTTTCAAAAATGCATGTAAAGTCATATTAATGAATAATCATTTCATTTTGATACATTTAGTTTCATGAAAATTCCACAGCTTTTCCTCTATTTATTTTTTTACATTTTAACTGTTATTTGGTGAATATTTTGTCATGGACCAGGCTTTGTCTATGGCAATTTTTTCAGTACATTTTCTCATCCGACAGAATGGTGCAATGTATCAGCTGGTATTTCTTTCATTTTAAATTTTATGGTTTCTCATTGATAATCTCTATTCTTACTTGTCCCTACTCCCACATACACCTCCAACCCCATCTTAGCACTTTATGTTTTACTAGACAAGAAACTCATCAGAGGTTTTTGTTCCTTGTTTGAAAAATCATGCACTTAGAACATGTGATCCTGTCTCTTCTCATATTCCCTTTTGGATGAAAACATTCTTGAAATATTTCCTCTGTAAAAACTTAGAAATGATAATGATGTTTTATACGGAAATGAATAACTAGTCACAAGGAGAATTAAACAATTAACTTACAACTTTCTATCAATAACTAATATGAAAAGTACTAAAGTAATTATTTGGTAATTAATGAAAAATTGATAGAAATTTACATTGCAAGAAGTCCATTTAAAATGTCAATGCATAGGTTTTTTAAATAATAGATTGTACGTTTAGGGTATTTTGTAATTAATGAGAATTAACGTACTGTATTTCAACTTAATGTGATAGGAATTCTTAAAGCATCAGACTTGTTAGATAAGAATAATACCTGTCTCACTATCTAACTATGTTTATTAGGTTTTAACTATAAGATTTTATTATTTCTGGGAGAGTTGAGAAGAATCACAGCACATATACATTCTCTAAGAATGTAAAAAAAAGACTCTAAATATTTACTTAAATGTAATGTGTATAACAGCTGATTACAATATTAAAATGTTATTTAAAGAATGGATGTAACAGACATCGTTTTAAATTAAGAGGTTATTAGCAAGCATATTGCTGCTTATAATAAGATAGAAGCAAAATAGACACGGATGTAAGAGGAAAGAGAGAAAGGGAGAGAAAGGGAAGTAGGAGGAAAGGAGAGAGGATGAGGAGTAAAGAATGACTGATGGAGAGAGAAATAGGAAGAGGAGAAAGAGAGAGAGAGAGAGATTTATTTAAAAATAAAAGTGGTACTGTTACAAACTCTCAAGATTTTGTGAATGTTAAGTAAGGTAATTCATGCGAAATGGTCTAGTGTATTTTTTGGATAACAAATTGTCATTAAATATTAGTTTCTTTAGTGATGTGACTCAAACTCCATTGCCCTTTTTGCTGCACCCTGTCCTGCTACTGCTAAGATATATTATATAATACGACCAGCATAAGCACAGTGATTTCACATTACTCACAGTAAGACTTCTGGATATGAATTATCTTATAATTTTTCTTTGGTTCGACAGTCCTTAAAAATGATCCAAGGATATACAGAGAATTCTCTGCTGAAACAAACTATTAGCCTATTTAATGTCACAATGAACAAGAAAACCACAGGAACAAGCTGATATTTAAAGTAATGGCTGTTCTGTTAAAATAAATCATGCATATCCTATTGATATTGGACTACATGAAGCACAGCACAATAATTCATGGTTATGTCAAGATGTCACTGGCAGTAATATTAAAGAAAAATATGGCTGTGGCAACATTTGAATAATTGTATCATTTGTTGAGAGTAAATGAGCTGAAGCTTCTATCAAATATAAAATTCCAGAAAGAAACGTGTGAGAAAGGCAAATTCACCATGTTGGGAACATGTGCCGGGTATAGATGTAAGTATTTGTCAGTGAAGCACTTCCGTAAGATTTGGAATGTTCATGTCATGGCGGGTAGGTACAGGGACTTCAGACAGTTTTGGAGGTGAGGTTTATGCATTGACTTAACAGAATTCTTATTAAAAACAACCACTTGATTTTGCAAACAACTGAGCTTATCACTGGTATTTTCCTGCAATTCTGCAAATTCTTGATTACCTAAAAGTTAGTGAAGGCTATCTTTGACCATCAAAAGCCAGCCATAAACCTAGAATTCTTGTTATTAAAAGAATTCCTGCTTGAAATATTTCATTTTTTTGTCTGAGCACTGAGAAATGCAAAAAGACCACCAGCCTGTTAATGAAAGTTTCCTCTCCAAATAATTTCAAAGTAGGTTATTTTCTAGTAAATTATTTTCACCCTTTTTGTTACGAAAGTGTTCCTTTGATTTCTAGCACAAGTTACAGTAATATGCAAATAATTCTTAGATAAGATGATATTGACAGTATATTCTTAACTATTTGTGTAAAACTATGCATAATTTTCATTATTCTAACTTTTGGCATTTTTTCCTCTATATAAATAAAAATGATGCCTGATATTTAAAGTAGAAAAATATAAACCACTATCTTCCCAAGAAAACTTTTTCTTCCTTCAAAAATGGATATTGATAAAATTGTAGATATTCTCAACTCACTATATTTAAAGACACCATGTTTCCAGAACATTTGTTTTTACCATTGACTTTAGAGTTTGATCTTCAGGTTCAACGTTTTCTCCAAACCCATGAAATACACTACTAAAAATTTTCTTCCAAAGTCAACCTTTCCAATTTGTTCTCTTTATGCTGCAAATACTTCAAACCTTCTATAATGTCTCCCTTCTCATTTTTTCCATTGAATTATTGATCTTTAAGGCTATACATGACTATAATTCCAAAGGCCATCTTGAATCATTGAGAAAACTAGAAATACAGGAAAATTATGTTCAGCAATTAATCAATTTAAGTATATTTTAGAGTGTCCCCACTTTGTATAAACTCCTGAAAATGTTAATTAGTATATTTTTCTAAGGTTTCTAAGAAGCAGTTGACTCTAGTGACTGTAAGCTTGTATTTTAGAGTATACAACTGAAAAAAAATTCATTCTGCTGCTTATTAGCAGTGTAGTATTGGGCAAGCTACTTTATTCCAATAAACTAGGGATAAGATGAGGTAAATACTAGGAATTATCCCATATTTATGTTCAGATATTTAATTGGGATAATGCTTGTAAAAGCTTACCACAGTTGCTGACATATGCCAAATATGATTTTTACCATAATTATTTTGATGATGAACCCACCCAAGGTTCATCTAATTATAAAAAAACTCATTCAGTGATAACTCTGGAGCTGGACTACCTGGAGTAAATCTCAGTGATTCCATTTACTGTTGTGTGACATTGGGCAGGTTACTTGCCTCTCCTGGTTCCTCACTGGCAAAATGTAGATGAAAACAGTACCTTCCCTTTAAGTCCTTGTCAAGTTTAAATAAGTTAATACAAGCACATCACTTAGAACAATGCCAAGCATTTAGCAAACTAGCTACTCTTGAGAAATATGACAGATCTGAGAATTAGAGAATTCTTTCACACACCACTCAGAGTTTTCTTCTTGATGCACCAAATTATTGATAGTTATAACAAACTTGGAGTATTTGGGATAAATGTAATATTTCTTCAAGTATATGCTATCATGTTCTACTAGGTTGCTTTTTTTTTTTTTTTTTTTTTGCTAAGTTTATCATTGCTATGACTTTTGATCTTTTTGGATGTAGAATTAGTGAAGACTCATCACAAGCTATTTAAGGTCAATTTAAAAAAATTATGACCAAGAGAGGTGAGAGCATTGATGAAGATTCTCAATTAGGAGACAGACAGAGAGAGAGAGAGAGACAGGGAAACACATGTGTGTCTTTAGTAACTTATAATTACTGAGATTGAGTCAACTGACTTCCTTCCATAAACCCTGCCATCTTTTTTTGGTGCATTTCAAACATATCTATCAGAAAGTATTGCACACATTTTATCATGTGAATTTTACCGTATTTCTTTACAAGTACTCTATATTCATTAAGGAAAATCTAAAACAAAACAAAAAACACCATTCTACAAATGCATGCTTTGCATTTCCCATATTGACAATTTTTTGTTTGATCCACTTATCCAATCCACAACAATAAGAATTTAACTCAAAATTTATGGCTCCTTCTATTTCCCAGAAAGGTAATATTAATTAGCACTGACTCTCAGTTTTAGCAAAACATGAAATTTACACAACTTTTATTATTTTTTATGCATTTAAAATGTATATATTATAATGTGGTATTTTCTTTGTCAATTTCCTCCAGTCATTAGAGGGTTTGCACATACAATCTATGCCAATAAATAATACATAATCTTTGTGATATGTTCCATGGTAAAGATGAATCATAATCTGAAATAATTATAGAAAGTTTCTGAGGATCTATTCCATTACCAGTTTTGTTGACTTAAATATTTTTAAAAAATATATTAAGAAGAGATACATCTTACATAAAATACAAAGAGCACTGCAATTGGAGATTTTGAATAAAGCCTTATGATGGTGATGATTAAAGATGTTTGTATAAAGATACTACTATAGTTTCATCTAGACATTGTAAAATTGAGGAATGTGGAGAACCTTTTCAGAAAAGTTTTGATTCTGTTTTTAAGTCAATATTTTATTTACGAAGCTATTAGAGACAAGTGATTGAGAATATAACAATTACTCTTAAAAGATGCATATAGCCATTAATTATTTCCATTGTGCCCAATATCACTTTCTTATAAAATTTTCACCACTGCCCTCTGAGACAATTTATTGTGTTTATGCATGCATATATCCCAATACAACTGGTAAGTAACATAACACCTCAAAACATTATTTCTAATCATTTTAGGTTAAATAAAAGTACAATCTGTCTTCATTGGAACACATCATAAAGAAAACATTAACATGAGAATGCAGTGACATGGAACATACATGTGGTCATTTACCTAATTAATGAATTTAGACATGATTTATGGACTAATTTAGTGTTTTCGAATGATCATTATTTTCTTGTCACATGAAAAGCCATTCAGTCAATTATTATACTATTTTAAAATAATAATCATAGGCCATATTCTAACATTTAAATTGGAATAATGGTTAAAATTAAATAATTACTTATACTGTTATAAGCTCTTTTACTCTATATGAAGTATTTTTTTAAATTACCCATTTATATAATAAATATAAAATGATAAAATTTTCTACTTCACAATATTTAAAATAATTAAGGTTAATAAATACTAGTAAACATAATTATATAATAATGTCTTCACATATTTGAATGTTCTATTTTTCAACATTCTAGGGATACTTATGTGAGATTTTCTAATATGAGAAATGCCAATTTAATTATATTTTAGTAAACTCTAATAACTATATATTTTAGTTGTTAAAAACCATGGAAATATGACTTGAAGTTGCAATAAATGTTTTGCTGTCTATTATGTATCTGTTTTAAACATAAAAGTCTGCTATAATATATGTGACTTTCCCCATTATCTGTCAGCTAATATTATGGCATTAAAACACAGTGATTAGATTAAAGTAACTCATCATAGTATTTCAATCATTTACCATTTTCATGATAACTATGATAGGACTTCATTGGGGGAATTAAAATTTTCTTTTTAACACTGCATTTAAGGACAGTTATTGGAAAATTGCATGTTTCTTTGAAAAGCTAATAAAGTTTCTATGTGAGAAGGAAAGCTAAGGTATTATGGATCCTAGATGGAAGAAATATAAAATACTGACTACTTTTGATAAGGCTAGTAGATAGTCTTTTTAATTTGGGATTCCTTTGAGAGCACCTCGTTTTCAGTTACACTATGGAAATAGACAAGAAACCACCATTGTCCTGGAAACCCAAGATGTTTGTTCCCCTACCAGTAGCCACCAGTGTATCAGATACTGAAAGGTTTAATAGAGAAATATGTTATTGACTGTACACAAAGTTATATGAAATCATCAATAAAGTCAGAGAGAGGGAATAAATTTTGTTTGAACTAGGTGTGTATTCTACACAAAAAAAAACTAAAGGAAGTAAAATAAATATCAATAGACAAATGTCAATGAGTATTTTATAGTGAAAATAACAATAAAAGTACCTTCCTTGATACCTTTTCAAGGTTCTACTTCTACTTACTTCTAAGTAGAAGTTCTACTTACACATCACAGACAAGATTAGAATAATTGCATAATGTTTTTAAGCCAATATCCACCAGGTTTAGGAATTAGCATTTTACCATATTTTATTACTGTTAATGTGTCCCAGGTTTTGAATTAATAATGCCTAATTTAAAAGGATGTTTACAGTTTACTTTGTAATTATTATTTCTTTCTTTAGGGCACTCATATAACTCTGAAATTTGGGTACAATTTTGATGGAATAGAAGAATGATAGAAATAGTTTATTCTTATATGGTGTGTAGTTAGATGACAAGAATGTAAAACAAAAAATTTATAAGTTACTGAATTTCTGAAAGATAGAATATTGGCAAGCATAATATTAAATAGTCATGTTCATAAATGCATAAACTAATTTATATTCAAGATATTCCAATACTATTTTGTAAATGATAAAAATTTAAGAAAATTAAATAATATATTTTTTATCATTAGATCAACAAAAATATACATAAAACAGAAGCATACTCTTAAACTATGTACTGATGGGGACATTTGGAAACTAAATATTATGAAGATAAAATTGTTTGTAAATGTAAATTGGACAATTATATGCAGAACCATAATCAATTATTTTTATTAGTCTTTGGGAACAAAAAATAATAGACAATTTACACACAAAAGTATCACTGATTTTGTGGAGAATTTGAAATATGCTTGTGAATGTGACAAAAATGTAATTTTTGAGGTAACATATGAGATGGCATGCTGTTAAACATAGTAGTTATATTAACAGTGGCCAGACAATTTTAGCAAGTTATGTTGGAGGTAATATTATTAGGTTGATGCAAAAGTAATTGAGGATTTGCCATTATTTTTTTAAAGGTGAAAACCTCTATTACTTTTGCACCAACCTAATAAAAAATGAACTAATATGTTAAAAATATGAAAACAGAGGTGGAAAAGAAGGTGGAGTGGTGGAAAAGTAGGGAGATGAAAGAAGAAAAAAAAAATTTGCTAAATTTTTGTAACCTATCAACCAACCAACCAAACAAACAAACTGTTCCAGCAGGTATTTTGCTTTAGAGTCCCACTTTAAATTCCTTCTAAACCCATTATCTTTGTGATGTTCCAATGTTAAATCACTGCAACCATGACACACCTTCACTCTAGCTATGTTATATGCACGTGGGAAGAGATATAATTTTACTATTTATACTATGTAATATAGTTCTGAACATTATTATAACATCTATACTTTCATAGGTGAAACATTTTTATCTTCAGATAACCTCTTACCTGACCTTTAAGTATATATATATATTATATATATATATATATATGTCTGATTCCTATTTTACATGCCCACTTTCATATCTAATCCACATCTCAGGCATATGTCCAAAACCTGAATTTGGAGATTAGAAATTGAGGAGTGGAGAGAAGCTATTACTCCTCCTTCCTCTCTTTCTTTCTCTTCATTTGCTTCTGGCAGCAACGGTGGAAGTGACTGTATTGCTTTGAGGATCCCTGCTTTGGTGGCAGCAGCCCTCTCTTTGTGGTTCTAGCAGTGGCCATATGATTCCCCATCTATAGGGTGAGCATCTGCTGATGGTCCTCCCCCATTCCCGTATCCACTAAGTGCTAGAGTAGTGCATGGTACATGGCACGCACAGCAGTCAGTTTGTTTTGTATTCTGGGAAGCCCAATCCCTCGGTCTCATTCTCTAGCCATATTTTCTTTCTTTGGTAAATAACTCCTGAATCATTTCTTTTCCTTTGCCCGCTTTCATCTCTTCAATTCTTTTATAAAAAGTTCCCTTTATTAAATTCTTTCTATTTGTTTTCCTAGTCATAGCCTGAAACAGAAATTAAGGAAGGTGGCTATTTATGGGTAGAAAATAATTTTCTCATTTTTCTCACCAAAGATGTAGGAAGAAAAATATATATAATAAATAAAATTAATAGATAAATACTTTACATTCAGTTACAGTTAACTGAGTACTACCTTACTGATAATAAAATCAGATCACGGTTTAAGTGTTATTTTTCTTGAGTAAAAAATACATTTCCATAAATGATATTCTATCTCCATTGAAACTGGATTTATATCTAGGTAGTCTTAAATGAATTCTAAATGCTGTTTTACATCAGAACTCACTGTACTCTCTGAGCCATTAGATATGTCTTCTTGTTACCATGTATTACATTAAGAATTATATTGCCACATATATATGAGTCACTTAATTTAATTTTAGCTAATTAGGAACATCAAACTATCTTGAAAAGGAAATTCAAGGATGCTTTTAAAATTAAATTATTTATGTTAGTGAAAAAATAGTTTGTCTGTTTTTATGTTAAATCAGCATAATTATTTTAACTCATCAAATAATATTAAGTGCTACCAGTTATTAAGTTTCTACTATGAATCAAACATTTAACATACATTATCTCATTATCTCCCATAACATATATGTCTATACATGACTTTATTTATATTATTCCATTTTGAAAATGAAGAAAACAAAGGCCTATGAGAATATAAATTTCTCATTAAAGGCCACATTGTTAGCAAATGGAAAAGTCAGAAATTAGGCCATTTTCTTTTTGCTGTTCTGCAAGGACTCTCAATTAGTTTTGCTAAATTTTTAATGAGTGTATCCAAATTATTCTGATGTAAGAAGTTAATGTGAATGCTCAAAATTAATCTATGGATCTGGCAATTAGAAAATCACCCTGTTCTGAGTAGCTTCAGTGAGGTGACAAATCTAAGTTATTGATTATTAATAGAAATAGGAAAAGAGGAAATATAGTAGCCCATATTGACTATCATTTTAAGCTATTTGACTGTGAAGAAAATATAAGTTATAGCGTGACTGATATTCACCTTAATAAAGGACAATCCTAATTACAGACTTGCGGAAGGAGAAAATGAGGAACAGAATCATAATATCATAAATAGTAATGCAGAGTCATAGAAGCCAAGATTTCAAGAGTATCCTCACTAATGATCATGTAAAACATCATGTGGGTGTCCTGTACTGAGTTAATGTTTTACACATTTAATCCACAAAACACTGTAAAAATGGCCGTGTTTTATATCCTTATTTTCCATACAGTTTACTTTTATTTTCATTTTATTTTTAATGGGTACATAGCAGGTGCATATATTTATGGGGTACATGATGTATTTTGAAACAAGCACATAATAAGTCACAATCACATCATGATAAATGGGACATTCATCATCCCAAGCATTTATCATTTCTTTATGTTACAAACATCCCAATTATACTCTTTAAGTTATTTTAAAATGCACAATAAATTATTGTTGACTGTAATCACCCTGTTATGTAGAAAGGTTAAGTGGTTTGCTCAATCCTATTTGTTTAGTGGAAGAACTATAATTCAAAAGAGGTTTTTGTCTGACTCCAAAATTCATGTTCTTTCTACTAATTTAACACTATTGCCATCACAATTTACATATAATATGAAGGTGAAGAAAAGAGAGACAGAGTTAAGTATTAGAAGAACAAAATGTCTTCCCATCAAAGAACATTAACATAAAAAATAATACTGTTTTAAAATATTAACTATCTAAAGGTAGAGCAGAAAGAATGATATAAAATAAAGTTAAAAATTCAGCAATAGGCCAATTTAGTGGATTGGAAAATATGTGAGTTTAAAATAGAATAGCAGAAAACTAGGGCCAGAGTGTTAGCTCACGCCTCTAATCCTCACACTTTGCGAGGCCCAGGTGGGTGAATTGCCTAAGCTTAGGAGTTCAAGACCAGCCTGAGTTCTAGTGTGATTGCATTGTGGTCTGAGAGTGTGGCGATTCCTCAGGGATCCAGAACTAGAAATACCATTTGACCCAGCCATCCCATTACTGGGTATATACCCAAAGGATTATAAATCATGCTGCTATAAAGACACATGCACATGTATGTTTATTGTGGCACTATTCACAATAACAAAGACCTGGAACCAACCCAAATGTCCAACAATGGTAGACTGGATTAAGAATGGCACATATACACCATGGAATACTATGCAGCCATAAAAAAGGATGAGTTCATGTCATTTGTAGGGACATGGATGAAGCTGGAAACCATCATTCTCAGCAAACTATCTCAACAACAAAAAACCAAACATTGCATGTTCTCACTCATAGGTGGGAGTTGAACAATGAGAACACTTGGACACAGGAAGGAGGACATCACACACCAGGGCCTGTTGTGGGGTGGGGGGAGAGGGGAGGGATAACATTATGAGTTATACCTAATATAAATGACGAGTTAATGGGTGCAGCACACCAACATGGCACATGTATACATATGTAACAAACCTGCACGTTGTGCACATGTACCCTAGAACTTAAAGTATAATAATAATAATAATAATAAAAGAACAGCCTGGGCAACATGGTGAAACCCCATCTCTACTAAAATACAAAAAACTAGCTGGTTGAGGTGGCACATGCCTGTAGTCCCAGCTACTCAGGAAGCTAACACACCAGAAGAGAATTGCTTGAACCCAGGAGGCAGAGGGTGCAGTGAGTCAAGATTGTGCCACTGCACACCAGCCCAGGCAACACAGCGAGACTCTGTCTCAAAAAAACCCAACCAACCAACCAAACAAACAAACAAAACAGAAAGAGAGCTTTTGAAACTCCAAAATAAAATATTTGTTGAAAGTAAATGTGTGACCAGATTCTAGAAGGGATTTTCATGAGAAGAACAATAGAATTGACTCGAATACGGCAATTAGTGTCCCATGAATGTTATGTTATCAGATATAGAGAATACCAAAAAGCTGGCAGAGAGAAACTGTCTTTCCTCCTTCTGTTTCTTGGTTAGAAAACACACAATCTCTACAAGTCAGAAGACCAGCCAACATTGTCTCTAATTCGTAGTTCCAAATAGTTGCCCCATCACGAAAACCATTTTTCTGTATTCTATCAAATACGAACTTCCAGAAAACAACTAGATACAAAAATTGAGTGGCTTCAAGTTGCATCCTTGTAAACACAATTGAAAAAATGCAGCATTTATAGAAGGTGGTAATAGGCAGATACAGGGTCATGCTATTTTCTCATAAAGTTAAACACAATGTTATTTATGCTTGTCCTTTCTTGTATGCTATAAGAAAAGCATATTAATGCTTCATCAGAAAAAGCAAAACATTTTATGTTAAAATATTGTGTTATTTGTATATATTGAATTGTTTTATTAAGTTAATATACTAAACTAAAGAAAAGAATTTCCACATAGCTATTATGAAATTAGGTGCTAGAAATATAGATAAGATACTCTATTAGGTCTCAATACCTATTGTAAAACTATAGTGTTTAAGTCAGTACAGTATTTGTTAAAGGGTAAACATACTAGAATCTGGTCACACATTAACTGTCAATATACACTGTCAGTATTATGAATGAAAATATTTTACTTGGAATTTGATGGAAACTTTGGAATTTCATGTTAGAAATTGTTCATAGAAAACATCAAAGTTAACCACGAGAACTGAAATATGAAAAATTTACCTAACAATTTGATGCAATAGTAAATCAGATGGGAACAATAAATTACTCCAATTAATCACACCAAGAAAATATTTAGTTTAATCTGGACAAATTAGTGAAATAAAAATGCTATTTTATTTAAACTAGTAGTCATTTCTGATCCACTCATTAGGCAAATATTACTGAATATTTATATCATAATAGTATTATTATGTTAAGTATCAGACATACAAAGACAAATATAGCTGCCCCTAACCAAAAAGATTCATAGTCTATTCAGCCTATTCAACACCAAGAGCTGGTCATATTAAGCAGTTATATATTTACTTTTTGTATATTTTTTGATAAAGAAACACATTTTAATTTCAAACAACTATAGACTTTTTACCAGGATGGAAATTTAAAGTCATTGTTTTATGTAACATGCACCTGAGTGACACATTTACTTACTCCAAAATCTTGTAGAAAAATATCAAATTTCGGCCGGGCGCGGTGGCTCACGTTTGTAATCCCAGCACTTTGGGAGGCCGAGGTGGGCAGATCACGAGGTCAGGAGATCGAGACCACAGTGAAACCCCATCTCTACTAAAAATACAAAAAATTAGCCGAGCGTGGTGGCGGGCGCCTGTAGTCCCAGCTACTCGGAGAGGCTGTGGCAGGAGAATGGCGTGAACCCGGGAGGCAGAGCTTGCAGTGAGCCGAGATCGCGCCACTGCACTCCAGCCTGGGTGACAGAGTGAGACTCCGTCTCAAAAAACAAAAACAAAACAACAACAACAAAAAATATATATATATATATCAAATTTCTGCTTTTATTAAAACACAAATTTAGATGTGATTAAGCAGAACAGACAATATGTAACAAACTAAAATTTGTTGATATATAGTAAAGCCGGATATATTTAATCAATAGGCTTTGATACAACACACAGTTAAGTACAATATTAGCTGTGTGAAGTTGCACAATGTCAAATAATGGAGAATAATAAGAGCAATTAGAAGGTATAAAAATAAGGTTAAAACTATAATTAAAATTTAGTTTTTAAATGGGATGTGGGAAGATATGATAAGAATATAGTTAGGTTGGTGTTGAAAAATAAAAATGAATATTTTATGTGAAAAATTTTCCCCCATGATTTTTATTTATTCTGGATATTAATCCTGCTAGGTTTCTCTCAAAACATATTTTGAAAATACTTACATATTTTAACCTAAATAAGGTTTTTTTCTAGAATAACAAGATATTGATATAATAATAGTGGGATTCATTTTATAACATTTATCAACACTTCAACTGTAAATTGATATAATCATATTCAACATTTTATTTTCATTATTGGCCTCGAAATTAAGAAGCAGATCAATTTGTTAAATCTGTTTCATAATAAAAATTCCTTTTAAACTTATAATCAGCAAGTATTTTATTGAGCATCAATTATGAATTAATCAAGAAGACAGTAGGTACTCATCATTTAACGCAATATCTCGCTTATTTTAATATTCTCCTATCATTCAAAGACAAGAGAAGAAAACCTCAAAATAACAGAGGAAGGTCTGTTTGGAATAGCTTCTTTTTGGAAGGTGGAGAGCTGATGGAGGAGAGCTTGCAGAGACTAGTTCCATGTTTGGTAAAATCCAAAGGACATAGCAGAGATGAAAAACTCACAAAGCAGAGTTCAAGGTCTGGCTAGAGATGAGGGTCACAGAAAGGATAGCAAACAGTAGAGACTGAGGAACAGGAAGGTAAGAAGGAGCGAGATCCCCGGAGCAGCTATCTGCACACAATGCCTATATCAAAACATTGTGTCCATGGATTGTTTATATTTGTTGAAGGAAGATAGGAGTAAAAAAAATTTTTCACTGAATATTTTCTTATTGAATACATATTAATTTTTATACTGTAGTCTAACAGAGACAGAAAAATGTATTTCTTCTGGTAAAGAACTCACATGTCCTTCTGGCTCACAAGTGCATTGAGCCAATCAGTGCTGCTATAAATATTAGCCAAAAGCATGCTCAACAATACTTTTTAGAAAGATTTGTCTATATGATAAAGGAGAAATACATGATAACCAATTTGGTTTCAATTGACTGTCTCAGAGATTACTCATGGGTTTGTTCTGCATTCTTAGTAATATCTTATTTTTAATGTAGAATATTTAATAATTTGTGAATAATTAAGATAGTGTTCATACTAGAATTATTTTCCTTTCCTTTTTTTGCTGCTCGTGCTTATTTGAAAAATATGTGTAGAATAGCTATTTGTGTTATATTACTATAACAAAAGCATAAAATATGTTGCCCTGCCTAAGCAGTCAGACAATGGGGGTTGAGGAAACAGATTCCATGGTCTAGAAATCAGATTGAATTCAGTTAGTAACACCATATATTTTTTGTTTGCAATAACTTTGAAGGCATATCAAAAGCATATTGAGCCTTTAATTGGAGAGAAAGTGGCTAGAAAAACCAGAATGTTAGTAGATGTGGTAAATAATAAATACAAGCAGCCAATAAACACATGAAAAAATGCTTAACATCACCAGTCATCAGAGAAACTCAAATTAAAACCACAATGAGATAACATCTAACACCAGTCAGAATTGCCATTTTTAAAAAGTCAAAAAACAGCTGGGCACAGTGGCTCATGCCTGTAATCCTAGAACTTTGTGAAGCTGAGGTGGATGGATCACTTGAGGCCAGGAGTTCAAGACCAGCCTGGCCAACTTGGTGAAACCCCATCTCTACTAAAAATACAAAAATTAGCTGGGTGTGTGGCGCATGCCTGTATTCCCAGCTATTCGGAAGGCTGAGGCAGGAGAATCGCTTGAACCCGGAGGCAGAGGTTGCAGTGAGCCGAGATCACGCCACTGCACTCCAGTCTGGGTGACAGACTGAGACTCTGTTTCAAAAAAGTCAAAAAAAACAACAGATGTTGGTGTGAATGCAAAGAAAAGGGAACACATATATTTTTCATGAGAATGTAAATTAGTTCAACCTCTATGGAAAACCACGTGGAGATTTCTCAATGAACTAAATGTAGAACTACCATTCAACCCAGTAATTCCACAACTGCATATCCACTCAAAGGAAAATTCTATAAACAATCATTCTATAAAAATGATACCTGCACATGTATATTCACCGCAGTACTATTCCCAATAGCAAAGTCATGGAACCAACCTAAGCATGCATCAACAGTTTTGTGGTTAAAGGAATTGTGATCCATATCCACCCTGAAGTACTGTGCAGCCATAAGAAAGAATGAAATCATGTTCTTTGCAGCCACCTGGATGCAGTTGGAGGCCATTATCCTAAGCAAATTAATGCAAGAACAGAAAACCAAATACCACATATTCTCACTTGTAAGGAAGAGTTAAACACTGAATACACACAGACATACAGATGGGAACAATAGATACTGGGAACTACTAGATTGGGGAAGGAGGGTGGGGATATAGGCTGAAAAACTACCTACAAGTACTATACTCAACACCTCGGTGATGCGATTATATGTGTCCCAAAGCTCAGCAGCAAACGATATACTCATGTAACGACCCTGCACATATATCCTTTGAATTCAAAAATTTAAAAAGGGCACGATATTTATTATTGAAGTGTGGCAAATGCATACAATTGAGTTAAAATGAGTGAAAATGAACTATAGCAATATGCCACAGCATGGATAACTCTTAGAAACATAAGGTTGAGCCAAAAAAAGCATGTCCCAGAAAACTAAATGGGATTATATGTATTTTATAAATCTTACAAATTAACCTAATTAAACGTGATGTTGCTTACGGATGCGTTCATGTATGATTAAAGTATAATTTCAAAAAAAGTTAAAAATTACCACAACATGGAGGTGCTTGTTACTAGTAGGGTGAAGTCAGAGCAAGGCGAGGATGGGATACAAATGGAAGAAAATGTGAGCAGGATCCTTGTTTAGTGGTAGGCTTATTGGTGCTCATTTTAATAAAGCACTTCGCAATGTGTATGTTACAGAGTCAAATATTATTATGAATAAATTATATTCTTAAAATATAGTAATAGAGAATATAGAAAATTTATATGGCAAGATAAATGGATGCAATAAAGAGTTAACGCTAGTATTCTAATAAATATACTGTGGCAATGAACTGTTTTATATATTTTCATTTGTTTTTAAATAATCACATCTCACTCAGATACAATTTGACTTTTGTAATTAGAAAACATTATCTTAAAATGAATGAAATGAGGTTGCTATGATTAGTTTATGATTTTTTTTAATTACCACAAAAATGTAGGCAGTGGCTGTGGCAAGGGTCCATATTCTATACATTTTAGTTCTTCTATCTGTCCTGCTATATATATGTGACACTTGTGATTTTTTTCTCTAAAAATACCATTTAAAATACAACTGAAAAGCCTTTAGTATTTCTGAAAACAAACTGGGTGACTGTAAACTTAATTATATATATTTTTATGTTGATAAATTTAATTATTTTTCTGTATGGGTTCAATATCTTTTAAATACCTTTATAACATCAAACTTGAACATCTATGAAGGAAAAGTCCCCTTTTTACATTATTATTTGATGACACAATATCCTTTGGATGTGTCATGTTTTAACAGAAAATAGGTCATATACGTGAGATTTTTAAGTGGACCCTGATATAAATGTGACCACTTTTCTTATACCCTTTAATCTTCATGACATTTTAATTTATGTTTAGTAAAATGACTCAATAAAATAATTCAATAAATTTATCTGATTTTATGGTTGCCTAGCTTAAGTCTTCTGATTCATCACTCCAAAAATGCTATAGTTGAAAAATGCAAATAAATACAATTAATGAGCTGTGCTCGAACCTATTCATGTTCACGCTTCAGTCTCTTGAAATCCTGTTTTTGATCTTGAAACAGATATCAATATTTTTGAGATTTTATTTTCCCAACTGTATAATAAAAAATATTAGGAAGAATATCTGAAATGATGTTACGAGAATTGTATATAAATAGCCTGACAGAGTATGTATTCAAAGAATGTTAGTTTTTAACAGATACAGAGTATATGTACCTTCCTTCAGAATATCAAATATTAACACAACTAAATGAATTTTAAGAGTTAATCTATAATGTCTTATCTAAACATTTTATTTAGGAGCTCATATTAATTATGTAAAGATTTTGTTACTAAAAACATTTACATTCATGAGAACATTAATATGCTTTCTGTAAGATTATCAAATGTTCACTTCATTGTGCCATTTTACTGATGAGAAAATGAATGTTTATGGAGCGTGAGTTTCACTTTACTAAATATTTTACCAAATATTTTTAGTCAATTATAACATCATGTGTAGTTTGCTTTTAGGATATCAGTGCTGTTTTACTGAAAGCAGGCTAATAGAAGTAAACCTTTCCACAGATTTACTATAAAAGATTGAATAAATTTAATCTAAGGAACAAAGTGTTTAAACTTGCTTATTGTCATCTTTTGTTTGATCTTTTAACCCCAGTTTTAATGGTTTAATTTAGTCTATTTCTTCACTAAAAGCCACCTCATTTCTTTTTGGCAAAATGCCTGGTATAAACAATAAATAGTTGTGTATACTCTGGAATCCTTGCCTTAGTCAGATCTGAAAGAGCCTTTTATGTTGACAAAAAGTTTTAGAAATCCTATCTGTCCTTGAGATCTATGCAATCAATAATTTGAGTGCTCCAAAGTGAGTAACGATAACTAAAGAGAAGAATCATTAACTGCACAAGATGCATCAAAATATTAATTGGCTTTTTTTCTAATTCACTCGCACGCCCAATGCCCAATGCCCAATGGCCAATGGCAATGCAATAAGTCTTTTGTAAATTAAAGTATTAGGTAGGGGGATACTAAACACAATATAATGGTATTTTCAAGTTTGTCCACAGAAAAATGCATTTCTACACTCAGCTTCTGTTTCCTGGGATATGTGTTTTCCATACAAGGCTATGACTGAGGTCAAAGTTGAACCAACAGTAAGCAAAGTTCACTTTGTCACTTGGTGTGTCTCATTAATATTATAGATCAATAACAAAACTCTAGTATTGCTTTTCTTATTTATTGAGAAATAATAAATAACTTTATTATTATACATAGTTGTTAATATCACATATGTCATTTCAGCACACAGCTATACACACAATCACTCTATGCCATTGAGTCAGACAGTAGAGCCTCTGCGTTTCCCAGACGTTTTATTATATAAGAGAGAGAATCAGTACACAAAGGTTGGTTCCAACTCTGAAGGGAGAAATCTTTATAGTCAGCTAATTGGATTGAGTTATATCATTCTCAATGTAATCTTTAGGCAAACTTAGAGATAAGGACAGGCGAGACAATGTCATCAGGTAGAGTTAAATCACTGGAGTGCACTGACATAAAATAAAACTACCCTCTGGTCATTTGTTTCTATGACCTAAGTCATTTAGATATTTTTGGATAATTTTCATGGGAAAGTCATTCTCTACCTCAAAATTATGCCTACAGGAAAGGAAACAGATTATAGCATGGCATTAAAAGAGGCATCAAGTATAGTGAGGAAAGATTTTAACTGTGAGTATTAAGAAGTTCTATGGGACACTGACGGAGCAAAGGAGAGAAGAAATATTAACCATGTAAGAAAAGAAGTGTAGTGGCTACTCAAGAACATTTCTGGGGACACTGCCAACATTTTCTGAAGGAGAAAAGGTCTACTTGTTATATGTTAATTATAAAGAACCAAAAAGAAATGGTCTAACAATTACACAAGTGGGAATTCAAGCTATATATTGTTGTTTATTCACTCTAATTTCTGTTCCTTAATTATGTCCATTAGGATTTGAATTCTATGGTTATGACAATAATCCAGCAAATTTGTATAATAAATATGAATTGTGACAGAATGTTACATATTTTAAATCCCTCAATGTATCGAGAAAAAAAATACTGGGTAAAGAATTGATATTTAATAAAGGGATATATAAAGTTCAGATAATTTAGCCATGGTAATGACATATATTCTAGAATAATGACCAAGAAGGTTTAAAAATATTATATATAGTCACAAAGTAAAAATCCAAAGAGGAAAAGAGTAATATTACTGTAGAAATACAGAGAAAAAATAAGGCATAGCCTTTTCTAGAAAAAACTTAGTTTATCAAGCAATACGTTTGAAAATGTACTTGAAACATGCTTTCTTATAATTGTGTCCAGAGGCAGCAAGCTAGAACATATAATTTATTAAGTTGTCATTTCTAGGATTCCTTAAAATGTACACCTTAATTCTTCTTCACTTTAATGCTCAAATAGAACAAAATGAACTTAGACTCCTTCACATCTTCAGGAAGAATCACAGATCTAAATATAAAGCTAACACTCTAAACCTTCAGAAGAAAATACAGGGTATCTTTTCATCTTTGGATAAGCAAATATTTATTGTACTACAAGAAAGCACTGACAAAATATAATATTAATAATTTGGACTTTGTTAAAATTAGAAACCTTAACTCATGCAAAGATAATGTAAGAAAATGAAAGAGCAAGTAACAGACTGGAAGAAAATAATTGCAATGCATATATTTGTCAAATAAATGCTATAAAGATTGCAAAGATCCTTATAATTTATATATCAAGACTAAGCAAACAACCCAATTAAAAAAGACAAAATATTTGAACAAACTCTTCATAAATAAATAGTTGATACGCACATGCTCAATATTATTAGGCATCACAAAAGTGCAAAATAATACCACAATAAATGCTGACAACCTCAAATGTCAACAAAGTTGTGGAGCATTTAGAATTCTCATACAGCGATGGTGAAGTACAAAATGTGTACGCAGCTTAAAAAAACTATTTGGCAGTTTTTTTATGATATTAAATCTTTATCTACCTAATAACCAAACATTTTGACTCATTCTCATTTCACAGAATGAAAGCTTTAAAAAGTTCATTTTACCCATGGCTATAGAGTGTTTCTCTATTTTACAACTTTATGTATTTTTGCAATAGATTGCAATTTTTTGTGTTCTAAGTTCTGTTTCATACTTAGGGAGTTTATTCTCAACATATTACAAAATTTTGCTATTATTTACAATATAATAGATTTTGTGATTTTTCTTTTTTTTTTTTTTTTGAGACGGAGTCTCACTCCTTCGCCCAGGCTGGAGTGCAGTGGCGCGATCTCGCCTCACTGCAAGCTCTGCCACCTGGGTTCACGCCATTCTCCTGCCTCAGCCTTCCCAGTAGCTGGGACTACAGGCGCCCGCCACCATGCCCGGCTAATTTTTTGTATTTTTAGTAAAGACGGGCTTTCACCGTGTTAGCCAGGATAGTCTCGATCTCCTGACCTTGTGATCCGCCTGCCTCGGCCTCCCAAAGTGCTGGGATTACAGGCATGAGCCACCACGCCCGGCCCATTTAAGCTTTTTTATGTATACAATCATAGATCTGTAATGAATTATAATTTGGTATATTGTTCAATATTTAGAACTCATATTTCTGTATCTGTATCATTTTATTTTGATAATTTATGCTTTTTAATGATGTGATAGCTCATACTTCCTTTCTTTGTCTTTTATTTTAATGGCATAGAAGTTATAATTATTGTTTCCAACCCCATATAAGTGAAATTTACCACCTGTAGACCCTCTTTAAGGAGAAGTTAAAGATAGCCACAAAGTTTATATATGCATCTGGATGTTATTTAAAGAAATTAAGAGATAGTCTTTCATCAACCACCATATTAAAATCAGCTTTCAATTTCTTTACTGCAGATTTTTTGTTTGTTTGTTTTCTTTTGTTTTGTTTTTAGAGACAGTGTCTGGCTGTCACCCAGACTGGAGTGCAGTGGCGCAGTCTCTGCTCACTGCAACCTTCACCTCCTGGGTTCAAGTGATCCTCCCACCTCAGCCTCCAGAGTAGCGGGGATTACAGGCACAGGCCACCACACCCAGCTACTTTTTCTGTATTTTTTGTAGAGATGGGGTTTCACCATGTTGCCCAGGCTGGTCTCAAACTCCTGAGCTCAAGCCATCGGCCTCCCAAAGCTTTTTCTTTTTTTAATGATTTTATTTTAATTTCAACTTTTATCTTGGATTCAGAGAATATATGTGCAGATCCATTACATGGGTATACTGCATGATGCCAAGCCCTAGGACGTGAAAGATCCTATCACCCAGATGTAAGCATAGTACATGACAGTTTTTCAGCCTTTGCTTCCCTCTCTCCCTCCCCACACTATTAGTCCCCAGTGTCTATTGTTGCCATCTTTATGTCCATGAGTACCCAATGTTTAGCTCCTACTTATAAGTGAGAACACGTGTTATTTACTTTATTATCATCTGCCTTCTCCTTAAGATTTTGTGTTATGTTAACACTTACACTTATATTTGATTTTATCATTACCTATCCTTTCGCTTTTAACATTTCTAATCTATGGACATTTATATAACTCAGGAAAGTGAAGTTTATATTGCAGTCATTACTACACCATGACTATGACCTTGTGATAATTTTTCCTGTTTTTAAATCACAACTTTGGAAATAATTTATTTAGAAATAATACTTATTTATTTACCTATCACAATATCCAAAAATTAAGCTTTGGATATTGTGATAGATTTTGTCAGTTGCCTGGCCCTCAGCCTTCTCCATGCTGTTTTCCACAACTGAGGTTGAAAATGAAAGCTGTTTTTCTAGAATACTGTTGACCAATGGATGGTGATGTCAGGCTGTTCTGGCCAATGATATAGGAGAAGAATCCTTCTAAGGACTTTTGGGAAAGCTTTTGATTTACTGATGAACTGCATAACAACAAACTTCTTGTTATATAAGAAAAATAAATTTTTTGTTTAAGCTACAGTAAGTCAGGATTTCTGTTACAGCCAAACATCCAAAACGATAGGCCATATCAAAGTAGCAATGAGGAGACCACAGTAACATGTCAGGAGTCACACTAAATAAAAGTTTTTGAAGTCAGGTCTTTTAAAAAATAACTATGCTACTACATTGGTTATTTAGAAATAATCATTCTCTTCCACTTTGAGAAAAGATTATCATTCCATAACATTTCATATGTATTAAGGTTGTACATGTTAAAAATTAGGAAAAGGAATTTAAAAATGAGTATTTATAAAACATCTGGCTTCTTGACTTTCTAACATTGAAAGAAATGAAATGAATCTTTAAATGGACAATGTATATCATATAAAAATTTTAAAATTCTTCACTTATTTGTGTAGAAAAAAACAGCTAAGATTTAACAGGAAACCAATAAGCTAAGAAATATTTTTGTCACAAAAAAGGAAATATTTACATGTTTAAGAATAAATGAATTATGTAAATCATCAAGAAAAATACTGATACATAGACAAAAAATAAATTTACAGGAGAAAATCAGATTGGTTATCAAACACGAGAACATGTTAAATATCTATAAAAATCAGATATATGTAGATAATCAAATTAAGAATAAAAGATGTAAGTCTGGGAAGACTGAGAGGTAATGAAGTATAGTTTTCTAGCTGTAATAATATTCATTGATATAAGATTCTGGAAAGCATATTAGTAATATAAAGAATATTATTTGCTTCTGACCTAGCCATCCTGTTTCTACCAAGAACCAATCTAAAAAATATAGAAAATATATATTCATAACGATGCTAACATGTGAATTAATTATAAAAGAAAAAACAAAAATATAATAGAATGATAATTACATAAATTGTATCCACAGGATTAAATATTTGTGTAAATTAATGCTTACATAAAATGATTAAATATACTTAACAAATTCAATAAATTGATGTTTACAAAGATTCTAATCACACATTAGATATGTATAGTATAATGTAGAGAGATTATTAAGGACACACAATATCATATATTGAATGATCCTGGGTGAATATATCTGTCTCTGCCTCATTAAATAATAGGTGATTTTTACTTGTTGGTATAAGTTTATCATTGGGAAAATATAATATTAATGTAAAATGAACAAGGCTTAGAATAACCTTTATGTGTCCAGCAATGTTGCCTTAAATGCATCAGCACTTCTTCTAAGATAAAGTTATGATTAAAAAGAAATTATCTAATGGTGCTTTGCCAATATCAATTCTCTTTTAATAAAAAATAACTTACAGAAAAACAGGTAATATCATTAATAATTGGAGGCTTATAGTTTTTAAAATATGAAATTCTGATTATGAATCCCAATGTGTTTATTTATACAAGCAAGAATAACAAGACCCACAAACCATTTTCTTTTCCTACATTATTGCAAGACAAGTGTAGGAAGCCATTTTTTAAAAAATCTATTGGAGCTCATGAAAAGTAAAAAATATGTATATCAATTTCTGGAAGAAAGAGAACAGCAAACACACCATAAAGACATGCATTAAGTGAGAATATGATCCAATATGAGAGAAACAAAACCCAAGAAAACAGTGAGTCAAACAGCCAGACGCAAACATGAATCAAACTCTGCCAGCAGCAGTTTCGACTTCTAATCAAACAGCAGATTTTGTATATAAACACAGTCTGGAACAGGCTGTAGGTTACATACTAATTTTTTTCTTTCCAGTCTTGCTAACTAAAGTCAGCTATAACATTAGCTACAGTACTTCTTGAAGCACAAAAACCAATAGATGTGTTAAATGCTTACAGTGAGCAAAACATTAGACTCTAAAGACTATATTATAACATAGACTACATGTTAGAATATAGTCTTGTCATTTTGCTTGTATAAACAGAGTACACGCTTGAATATAGTCTATAAAATAAATAGGAAAAATAAATTGGTAGCTTACCTTTCGGTTTATATTTGTATATTTTACACCTGTTTGAAAATATACCTTTTATTATTATTTCTCTTACTAAATTTTATCCAATACTGCTAAGAAAAAATAGATTTTTATTTATATATCAATACATAAACCTTGGAGATTATGTCTAACTACATAGAATTACATATATCGAAGAGCTTCAGATCTAAACTGAAACAAATCTGAATTGCAATGATACTTCTGCCTTTTGCCACTTTCAACAATTTTACTCGGGCAATCAATTCAAGCCTCATTTTATCAGTTGTAAAATGATGATGATAATAATAGTAATTATTTTACATTGTTTGGATACAGGAGAAGTCAAATATCATAATGAACACAAAATAGCACAGTGACAGGTGCAGAGGAATCATTCAATAAATGTTAAGGGTTAGAGTCATTGAGCTTTCATTATATTGTGTTCCCCATAAAATCTCTGTGAATTAAGTGCTATTATTCCCAATTTACAGATTAGGAAAGAAAGAATGAGAACAATAAATTTATTTTCCTAACTTCTCAGTTTTTTAACTTCCCAGAGGCCACAGTTGTTTAGAAAAGCAGGGAAGAGGAAAAATAAAAATGTGTTTTCTCATTTTCAAGGCAATCTAGAGAGAACAGGTACATGTACAAGCATTACTATCAGGGAATTGATACTTTGAAACTAACAGGTAATATTAAAAGTAGTGTTTTTATATATTTAGGAAAATTATATCCCACACATTGCCAGTGTAAAAAATTGTATTTCTACTTATAGGTATTATTTGGCATTAGCAAAAAACACCAGCTTTTAATGACAGTGGCAATGATGATCAAACATCAGTCAGACGTGCGTACCATAATGTATATTTATAAAATAGGTGATTACTGTATGAGTTACAATGTAAAAGTTTACGTATGAGTTTACAACGTAAAAGGAAAAAGAAATCAGATTTAGTCGGTAAACGAGTATAGAGGAAAAAAAGAAATAAAGAAAAATAGAATCTTAGCTGTAATCAATCTAGTAACCTTGTTTTAGCACAACAAAGTTTGGGAAACAACTCAGGCATTTTTAAGTGTCATCTGACTGGAAGCAGTTCGATGTGCTCTAATGGGATTTTGTAGCCATGCAGCAGGTTCATACACATTTTCTCATAATACCTGCAGAAGAGTATAATGAGATGGCTAGAATCGGCCTTATTACCATCTCTCAGTTTAAACAGAGGTAGCGTGGGTTGCTCAAAAAGCTGGTGAGCAACAAACCTAACACCCTAATGTAATAAATCTCATCTCCAGATCTACCATTTTCCCCACTACATTATGTTTTTCATTGCCAAAACTTGAGGAAAATAAACACTAATTTTTTCTTTTTTCTTTTTTTTTTGAGACGGAGTCTTGCTCTGTCACCCAGGCTGGAGTGCAGTGGCGCGATCTCGGCTCACTGCAAGCTCCGCCTCCCAGGTTCACGCCATTCTCCTACCTCAGCCTCCCCAGTAGCTGGGACTACAGGCGCCCGCCACCACACTCGGCTAATTTTTTGTATTTTTAGTAGAGAAGGGGTTTCACTGAAACACTAAATTTTTACTTAAAATTGAAAAAAATATAAATGCAAAGGAATATGGAAGACCAATGAAACTGTAAAAAGTTAGCACTGATAATCTGCTTCTTGTACATTAGGAAGGCAAGAACATGTTATCAACTATTAGAAAGTAACAGCATCAGAGAATCATAACTCAAACATAGCCAAGAATGTAAAGAGTCTTTAATTCCTACATGTTATCTTCTTAGAATATTTTAAATTACAAGTTTAAAAAAGCTTATGGCACTTAAAGAAAAGTATACAAACACTGTCATAAATCTAGGACTAAATAAAATGTGCAATTCTTGGAATGTTGAAACTTTTAGTTGAATTATAGTTGATTTACAATTAAAATAAGTTTCTGGTAAGGCCTCAAAAATACTTCTAATTTTACATAACCTCTTTGCCAAGAGGAAATTCTGAAGAACCAGAAGAACTACCTTAAAAATAGTCAGAGTGCTAGTTAATTTTTACATCTTTTTAATCAATGAGCTTCAAAAAACACTTTTATTTGTAGAGGCAAAAATATAAATGTCCCCGTTTTTGACAAGAAAGTATGTAGTTTTCAGATATTAGATTTTATAAACTACACACATTATCAGAAATTAATTTATTCTACTATCCATGAATGCTGACTTAAAGTGTTTTTGCATAGTGTTGTATATTAAAATTCAGCATATTGTCACTGAAATATACCTTATATAGTATGTTTTACTTTATCAAAAGTTATATCCATAATGAATGAAACCTTGAGATAATGATTTTTAAAAACAAAATACCTTTAGCCACTATAAAGAGATCACCACTCAATATGCATTCACCTTTGTGAGGCATAGTATTAACGTACTGGCAGTATGACATCAGAGACACCAAGCTAATTTGCTCATGGGGTGATATATTTCCAAATAAATAATAATTAGATGGTGAATACAACTTTATTATAAATGCATCACAAATGTTAAGCATCTTTTGTAAAATAAACTACTTTTACCCAGAAAATATTTTTTCTCCAGTCTTCCACTCAAAACACACTAACCTTGTCCTAAAGTTTGTAGGATGAGGATGTCCATCATATAATGATAAGTAGTCGTATTCTTCTTCTAGAGCAAATGACTGAAAAACAATTTGTATTCTATTTCGTTCTTCTGCTATTATTACCCACGTACAGTTTGCACCATTTGGATATCCATATGGAAAACCAGGGCTTTCTATAGTGCCATTAAGTCCTTTTAAAGTTCCACCACATGTATAAATAAATCCTGCAACAAAAGACAAATAAACAAACATTAATATTATATAAATCAAGAACAATCCAGGAGATAATATTATTTTGAAAGTCTATTGCATTTCCAAGACCAAAGTTAACAATAATTTTATAAATGGCAGTTTAAGAGCTGGGCACTATATACAAATATATATGTAAAATATAAGAAACAAAATAATAGAAGATTTATCATTTATAATACATACTGAGGCAAATAATTATAAAGCAGTTGATGAAATAAAATTATCTTCATACACCTGATTCATTATCCATTACAGGTTCCTATAGACAAACACAATCCTAGAACACGGTATCTTTCCTCAAAGAGTTTTAAATCTCATTGTGGAAGCTCATAAACAACATTGACATTTTAAAGATCTTTGTCTGCATTTTGGGTCCCAAAGAATTAACTCCATTTTTTCTTGGCAACACATATTAGCTTTTTTTGACATATTCAGATCTCTACCCTGTAGCTCACATGCTTTAGGAAAATGTCTCACCCTGATTATAGAAGAAGAATTTTTTTAATTCTATGAAATGGCTCTACCTTTCATTAAAACATTTAGTCCATGATGAACTACATCAGAGTGAATCCGAAGGTCAGGACAAAAATATGTTAAATAAATGGATCTTGGACAACTGACAGCACCCATCTTAAGAACTTCTGTATTTGTTCCATGGAAAGTCTAAGTTACTGATAGCATGAGTCCTGGAGATACCTAGAAAACTTACTATATTTCTTCAGCAATTTGTCTCTTCAAATATATATATATATCAGGTATATATATTAAATATATATCTCAAATATATATCTCAAATATATTAAATATATATATCAAATGTATATCAAATGTATATTAAATATATATCAAATATATATATATTAAATATAAATATATTTTTTGAGACAGAATTTTCTTCTGTCACCCAGGCTGTAGTGCAGTGGCGAGATGTCGGCTCACTGCAACCTCTGCCTCCTGGGTTCAAGCGATTCTCTAGCCTCAACCTCCTGAGTAGCTGGAATTACAGACGTGCACCACCACGCTGGGCTAATTTTTGTATTTGTAGTTGAGAGGGGGTTTCACCATGTTGGCCAGGCTGCTCTTGAACTCCTGACCTCAGGTGATCCACCCGCCTCGGTTTCCCGAAGTGCTGAGATTACAGGCGTGAGCCACCATGCCTGGCCTCTTCAAATATATAATATTCTGTAGCATATTCTGTAATGTAAAAACCTAAGATTAATACAACAGTAAGTGAAGATGGTCCCATTCTTTATGTAGACTGCATGCTAATAAAACTTGCATTTAGAGGCGGTTAAACAGGATCAGAAGTACTCATGAGAACCTCTTCACCCAGATGTTATTATCTTTATATGTGAGTCCTACAGGAAGCTGAAGTGCCAGAAAGCTGTAAATCAGAGATATCAAGCTAATTTGAGGGAGAGAACTCGATACTACCCAAAGCATCTATGTTTGGAACTGGCATAGAAATGCAAGAAATTTGGGGCTCCTCTCTTTGGGAAGAAATGAATATATTTTATGTAAGTATGGATACTTTTTAAAAGTAAGAGGACTGCTGAATAGAAGTCCTCAGAAGCCAGAGTTGTAGATTGTGGCAGATAGTGGTTGATTTGGGATGTTGTACATTTATTCCACATTCTTTTCACAATAGCATCTTGTTTTCACCAGGGAAGCCACTTCTCTATCAAACAGCTATATACTTTTTTTGTTTTGTTGTTTGTTTTTTTTTGGGGGGACGGCATCTTGCTCTGTCGCCCAGGCTATAGTGTGGTGGCATGATCTCGGCTAACTGCAACCTCCGCCTCCTGGGTTCAAGTGATTCTCCTGCCTCAGCCTCCCGAGTAGCTGGGATTACAGGCATACGCCACCACACCCAGCTAATCTTTGTACTTTTAGTAGAGACGGGGTTTCACCACATTGGCAAGGCTGATTTCGAACTCCTGACCTAAAGTAAAACACCGGCCTCGGCCTCCCAAAATTCTGGGATTACAGGAGTGAGCCACTGGACAGGCCAAAACAGCTACATACTTTGGAGCAGCTGACTCTGCTGACTCCAGTGATGAGAAATGTGGTCCAGGGCTTGGTTGACCAATATAATCCTATCCTCTGAGCAAAATTTACTACAGGGATCTTTTCCTATATCTCACCACATGGCAAAGTCTTAAGCCTGGGATATTTGGTATGTTTATGTGCTATAAAGCATAGTTCTTGTTATCATTTTGCCTCTTTGAAAATTGACCGGCCGGGCGCGGTGGCTCACGCCTGTAATCCCAGCACTTTGGGAGGCTGAGGCGGGCGGATCATGAGGTCAGGAGATCGAGACCATCCTGGCTAACACAGTGAAACCCCTCTCTACTAAAAATACAAAAAATTAGCCGGGCGAGGTGGCGGGCGCCCGTAGTCCCAGCTACTCGGGAGGCTGAGGCAGGAGAATGGCGTGAACCCCGGGGGGCAGAGCCTGCAGTGAGCCGAGATCGCGCCACTGCACTCCAGCCTGGGCGACAGCGAGACTCTGTCTCAAAAAAAAAAGAAAATTGACCAAGAAGTTGGATCAGGTAGAAGAGGTTTAAAAAAAAAATCAATATTTGTGTGTATATTCAGATAATTTTGCTCATGCACCAAAAGTCAAATAGGGCATTTTATGATTTTCAAAAATAAATAAATAACTAAAAGGTCTCTTTTTAAATTGCTTCTTGCAGAGTAATTACTTTGAAGCCATAGGTTAATTAGCTATCACCCATTTCTATTAGTTTTCTGCCTGAACAGCTTCCAATTTGAACTTTGTAACTAAAGGCAAGCATGAATCCCTTCAGCTACAATCTGATCTATGGGCTGTTTTATATACTCTCCAGCCCCATAACCCTGATAGTTTTAGAAAAAGGACATATGTCTTAAAATAACCTGCTCAGTTTTGTCCACTCATTCTTCAAGGGCCTGCTGATTCATGCATTTCAAGTACTGTTATTTTTAGACAAATTAGGAATTACACCTATATTTAAACTTCCTTATCTGTATTGTTCTTTTTATTTTTGTTTTTATCATGAAGTTAGATTAAACATAGCATTATTCTCTATAATAAAGTACATTTTTTCCAAAAAGGAGGTTTAAATTTTTTTACTTTAAAAATCTGAAAATCAGAAGTAAGCATTATAAAGCAAAATATCCTCCCTCATTCATTTATGCTTCACACAGTTGGTCATTTTTAACAGCGCAGTGTTTTTCTTACTAGGTCTTTTCTAGGCACAAGCAGATATCCATTCTATATTATTTTTCAAGTGGTGTCAGTCATATTATGCATATTTTTCTGAACTGTTATATCTATTTAAAAAAATCACTGGCATTCTTCTGGGTACAGATGTAGACTCCTACTACATTCTTCTCTGAAAGACTTCATAGCTATGCAGCATATAGTATGCCTATATTTTACCATTCTCCTAATGATAACTTCATTTTTATGGTTACAAAGGTCTAATGAGCAACTCTGTGAAAACAACTTTGTACACATATCCTTGTACAAAGTATATATCTTTTGTGCACAAAAGGCATATATCCTTGTGCACTTGCTTGATACCTCCTAAGGTGGAATCCTAGAAATGAGGTTGCTGAAAATTTATATAGATACAGTGAAACCATACTTAATAAATATGAAAATTTATGTTTCTGTCACCATTGTTGAAGTGTTTTTCACCCTCAACCCTAATTCTGGCAACATTAGATATTTTTGAAAGGCAAATTTTGTTTTTCATTTTTGCTTTCTAAGAAATTTTATCATGTTTATTTGAAATTTGCAACTTGATGCCGTGGAATACATACAGAGTAAAGTGGTTACCATAGTGAAATAGATTACTGTAGCTATCATCTCACATAGTTACTTTTTTGTGTGACAAGAGCAGCTAAAATATACTTATTTAACAAAAATCCTTACAATTTCATTAACTTTAGTCCTAATGTGGTACATCAGGCCTCTAAATTTGTTCATCCTACATATCTGCTATATGACCTATAGCTCCCCACTTTCTCTTCCCTTTACTCCTGCTAACCCATGGAAATCAATGTTTTCATTGCCTATCTGTGTGTACTTAAGCTTTTTAAAAAAATATATTTCACATATAAGTGATATCTTCCAATATTTTTACTTCTGTGCCTGGCTTATTTCACTTAGCGTAATGTCCTCTAAGTCTTCTAAGTCCATCCAGGTTGTAGCACATGGTGGGATTTCCTTTTTTAAGGCTGAATAAGATTTGTGTGTGTGTGTGTGTGTGTGTGTGTGTGTGTGTATAAAATATATTCCATTGTGTATACATAAAAAGGGATCTATATTCCCTTTCAAGGCTGAATAAGATTCCATTTTGTGTGTTAGTATGTATGTATACACATTTCATTTTCTTTATCAATTTATCTCTCACTGTGTATCTAGGCTGTTTCCACATTTTGACTATTGTGAATAATGCTGCAAAAAACATGGGAGTGCAGATATTTTTACATGGTGGTTATTGTATCTCATTTTGGTATATACCTGGAAGAGGAGTTGCTGGGTCATATAGTGGTTTTATTAATATAATATTTTTAATTTATTTAGGAACCTCCATACAGTTTTTTCATAATGGCTGTACTAATTTACATTCCCGCCAATAGTGTACTAGGGTTTCCTTTTCTCCACATCCCTGACAACATTTGTCATCTCATCTTTTTGATAATAATCATACTTACGGGAGTAAGGCAATATCTTATAGTGGTTTAAATTTGCGTTTCTTTAAAGATTAATGATGTTAAGCATCTTTTCATATACCTTTTTGCCATTTTTATATCTTCTTGGGAGAAATGCCTGTTCAGGTCTTTTGCCCATTTTTAAAATCAGGTTATTGTTTTTTCTGCTATTGAGTTATAAGAATTCTTTATAATTTTGGATATATTAACCCCTTAACAAAAGTGTGGTTTGAAAATATTTTCCATAGCCCATAAGTTGCCTATTATTTTGTTGATTGTTTCCTTTATTGTTCCTAAGGTTTTTAGTTTAATGTTGTTCTGTTTATTTACTTTTGTTTTTGTAGCTTGAGCTTTTTGGAGTGGTATCAAAATTAATTGCCAAAGCCAATGTCAAGAAGCTAAAAGGCAAATTTTGCAAGGCAAAAAAAAGTTATCATACTATCATACTATTTTCTTTTGCATTTCTCTGATAACTATTAAGTACTTACTCTTGTAATTGCTATTGTAATTTTGCTGATTACTATTGTGATTCACTTGGAACCTATATTTGCCTTTGTAAATACATTTCTAAATAAAACAGCTTTGGTTATTCTTGCTCATTGTTTTCATAAATTCACAATTCCTTATTGTTCTTTATAGTACATGTGGAACCTCGACCTCCTTTTTCTCGTCTCCTCTGATGATTGTTTTCCTATATTCATTCATCTATTCATCACATATTTCATGCCTTAAGGGTAAAACGATACAAAGAACATTGTCCCAGCTTGTCTTCTGGGAGCTGACAAGCTAAAACATGAGACAGCAGGACATTTAGGCCATTGCTACGAAATACAGAAGTATTATGATTTGGGTGTGCACACTTTGCTATGAGAACACATAGATGTAAAACTAAATCTAGATTAAGTCAGTATGATGTATATGGAAAACTCCCCTCAAAAACTGGCATTGCAACTTTTTCATAGATTCATGTTTTACAATTTCTAAATGCCATATATTATGTTTTTCAGACCTTATCTTTTAATGTACACTTAAAATTAACAGTGTATTTACACTTGAAAGGTAACTAAATTTTATATGACTTGGGTCTCACTGTCATCATATCTAGGAAGTAACTAACTTGCTTTTGATTTTACAAGATCACAGACGGAAAGGACTTGCCTTGTGTCAGATGAGACTTTGGACTATGGACTTTTGAGTTAATGCTGAAATGACTTAAGACTTTGGGAGACTGTTGGGAAGGCATGATTGGTTTTGAAATATGAGGACATGGTATTTGGGAGGGGCCAGAGGCAGAATAACATGATTTGGCTGTGTCCCCACCCAAATCTCACCTTGAATTCCCACATGTTGTGGGAGGTACCCAGTGAGAGGTAATTGAATCATGGGGGCAGGTCTTCCCATGCTGTTCTCATGATAGTGAATACGTCTCAGAAGAACTAATGGTATTATAAGAGGCAGTTTCTCTGCATAAACTCTCTTCTCTTTACTTGCTGCCATCCATGTAAGATGTGACTTTCTCCTCCTTGCCTTCCACCATGATTGTGAGGCCTCCCCAGCCATGTGAAACTAAGTTCATTAAACCTCTTTCTTTGTAAATTGCTGAGTCTCGGGTATGTCTTTATCAGCAGGAAGAAAACAGACTAATACAGTCTTACACTCAAGTTTCTCAGTCTATTCCTCATCCCGCAATTCCCCATTGATGAAAAGAGTTGTAGGGTAGAAAAGAGTTCTATATGCAGTCATTGTAGAAAAAGTATTGGAATGCAATGCCACAAGAGTTTGTTTAGGCAGACTCACCTGCTGTCTCCTAAAAGGGTCTCTCGGTCACAGAAAGTTTCCTAAGTGAATGTGTCATAATTCCAAGTGTAGATCTTAGCCTCAGATTATGAGAAAATGGAATAAGTGACAGAGAGTGAGGTGTCCGTCCATCAGGGTAGACTTACAATAAATAAACTCACAGAGTGTGAGATGAAAAACTACAGTGCCAATATTTCTTCCTAACATATTTCTCTATATAGCAAATCCAAATAAGAAGACATCTTAAATTATAAGATATTTATAATTAATTTAGAAAAAAGAAGTAAAAACACCTATTTTAAATAAGAGGGATTATGTGTATATTTAAAATGTTTCATAACACCTAACTTGGCTACTTTTTCATGGTTATCTCCAGAATGCAGTGGTATTTACCTTATGGGATATAATTACAATGAGTAATGCTAATGTTCACATCTTAGATTCCACATTTTATAGTTCAATAAGTGAAAAAGCCCCCTTGTTTCTGACAGTCTTTCTTTGAACGTGTTGATAGAGTTCAGTTGATTATAAATCCTGCTAGCGCAGATACCATCTTGTCTTTTTAAAGTGACCATGTTGTTATATTAATTATATTAAGATCCCATTATTTCTAGTTTTTTTCTTGATGATCCTCACTATAACATCTACAATAATAACAGTTTTTTTTAATCAGGGTAACTGATTTGTCTACAAATTAAATAACAAGAAGCAACAGCAAAAGCTGCCTCCAGAATATTCATTTATTCTGAGATTTCTATTGTCAAGGAACATATATTATTTTATTAAATCTCTACAATAAGCTTGTGAGGTACATATTAGTACGCTCTACATTTTAAAGATGAAGAAATGTGTAAGTGTTTTATCTATAAAACTTATTAGTGTATGTCTCCTCATTTGGATCTCTGAATTATTAACTAATACAAATTATCTGCTACTATTAAGTAAACTTTATTTCAGACATTTATGCCACTGTGTCCTTCTGATTTTATTGTTTCTTATTTTCACACAAAATTAATTCTATACAGTTCAGTTAATTTTATAAAGTTTATAACCCATTCCAAATTCATGAGAATGACATTTTAAGCTTAAACCTTTTGATATTTGAGTCAATTCAGTCGTATATATTATAGGAAAAATCTAGGAATCACTCAATAAAAAGATGGCATTAATGATAGAAATACAAATTAACTCAGAAAGTAAAAATTATTTCCTTAGTTTGTACCTAAGTTTGAAAGTTTGAGAAAGAATATAATGAATTATGTCAAACATAATTGGATAGCTTCAAGAAGTCTAAGTCCCAGCTGGATTTCCCACTGCCACCCAAGAGCTTATATAAAATACTACTGACTTATAAAACCTAAAGTATTTCAAATTAGAGAGTAGTATTTTTCTGTGATTTTCTTTATTTTTAATTGGGCAGCTGACATCCTGCTGTTAAGAGGACTATATTAATTACACTTTCTCATTTTATGAGAATATATGTGGAATAGGATAATTAGTGACAACATATTACTTTTTGAATAAAATGACTTGTATTTGGTGGTACTTCTGGAATGGCAGAGGGGAGGCCTCCATATAGAGTCCCATGCATTAAAAGCAACAAATATACTGGCAAAAATGGTCAAAATCTATTTTTTCCAGAGCTATGGGATTTATCCCAAATCTGGAATTAATATAAGGGGTGTTTTTTTCAAGAAAAACTGCTGAACCTTACTAATAATGGCATGGAATATAGCACTGTAACTCAACTACTCCCATTCCCCTCTTCCCAGTAGGAACCTTCAAAATCAGCAGCCTCCCATCCCTGGTAGCTGTGCAAAACAGCCTCTCAGCAACCAGGGGGAAGAGACCAGATTTGGTGCTCCTCAATGCATTCCTTTCCCCTTGCCCAGAAGACTGTCGTTATTTAACCTATCTTGCATTCCCCTGGAAAACTCAATTTGCACATGTTGCTGTTATTTCGCCTGACATGGAGATTTCTCCATGGTTAGAGCCCTATCTCCAGCTCATTTGTTAAAAAAAAAAAAAGTTGAAACAATTGTTTAACATTGCAACTGCCTGAAGCTGCTGTGTAAATTGGAACAAAAGCCTGGCCAAAACATAAAAGGAAGGTCTGGGGAAAGACGTGCTCACAGGGGGCTTTGAAAAGCTCTACCATATTCACAAGGTTATGTGCATGTGCAGGCCTGTGTGAATGCTAAGCTGAGAGTGAACCAGTATCTCACTTACGGATGACCTGAGATCCTGCCTAAAAAAGAAGTGAAAGCTAAGACAAACTTGTAAATTGTTATAATGTTGAAGTTGTGCCCAAACACACAGACACACACAGACACACACACACACATACACACAAACACACCAGAGAGAAAAGCTTTTGGGATAAGACAAAAGATATATTGATTTGCTTATGATATTTGAGGAAATATCTGACCTATAATTTGCTAACTGAGCAGAGGCTAGGTTAGCCATGCCCTAGAAAGAATACAGACTTTACAGAATTAACCTGCGAAAGTCAATAAGTGAACAAATATCAAAACAACGAAAAACAGGTACAGGCAACAAAACCTGGAAGGGTGAGAATATGATTTCCACTGATGGTACATTCTAGTATTTAAAATACCATGTTTTCTTTCTTTCTTTCTTTTTTTTTTTTTTTTTTTGATACAGGGTCTCACTGTCGCCCAGGCTGGATGGAGTACAGTGGCATGATAAGGACTCACGGCAGCCTCAACTGTCCCAGGCTCAAGCCATCCTCCCATTTCAGCCTCCCAAGTACCAGGGACTACAGGCATGCTCCACCATGCACAGCTAATTTTTGTATTTTTTTGTAGAGGTGGAATTTCATCATGTTGCCCAGGCTAGGCTCAAATTCCTGGACTCAACTGATCCATCCACCTTAGACTCCCAAAATGCTGGAATTACAGCTGCGAGCCACCACTTCCTGCACTAAAATATCATGTTTTCAACAAAAATTATGACACATTTTAAGAAACTGTAAAGTATGGCTCATTTTAAAAATCAGTGGTTAGAAACTATTTTCGAAGTTCAGAAATTGGACATATATGACAAAGATTTTAAGTTAGCTACTACAAGTATGTTTAAAGAACGAAAATAAATAAATAAATAAGGAATTAATTGAAAATGTACAAATAATGTCTCGCCAAATAAATAATACTATTAATGAGAAATTAACTTAAAATAACCAGATGGAAATTCTGCAGTTGAAAAGTTAAATAATTGAAAAATGAAAAATTCACTAAAGGAATTAAGCAAGAAATTTGAAGTTCATGAAGAAGAATCAGTAAACTTGAAGATAATTCAATGAGATTATCCTCTCTAGGGAACATAAACAGAAAATAATGAACATGAATAAGGAGAGCCTCAGAGACTTTTGGGACAACATTATACATACCAAGATCTGCATAATTGAAGTCCCAGAAGAAGATGCAAGAGGTGAGGACAGCAATGATATTTGGGGGGAAAAAAAACAGTGGTCAAATACTTTCAAATATGATTTCAAAATATTAATCTACACATCCAGGAAAAATAACATATGGAGATCCACACCCAGACACATCACAGTGAAACTGTTGAAAGACAAAGTGAGAATCTTGAAAGCAGCAAAGAGGAAAAATAAATCAAGCATATAAAAGATTAACAACGATTAAGGCCAAAAGTTGTAGAATTACATGTTTAAAGGAATGAAAACAAGAGAACGTTAACAAGAAAATCTATAACCAAAAAGGCTCTCAAAAATGAAGGAGAAATAATGACATTTGAAAAAAAAAACTGCTAAAATGCATCACTATCTGACCTGTCTTACAAGAAAAATTAAAATGAGTCCTTTGGGCTGAAATGCAAAAGCATGATGCAGCAATTCAAATCTACATAAATAAAGAGTACCAGTAAAGCAGCTACCTAGGTGAACATGAAGACAACAAAAAATGTATATTTTAACTGTTTTATTTTCCTATATAATTTTTAAACTGCAAAAACAGTAATTATAAGACATTTCTGAATAGTTTATAATGTATAGATATAACATTTGATGATAAAATGCTACTATAAAAATGAGGAGAGAATGAAAGCAGATTGCTGCAAATATTCTGTCTGTTTTGGAAATTAAGTTAGTATTAATCTGAACTAGAATGTTGAAGTAAGAAGCTAATTGTAATCCACAGCACTACAAATAAGAAAATATCTCAAAAATATACTGGAAGAAACAACAGAGGAATTAAAATTGTACACTAGAAAGTATTTAACAAAAAAAATGAGGTAGTAATGAAAGGAAAGAACAAACATATAAGGCGTACAGCAAACAAATAGCAAAATGACAAGAATAAGTACTGCCTTGTCAGTAATAACATCAAATATAAATGGAATAAACACTCCAATTAAATGATAGGTATTGCTAGATGGATGAAAATTATTATTCAAGAGACATATTTTAGGTACAAAGACATAAAACAAATGAAAGTAAAATAAAAGGATGGCAAAATATATAATATGGAGGCAGTTATGAAAATTGAGCTGGAGTGGCTAACCTCATATCATACCAAATAGACAACATAAAAATTGTTACAGAGGTAAATGAATACTTTTATAGTCATATAGTAGTCCATATTAATAAAAAAAACATGAAAATATGTGTACCTAACAAAAGATCCTCAAAATACATGGAAAAAATGGCAGAATTGAAGGCATAAGTATATACTTCAAAAATAATAGTTGGAGCCTTTAATTCTCTGCTTTCAGTAATGGATATAACAACAAAGCAGAATATCAGCAAAGATATAAAATACTCAAGCAAGACCAGAAGCCAACTAAGCCCCACTAACATCTATAGAACACTGCACCCAACAAAGGAGATATAAATGAAATAGAAAATACAAAGACAACAGAAAAAATTTTGTTCTCAAAACCAAACGTTGATTGTTTCAAAAGATCAGCAAATTGACAAAACTTTATGTAGACTAACCAAAAACAAAAAGAGAGAAGACAGGTTACTAAAATCAAGAATAATAGAGAGCACATAACTACCAGCCTTACAGAAATAAAGGTTATAGGGAATTCTATGAATTAAAAAGTTAGAGTATTCAAATGAAATGAACAAATTCCTAGAATGGCCCAAACTATAAACTAAAGAAGAATTATAAAATATGAATAGAACTACAATAAGAGATTGAATGTTTGACTAAAAAAAAATTGTACAAAGAAAATCCTAGGCCCAAAAAGCTTCATTGGTTTTACTAAACACATAAAAAATTAATACCAACTTTTCACAAACTCTTCCACAAAATAAAAGAGAAAGAAACACTTCCCAACGAATTTTAAAGACCATCTTGCTCTGATACCAAAAAACAAAGACAATGTGAGATAAAAATTCCACAGATCAATATTTCTAATGAATATTTATAAAAATATCCTTGATGAAATACTAGAAAACTGAATTCAGCAAAATAAAAAAATAATCACACATAATAACCAAATGAGATTTACCCAGGAATGCAAAACTAAACATTCTGAAATCAATTAATGTAACAACATATTAACGGAATAAAGGACAAAATCCACTTAGTATCCCAATAGAAAAAGAATATATAGTTTACAAAATTCAACATGCTTTTTAGAGTAAAACCATTCAATAAACTAAAAATAGAATGGAACATCTTCAACCTGATAAAGAACAGCTATGTTAAACTGACGACCACCATCAAATTTAATGGTAAAAGACAGGGCTTTTCCTCTAAGCTCAGGAACAGAACGAGGATATTCATCCTTGCCACTTGTATTTAACCTTATACTTGAGGTTCTAGCCAGAGAAATTAGATAAGAAAAAAATAAATAAAATGCAACCATACAGCAAAGAAAGAAATACAAATATTTGCTGATGGCAGGATCGTATATAGACATACCTCAGAGATACTGTGGGTTCAATTCCAAACCACAATAATAAAGGAAATATTGCAATAAAGTGAGTCATGAACGTTTTGGTTTCCCAGTGCATATAAAAGTTAAATTTACACTATACTATATTCTATTAAGTGTGCAATAGCATTTAGTCTAAAAAATGTGCATGCCTTAATTTAAAAAATACTGCTGTGAGATAATTTTAAAATCTCTGTCATCTAGGGTTGGCATCCAACTTTTTTTTACTTAGTTTGATATCTTGCTGGTTTTTTGTATGACAAATGAGTTTTTTAACTGCAATAGGCATATTTTCATATTATGCTAAGGAACTCTGGACTGTATTACGTTTCAGTGTATGAGTCTTTTTCGGAGTCTACCCCAGCAGTGGAATGGGAAGGGGAGGATTACCTCATTGTTGTCAGGTCGAAGGAGAAGTCCATGTTTCCTAACTGGCCTCCATTAACAACCCAGCGAGTCACATTGTTGTAATTGGGTGCTGGTGATCACTCTGAACACTAGATCTCTTTTGACACCACCCCAGCAGGAAGCAGAAGAAGCACCTTGTTACTATGAATTGGGTATGAAAGTCCAGGATCCAGTGTTTACACTGACACCGCAGTACGGGGGGTCTCATTACTGGCTAGCAGAGATGGTGCTTTCAAGCACCACCACAGTGAGGGTGTTGGAACACTTTCTTGTAGCCTGGTAAGCCTACAAGAAAGTACCAGCTCTCCATTCAGTCTTTTTTTGTTGTGGATAGAGGTGGAAGCCACATATTTTTCTGTGTTGTTTGGCTGGTATAGGACATACATTAACTTAAATTTTTTTTGTCTTTCTGTGTTTCCATTTTCTTGGTCCTTTGGGTAGAGAAGGTAGGCTTTTATTGGTGCTTTTTATGACTGTGTCTGTCATTTCCAAGTTACTGGCTTATTTAAGCCTGAGACTGAGATACTTGAAGTAAAAGGAAATTCCAGAGAATTAGCAAAATGTTGTTCTTTAGATGTCAAGTTCACTGGTCAATCTGCCTTTTTTCCCCCACCTCTCAATATTGGCTTTATATATAACATAGAGGGTTTTTAGTTGTTTGTAGCATGAGAAATGGAGAGAAGTATGTCTATGCCATATTCCTGGAAGAGCAAGTCTGGCCACAGATTTTTAATAAGGATGACAAGAAAATTTAATTGAGAAAATATAGTTTGTTCAACAAATGGAACTGGGACAAGTGGATATGCACATGCAAAAGTATGAGCACTAGCGTCATAGCATACAGAAAAATTAACTCAAAAAGGACAATAGGACAAATATATCGCTAACATTATTAAAATCTTAGAAAAATACATAGAAGTAAAACTTCATGTCTTTGGTTTAGGTAATAGCTTAGATCTAACACTGAAAGCACAAGAGAAAATTTAAAAAATAGATAAATTAGATTTTATCAAAAGTAAAAGCTTTGTGTGTTATAAATGATACCATAAGGAAACTGAAAGATCAGGAGTGAAGTTTTGGAGATGTTGGTAGAGAGATACAATCTTTGAGTTAGGAGAAATAAGTTCAAGAGATCTATTGTATAACATGGTGACTATAGTTAATAACAATGTATTATATTCTTGAAATTTGCTAAGGAAGTAAATTTTAAGTGTTTTTACCACAAAAAAATGATAAGTATGTAAGGTAATGCATATGTTAATTAACTCAGTTTAGACATTCCATAATATGTATTTGAAAACATATTGTAGACAATAAATATATGCAATTTTTATTTTCAATAAATAACAAAAGGAAAGTGAAAGAAACAACCCATAGAATGGGAAAAAGTATTAGCAAATTATACATCTGATTAGATACTTCTATTCAAAATATATAAATAACTCTTAAAACAACAATAAAAAGAACAACAAAATGAAATAAACAAGCTAAGCATTTTAGTAGTCACCCTGGTAAAAATATATAAACAAAAGAGCGTATGAAAAGATGCTTAAAAATAACTCGGGAAATGCAACTTAAAATCACAGTGAGATACCACTAGATAACCATTAGAACATCTATAATTGTTGTCAAAGATATGATAGAATGAGAAATCTCAAAATGTAAGATGGTGCAGCCAATTTAGAAAATAATTTGCAAATTCCTCAATAGATTATACATAGAGTACCACCTGACTCAGAAATTCCATTACTGGGCATATACTTATGAGAAATAGAACATATATCCATATGCCACTTGCGTACTAATGTTCATAGTAGCATTATTTATAATAGCCAAAATAAGTTGAATCTCCATTAACCGATGAAGGGATAAACAAAATGTGGTATATTCACACAATAGAATACTATTTAATGATAAAATAAAATAAAGCACTGATACTTGCAACAACATGGAACTCAAGAACATTATGCCAAGTGGAATTATTCAGTAATAAAATAATATATACTGAATGGTTCCATTCATATGAAATGTCCAGAATAGGCAAATCTATGCAGACAGAAAATGATTAGTGGTTGATTAGGACTGCACAGAGGTAAGTGGTGGAGTAGGATGGAGTGTGATTGATAATAGGGTTTTTCTTTAGAATAATGTTCTTAAACTAGATCACATTGATGCTTGCACGACTCTAAATATACTAAAACTACTGAATTTGGACCTGGCTGCATTTCTCTAAAATAAATCACTGTATTTTATTTTGTATTCTCTAAGATATGACTTATTAAGATTTTCTGGTCTACACTTGTCTGTTTAATTACACTTTAAAATGTTGCTCATAATTTTATTGAAAATGACAGATTTTCAATGAGCCATTAATCGACTCTGAAGCCAGACATTCTCATTTCACAATTTAGCACTTCCTTTGTGCAAATCATTTAATCATATTATGCCTCAGATTCTTTATCTATATAACAGAATAACAAGAATAACTATTTGAAAGATTAAGCATGTTAACAACTTTCTTTGAACAATATTTTAAACATAATGAATACTATGGGTTATAGTCCCTTTCTCTTCCTCTGCCTCATAGTTATACTATAATTATTATAGTTTGCCATGGAGCTCCATTACATAATATAACTGCCTCATTGTCTTTGAGTTAGAAAATACAAATTTAAATAAGTACATTGAAAATCCCAGTATCAATTTGTCTGAGGATACAAAATGCCTATGGCCTAAAGGTATCAAATATGCTGCCAAATGGATGTTTTTGAAACACGATTTCATGGCTCTATTTCAGGTTGTTACCAAAAAATGCATTAAATTATTTTATTTTCTTCAGAAGAGGATAATTTTGATTTTAGAACATCATACAAATGTTTACTGCTAAAGTGTCTACCTCTCTTGGGAGAAATTATATAATTTGATATTGGTGAATTTCTAGTGTAAACATAAATAATGTATATTCTTCTTTTATTGGGTGAATGTATGCCAATTGGGTCCAATTTTTAAATTGTGTTTAGATTGTTATTCGATCTACTATTTTTTATTCTGTTTCTTTCATCTGTTACTGAGCAACTTCATTAAAAATCTTTGTTGCATAGATTTTCCCTTCCTTGTTATTTCAGTTTTTGCTCTACATATTTGGACGTTATTAGGTGAATAGAATTAAAATTACTATATGGTCGTTATATGCTTACTTGTCTACCATTATGAAATACCCTTCCTTATATCTATCAATGGTCACACTGTAAATTATACTTTTTCTGGTATTAGCATAGATACATTCAGCTATTTGTAAATTAGTATCTGCACTTATAATTATTAAAATATTATAATCAAGGTGTATTTCTTATAAACAACATTTAGGTTTTTTTTAGCTCATGTTATAGTCTTAACTTTGAAGTATATAACATATCTAAACTTACTATAACTATTTATATATGTGTTATGTGTTTGTTCCTCTATTTTTTGTTCCTTTTATGTCATTGTTTTTGCCTTCTCTTGTATTAATCAAGTAGGTGTTTTTATTGCATGTTTTTCATTGACTTGTAAGTTTCGTATCCTGTTAGAAAGCAAAATATGCATCCTTGATTGTTAGAGTCAACTATAAATTAGTAGTCTTATCACTTCCTGAACAAAAAATGAGGACATTAGACCATTTTAACTCCACCTCATCGGTTGATGTTTGTACTATTGTTTCTGTGCATTTTAATTTTATATATATTATAAACACCCAGAAGACATAAATATTGCTTTAACCACTCAATATTCATTTAGAGTAACCTACATACTTATTCATTCATCATTACAGTCTTTCCATGTAGACTTATATTGTGCCTAAAGTATTTTAGTTCTAGCAACAAATATTTTTGTATGCTAAGTTTTAAAAGAACAATCACAATTTTCTGTTCTATCATTTCTGATGAAAGGGTTTGTTTGCCAAGCATGGTGGTGCACACTTGTAATCCCAGCACTTTGGGAGGCGAAGTAGGGTTGATCACTTGAGGCCAGGAGATTGAGACCAGTCAGAGCAACACAGTGAAACCCTGCCTCTACCAAAAATACAAAAAATTAGCCAGGTGCAGTAGTCCCTGTAGTCCCAGCTACTCAGGAGGCTAAGGCATGAGAATCGCTTGAGCCTGGAAGTCGGAGGTTGCAGTGAACTGAGACTGTGCCACTGCACTCCAGCCTGGGCGACAAAGCAAGAATTTGTCTCAAAAAAAAAAAAAAAAAAGGGAAAATGTTTGTCTACTCCACCAGTGCCAGAAGTAGATATTGACCTGTATTGCTTTATCTTTATTTCTTATCACTTATTCTTCTTTATTCTTTGTCACAGCAACCACCCTCTTAGGATCCTCTTCAACCAACATAAATTTTGGAGGTTATTTCTTTTTTTTAACACTTATTTACTTTTATTTTTAATTGTACATATTTTAAGGGTACAATTTGTTGTTTCCATACATATATATGGACTAAACCTGTATGTGTACATATATATGTAAGTACATGTATTTATGCACATATATGTACATGTATGTATATATGCATACACATATATGCATATGTATGTATTCAAAGCCTCTCTTGTAGCTATTTTGTAATATACAATAACTTGCTGTTAATCATAATCACCCTGCTGTGAAAATAGATTACTAGAGCTTACTCCTCCTAATCTTAATTGCACCTGTTAACCAGCAACAAAATTTTTAATTCTGAAAACCTATATCTAAACTACATTTCAATAATCAGCTGAAATAATCACTCAGGCAAAACCATTTGAAAGAGTAATCAACAGTTCAAGGCAATATTTATTGAGCATGAGCTAGATGCCAAACACTGTACTAGACATTAGATTTATAAAATTTGTCTAACAGTATTTCAATAGTTAAGTTCTAGAATCTAATGTCAGGAACCCATAAACAAGTAGTTTATAAATATATATATGAGACATGCTATAATAGGAGTATCTGAAAGGCTGTTTAAAATATGGAAACTGAGGGAAATAAAAAATGTTCAAATTTGATTCCCGAAGGAGTTAAACTTATTATTTGACATTTCATTTTTACTCTAGTTTTGCAACTGTCATATAAATATATGCTTTAGGTGTAAAGTAAACAATGAAATTGTCCAAAGGATATCTTCTAAAGTTTATCAGTCGTATTGGTCCATAAGCATTGTCTAGACTGACGAACACTTCCAACTTTGCTACTCATATCATTCTGCATACCCAAAATATCCTTCCTTTGCTTCTTGATGGTGAAAAAATACATAGTTTTGCTTTTCTGAGCTCATTGGGCTCTTTATAATGTAAACTCTTTGTATTGATTTGTCCATTTACTCTAGAATTACCTATGATGTTCACTATTTTCCATAATAAGGAAATTACCAAACTTGTAGAATAGCCAAAATATTACCAGTAGTATTTAAAAGATTAAAAAGGAAAAAAAAACAAGAAGAAAATTTTGATAAATTAATCAGTAATGAAAGAACACGTGGACCAAATATGCCTCTTAAAAGTAGAAATAATTAAACTGTATAGGAAAGCCTATCAATCAGACAAATGAAACTATCTGAGACAAATGTTATCACATTCCATGTAAACACTAGACTATAATGTCAAAGGGAAAGAACTGATTGTTTCCTATTGCTTCCTGGCTTCAATACATGATTCTCTAATGCACTTTCAAAAGTATAGAAATACTATTGTAAATAGACACCATAGCTGAAAATCATGAAAGCTGAATTATCTCTACAGCACTATTTGCAGACTAATAAACAGTTCATCAGTATATTATTGTAAAGATAAAGAAAAAACTGCAATAAAATTGTACAAATGACATTTAAATTGATCTGATTAACATAAAATATTCTAAGTATTATTTAGTTATCAAGCATTGCAGACAGATAGGACATTATGATGATTAAGATCTATTAACATTCCAAATTTAAACTTTTCAGCAATTGTAGGTTTTATTAGACATTCACCATAGATGTCACATATTATTATTAAGGATCCATATATCATTATCACTAAGAAAATATAGTGCATTATACCATTTTTCCTTAAACTAAAAGTTGTTTTAAAAGATAGTCCATTAATATGATGCTTGCCATCATATTTTTCTGTTGCTAATACCTTAATTTTATTCTGTCGCTTAGCCACTGAAATGGACGTTAATTATAACTAATCATACCCCTTGAAACTGGTGTGGTCTAAACTTAATGCCTTTGGCACAATTTCAATGCCTTTGGAATAATCCAAAGGTTTTGTAAACGACCATTCTCTCCAGACTGCTTTATGTCTTCTGAACACAGTTTAATGTTGATTTTTAGTTTATGTCATTCCTTTTCTTTTTAAATGAAATTGAATCTACTTGTAGCTACCATCTTATGAACTTTAGTGCCTTTCACTGTTAATAGTTTGTAAGTAAGAAAACTTTGTGAGTTTGTTCGCTTGCTCATATAAATTTATGGGGTACAAGTGTATTTTTGTTATATGATGGTTACACAAAAAGGAAGTAAACTTTGGATTTATATGGAAGTGGTTTTTATCCCTGAACAGCCATGTGATACTGGGAAATATAGTTAGCCTTCCTGAGACTGTTTCCTGCTATATAAATCAAGAATGATAACACTTAGCTTTGAGAATACTTAAGAGAATTAGCAATACTGTGTGTGAAATTCCTTAAAAAATTGGGAAAAGTGACTGTTATTTAATCTTCTGAAACTTATACCAGTTATGCCTATCTGGTTTAAGACTGCCTTACTACTACAACATCTTTAAACTTATTCAAGCTAGAGAATATTTTTAATATTTGTAAAAATATCAGTTTCTGTTCTCAATGATATTTAGTTTATATATATATGTGTGATACTGTAGTTCAAGATACTAATCTTGTTTTTTGCACATTCTTATAGTGCCTGAATGATTACATAAGTATGTGAATAAAGATATGTTTCATTATAAATTTGAAATAACTTACTGCTCTAAATTAGGAAATGTCTATATACAAACATATTCCTTCTCTACACCTAAATATCTCTACTTCCTTCCCTCCACCATTTTTCGTCCTGAGAGGCTGGCCTATGACTGCATCATCCTGTCCTTGCTCTCTAGCCTGCCACTTCCATTTAAGTTTGGCCAATGTGACGCCCAGCAGGAGATAAAAATTCAGAAAGAGAGATATATTATTGTAATCATTGCCTTTTCATACTCCATACTAGATACTAGTAGTGGCTAATTTTTATATTTACTCTCCTTGAAAGAAGCTTCATCTTCACAACACTACATACCAAGAAAAATGTTTTTCCCTTTACACCTCCAGTCATAGAGTGAATATCGAATTCTTTCTATGCTAATCTTTAGGTCTCTCATAATCCCTTGTTTATCTGAACTTTATGATCTGCCAGCTTTCTGCTGGAAACAATTTCCCAAAAGTGGCTCAGATCGTTAAGAGTTTGCACATTGTACCATGATCCCCTTGATTTGAGGAGGTAGATTTCAGAACTCAGGGCAAGAAGAAAAACTAGAGTTTGTGAAATGGAACATAGAGAAGATAGAATTGTGTGGGGAGGGGAGGCCATGAGTCCATGTGCATATTGACTATAAATTGACAGAGGAGCACAATGTTATAATAGATGCCCAGAGCAAGATCATCCAAGAGTTGTCAAACAACAGCTGCCCTGGAATTTGTTGCTGGAACAGAGAAAGCAGATACTGAGCAGAATTAAGGAAGTACAGACTAGTGAATCATTAGAATGTTGGTCTTCCTAGTGTAGCAAGATCTAATTAACCCATTGTTAATATCTTAAACATTCATCTGAGACCCCAGGAACCTTGCAAGTAAAATTTGTACCCTAGACTCGACTCAACTCGACTCGACTCTCCTAAGGCCAGAAGCCTAAAGCCAACTTTTAACAAGATTCTCAGGCATATTAAGTTTGGCAGCTAAGTCTTGCCAAGTTACAGGCCTTGGCAAATATTTTGGGTTTTCCATAGATCTCACTCACAATGTATGAAATAAAAACTACTCAATTTCAATGTGATAATAGTCCAAAATGACTTCTAAGTCAAGAATTAGCACTCTTCTAAGGAAGATAACAGAATCCAAAGTCTGTACATACTGTTATTATATATTATTCCCAATGTCCAGTGATGAATCAACATTTATGAGAAATTCAACTAAACAGAAAAATGCAAACCATAGTTGAAGAAGATAATTAAGAAGAGGAGAAGGAGGAAGAGGAAGAAGAAAATGGAAGAAGAAGAGGGAGAGGGAGGAGGAGGAAGAAGAGTCAAAATAGGAAGAAAAGAAGGAAGAGGAGAAGAAGTCAACAAAAGAGAAAGAGGAGAGGGGGAGGAGGAGGAAGAAGAGACTGAAGGAGGAGTAAGAGGTAAGAAACATAACTCAAGATGGCTCTGATATTGGACTTAGCAGAAATTACTCTAAAGTAGCTACTTTTAAAGCTATTTAAGAGTGTTTATCCATTTAAAATCTTCTAAAGGTAATTTAAATGATTAAAAGAAAAAAATATGGTCTTAATGAGTTAATCACTAGGGAATGTTGGTACAGAAATGGAAGCTATAAAAAACTTAAAGCAAAATTGTGGAACTTGGGAGATGGACTTTATATCAGATTGGAAACTAGGAAAACAAAAGAATAGTAAAATTGAAAACATATCAATACAAATTGTCCATTTTGAAGATCACAGAGAAAAAAATACGTGAAACAAATAGGCAGAACTTAGGGGACTTGTAGTCCGGTGTCAAACAGTTTAAAATGAGTGTTATTGGAAAAGTTAATGCCTTTGAGACAGAAAAAATACAGAAGAACTATGGTACAGGCTCAGGCTTCCCATATATTATCGAAGGCACAAACTTACAGATCTAGGAAGGTCAGAATGATAAGCAACAAGCGAACCACAGCTAGGTAAATTATAGTCAAAATTCTGATTTCCATAGTTGAAGAGAAAATATGTAAGTTACTAGAGAAAAGACATATTACACATAAGGAAATGGGCCAAGAAAAAAATCATAATTTTCTCTTAAAAATAATTGCACTCAAGCCAGGTGTGGTGGCTCACGCCTGTAATCCCAGCACTTTGGGAGGCCGAGCAGGTGGATCACAAGGTCAGGAGATTGGAGATCACCCTGGCTAACACGGTGAAACCCCATCTCTACTAAAAAACAAAAAATTATCCGGGTGTGGTGGCAGGCACCTGTAGTCCCAGCTAATCGGGAGGCTGAGGCAAGAGAATGGCGTGAACCTGGGAGACAGAGCTTGCAGAGAGCAGAGATCGTGCCACTGAACTCCAGCCTGGGCAACAGAGCAAGACTCCGTCTCAAACAAACAAACAAAAATAATAATAATAATAATAATAATAATAATTGCACTCAAAATACAATAAAAAGAAAATTTTAAATTGCTGAAAACCTAATACAGCTTACAATGAGAAAAAGTATTTTTTTAAATGTATAGAAGATATTTTTCAGATAAATGGAAGCTGAAAGTAGTCATTTTCTACAAGTCTTCACAATAAGAAATGCAAAAGATTGCCCTTCAAGCAGAAGGTAAATGGTACCAGCTGGAAACTACAATCTACACAAAAGAATAAAAACTACCATAAATGATATAAAGTACCTATTTCTAAAAGATTAAGTTTTATTTCTTTTCATAATGTACTTAAAAGTCAAATGTTTGCTTACAATGTTTTTATAATGTATATAAAAATAAAATGTACAATCCTGCAACAAAATAGGGAAGTTATTAAATGGACTTACAGTCATTTAAGATTATATTTGTGAAATATGAGGTAAAAACTATGAAAATAAGTAATGACAGGAAAATGTCATGTGTAAAATTTGAAGGGAGGAGAGGGAAGAAGGAATTTTGAACATAATATAAAATCAATTTTAATATTGAATTTTATTATATTATTTTATAGAAATTCATATTCCACATTTTCACAGTTTGTATAAATTTTTATGATTCATTTATCCCATATTTTTATATTTTCCCCAAATTTAATCTTTTTAAAATGCTGCCATGTTTTTGTTTGTTCATTGGAGAACTATAAGCTCAAAACAATTGTCATATATTATTTATATAATTAAATTTACAATACTTATTTATGTGCAAGGCACACGGGTGCTAATTGTTCATAAAAGTTTTAAAAATTATGTAAACATTAAAAAAAATGTTGTCGCAGCAAGCACCTGGATGGCAGGGCACCTGCAAGAGCTTCCATCCCAGTGGTCCTACTTCGGCCCAAATTTGCTGAGGGGCACAGCTTCCTGTTGCCCTGGAAACACCCAGACAGAAGGGTGAGCAACTTCACCCATCCTTGCTTCCCATAGCCAGATAGAGCTTACAACCTAGTGGTCTTGCTTTCACTGAACTCTGCAGGCAGGCACAACCCTGTTTCCCCAGGAAGCACATGGACAGCCAATTAGGGCCGACCTGGCAAGGACACAACTTTTCTGCCAACTGCAGCCCCTTTCTGAGGGAGTCCTGTGGACCAGAACACCCAACAAAAGAAGTGTGGGCACAGAGATAGTAATCAAGGGGGCTCCTCCAAGACCCAGGAGTGAACTAGAAATGAGGACAGTCAACTGCACCCACCTTACACCATAATCAATCCCCCTAGGGCATCAAAGAAGAAAAAAGCAAAAAAAATCCAACCAAAGCAAAGCAACGTCAAAGACTGATGGAACATTAACCCACGGTGATGAGAAAGAACCAGCGCAAGCACTCTAGCAACTAAATGAGCAAGAGTGCCTTCTTTCCTCCATACAAGCACACCGGTTTCCCAGGAAGGATTTTTAACTAGGCTAAAATGGCTGAAATGACAGAAACAGAATTCAGAATATGGACAGAATGAAGATTATCAAGATTCGGAAGAAGGTCAAAACCCAATCAAAGAAAGTTAGGAATAACAATAAAACAATATGGTAGTGCACAGATAAAACAGCCATTATAAAAAAGAACCAAACTGGTCTGATAGAGCTGAAAAACACTCTACACGAATTCCATAATGCAATCCCCAAGTATTAACAGCAGAATAGACCAAACCAAGGAAAGAATCTCAGAGCTTGAAAACTAGCTCTCTGAAATAACTTAATCAGACAAAAGTAAAGATAAAAAAAAAAGAATGAACAATGTCTCTGAAAAATATGGTATTATGTAAAGAGACCAAATCTGTAACTTATTTGCATCCCTAAAAGAGACAGGGAGAAATCAAGCAACGTGGAATATATCTTTCAGGATATAGTCCATGAAAACTTTATAATCTATCTTATGATTCAGAAAATAAATAGAAATATAAATAATTAGTTGTAATAATGTACTATAATTTTCTACAAAAATATTGTAATTTTATATTTAAAAACAATCAAATTATCACATCCTTCATATTTTTAGGTGTATAGCTATTTCTATACTAATATGCTACATTCTATATTAGTATTTTCTTACATATATTAATCTTAGAGTGTGAAGAAGAACATTTCCACTGACTAAGGTTATGAACAAAACAATCTTGTAATTTAATTTTTTTTTTTTTTTGCTCTTGAAATATCTTATGCCTATCGGTTCTAGAAGTTAGTTTAGCCTTCTTTGAATCTCAGTTAGCTCTGGCCCATTTATAACTGCTTAAAAGCCTAAAACCAAATTTTTCTAGTAATTGTGGAGTATTTTATTGCTTGCTGGTTGACTCACATCTGTTAATTTTTTTCTTTCCAGTTAGATTTCAAAGTCTTTTGGGATAAAATTATGTTTTCAGTATCTTGTTTTGACCATAGTGCAAAGATTATGAAAACACCTATTAAGCAGTTGTATAGAGCTTGAATTCTGTGAAGAAACAGAATTGGAGATGCAGGTTTGAAAGTCTTTGCTTGCTTTGAAATAATGTGAAATTTCACTTCTTTCAATTCTACTATTTTCCCACATGCACTACAACTCCCTAAACTTTATTTTACTTTTCAGAAATTTATACCTAAGTTGGCATTCACTGTAAGTATCACTTGGGCATCATACCAACAACAAGTATAGTCGATATTGTGCAATGAATACAAAAATAGGTAACATGGGAAGACACAGTTTCATATTCCAGCAATTGGTGTTCATAAATCCATAGGCGAGCCACTCATATTTTCTGTAGCTAAGTTCTCTCATCATTCAAATAAAATATAAATTTTAACATCAACCACTTAATATTAACATTCTAATGAGCTAGAAAGTGCATGTTAAAATAACTTTTACCTTAAGTTTTATCATCTAGTGGAATAATGATAATTATTGCACATCACTTTACAACTTCCAAAATTATCACCAGCTTTCACCTGCTTTTGCTGTGTTTTAGTATTATACAGATTTCATAAGTCATGTGTCTTCTTTGGACCTCACTTTCATACTGTTGCCTGTTTCTTCAACTGAAGATAGGGATTTTAGGGTTTTAAATCTTTAGGATTTTAAAAATAATGCATATAAAGCACCCAATGTACACAGAAAGCATAATAATTACTTGAGGCAACATACTTTTATTATTTGTATTATTATTTGTAAGTACTGATAAATATTCAAACAAAGGATAAATCCATAAACCCAACCTACTTTAATATTACATTCAAGAGATAAGTACTATGAAAGGTTAATTGATACTACTTTCTGAAGATTCTTCAAAATTACTTCTGAAGTACAATCTTTTTATGTTAGCTAACCAAAATAATTTTAATGATATCTATGGAACTGCCTTATCGCTCAAATTTGCAAGTTTTAGACATTAACATTTTTCTAAATAAATCTATATAAAATTCAATGTACTTAATATGACTGTACATGCTAAATACTATGTGTGATGTATAGGCTTGTTATTAAACTCCAAAAAACTGAATATACAAAATTTAGCAGAAGTTCTGATATTTCCATATGCTTAAGCAATGAGAAGTTCCCCTTAGAAGTCTCAAATAATTTAGATCAACCCATGTTTTAGCCTGTTTGGATTACTCAAGGTAAATTTGTCATTTACCATTTAACTTATTTGTCATTTTATAAGGAAGACAAATACTTAGTCTTGTAATTTACTTCTGTTTTTTTAAAAACATTTTACATGTAATAACTCATTTAATCATCTCAACATCCCAGTGAGGTAATTCTAAACTTATTCCTATCTTCAGTTGAAGAAACAGGCACAGTAAGAAGAATCATTGAGAGTAGTTGCCCAGGTTATACAGCTTTAAAATGGCTGAACTAGGATGGGAATTCACACCCCGGCTCCAGAACTTAGCTGTCCACAGCTATGCTATTTGCCTTCTTCTTTGTTTTTAACCATTTCATTTTTAGTAAGTCCTCCTCTCCCAAGTCTATCTCTATTGATCTTCCAGTTTTGTTCCAAACTGTAACACATAAGTTCCCCTTAGAAGTCTCACATAATTTAGATCCACCCATGTTTCAGCCCTTTTGGATTATTCAAGGTATTTTGTCATTTACCATTTAATTTATTTTTCATTTTTCTTCCACCTGGAACAAAACTGGAAGATCAACAGAGATAGAGCATGGGAGAGGAGGACTTTTTCTTACTTTCCACTCTTAGTCAATAACTGGGATTTTTCTTTTTTACTTTTAGAATATCCTCAATTTAAATTTAAATATTTATTGGCCTTTCTTGATATATTAACTTTCTGAGTTTCCACCCCCCTTTTCTCTTTACTTTCTTTTCTGATAAGAAATGCAAACATAATTTTTAAAACCATAAATGTAAGATGAATGAACTTAAAAAATCTGGAATGGCAGTTCAAAAAGCTATTAAAATTGAGGAATCAAAAAGCTCCTCTGATTCTTTGTCGTAATTCAAATAAAGGTATGTTTTTCTGACTGTGGTAAAACTAGCTGACAAGTGCCAAGGAAACTAGATATTTAAAAAAAATGGAACTCTGTATATGTAACCACATTATTAAAACCAGGGCAAATTTTTCAGGATGTAGCTGTGTTCTTTATATAGTTGTGACTCCTGATCTCTGTATCTTTACCCTGCCTGTTTAGAATAAACTTTACACTCTATTTCCTATCTCCAGTCAAGTATTAAACTAAGAAAATATCTGAGAGGAATACACAAGAAAATAATCACAAAGCATTAAAATTATAAAATAATCTATAGTTGAATGACCATGAATAATGCTTTAATGATCTCATGGCTTATGTGATTAAGAATATGATGTATTCTTTCCTCTTTTCTTTACAGAGAATATACAGATTTGGGGTACCAATGAATAAAATACTGAGATTTTGTGGAGTCTGATATTTAAATTTGTTTTTTCATCAATTCTTCTTTATGAGAAAATGGAGATACTCCGGGCAATGAAATTCATCCAGAGTAATATATTTGGGGGTACTCTGAATTCAATCACCTTTTCCTCACAGTTTACAAAATCCAGAAGTGTCTAACAGTCCTCCAGACATGAGCTGCCTGTCATGTCTTATTACCTGAACATGTCTATTAATAAAATAAATAAATAAATCTTTGCAAGAAAGTGCTGAGCTGGAAAGAGCAGATAAAATATTTCTACATCAATAAAGTAACAAAAAGGCTTTCATGGTTGAATTTTCCAACTTATCTTCCTTTGACACTTATTTTTCTTCACTGCAGCAACAATATGATTTTTCCTTTTTTTTTCTTTGTATTGTTACCCTACCCATCTTAACCTAGTGCTAATAATAACTGCTCTGGTTATTATCTCCTTCCACACCTCCCTGGCTCTTCCTTTAGGCCTGGAGTCACTATTTACTTTAGAAGGAATAATACATTGAAAGGTGTGTAAGGGTGAAAATCAGGTGGTTTTGTATTCCCGAGAGTGGAGGTTACAGCCTTTGGCACATCAGCAAACAAATCACAAGGACTGCTGAATTCCCTTGGAGGCTTTTTTTCTTTCATGGTTTGGAGAGCAAGAGTGTGAGCGACAGCTAAGATGACATTGCCATTTGGGGGACACAATTCTGCAGGTGATGTCGTGCAGGGGAATAAAGGAGGTGAAAGATAAATCGTCGTTGAATTGGCTTTCACACAGCTGTAGGTGTATTTTAGTTTAACGGTAGTGACAGTCCAGCTCCCACCTGCCGACAGACGGCTGCTAGTAGGAAGATATATTTGAGACTTACTGTCAAGATACAAGCTTTCATGTTAAACAAATAATGTTTTTTAAAAGAGTATTTCAAAGGATGATGAAAATGAAGAGAAGTGATACTTAACATATACAACATAAAGAGAGTATCTGAGAGCCCAAAGCTGGGCTAAAGTTGGCAAAGGTGAGATAATTATATTTTCCAGGAGTGAATACCTCCAAGAAAAAAATAAATCATTAAAAAATGGGGTTGGTGTTGAACTTGGACATTGTATGCATAAGAGTGTCTAGTAAAAATAGTAAAGGTTTCCAGATAAGTACAACTGAGAAAGGCAGTCACCTCTTACTCTCTAACCAGAAAATAAGAAAAGAAGATGAGAGAAATTTTAATGTGCCAGACCATAATATGCATTTAGCATACTATTGTTATCTCCACTAGAATCTTCAATTATCATCAATGACATTAAGGTCCGTTATTAATGTATTCGTGTGCCTGTTGCTCTTCTAAATTGTTTGACATGCATTGTCTTCACAAGTAGTTTTTATCACAGCACTCTGAGGTAACTGTTATTGTTCACCTCATTCTACAGAAAGGAAAAATGGAAGCACAGGGCATTTATGTAATTTCTCAAGATCATACAGCTTTATACATGGTAGTAGAGCCATGTACCAAACAAAGACAACCTGGTGATGAACCCATGTCCTCTGCTGTTAAATATTTAGTACAGCTTCTAGTATAAGATGAAAACCATTCTAAATGCAAAGATGCCTCTCTTTACTAGGAAATCCAGCTTTGGGAAGCAGGGATGAAGATGCAAAAAGATGTATTGATTATCAGGAGTAACAAATCAATCCTGGAGATTAAGGAAGCAGATATGTATGTGGGAGGGACAGGTGGGGGCTACATCCAGATTGTGTTCATATTCAGTTAAAAATGTTTTAGTCCTCTGAATACAGAAGGTAAATGAACAGAAGGAATGCTCAAAGACACAGTTCTTATTGGTTTTGTGGGTTTTCTTTTATTTGTTTTATTTTTATTAGTGCTTAGATTTACTAAAATTTGTCCTCTTCTATTTTAGGCTTACATGTATCATACAGAATATTCAGTGTGTGTATAAATTAAAATGAATTTATTTTAGACCTTTACACAATATGCAAAAACTATGTATAATTATGCTTCTTTCAAATAGATGCTTTTCTGTTCAATTTTCAAATATATTTATTAATTTTAGGTACTGAATAATGTTACTGGTTTACTATTTGGTATATATATATATACACATATATATATAGGTTTCATAATGTTGATCAAATAGTGTAACTAGTTTACTATTTGGTTTTATTCATAATCATTATTTATTTTTATATGTATATATCATCCTCTGAGCCTCACAGCTAAAAATTGTTGTCTGTGGTGGAGAGAATTCCTTAGTGCCCTTACCAAATCAATGAGTCTTCATTTTTCATCATTTATTTTATTTACTCCATCTACCAGTTTCTAACACTGACCAACACTGTGCCAAAGGGACATATAAATCACCCCTTTTAATGTTTGTAACTGTAAAATACTAGGCTCTAAGGAGATTTTTCTCGCTGTTTGAGATGGCTATAAAATTTATGTCTTACAGCAAAAGAATTGCTAGCTAATGAAATTTTGTCATCACTATTGAATGTGAAGATGTACTAAATGGCATAGATGCTTAATGCATTTATAGAGACATCTAAACTATATGCCTCAAGAATATCTTACAGGAATACAAAAAGAAAAAAATTTAAAACTCTAGGCTGGGCACAGTGGCTCACACTTGTAAACTCAGCACTTTGGGAGATTGAGGCAGGAGGATCGTTTCAGGCCAGGAGTTTGACACTAGCTTGGGCAACATAGTGAGAACCCATCTCTTTTTTAAAAATTAATTAATTTTAATCCTTATATATCTATATTAAATTGTCTTTCTGAGGAATAACCTCTTTTATAAACATCTATGTGTTATCACGTGCCCTTAAATTGATATTATGTAAGAAAGGAGAATATCTACTTTCAGAAACAATCTGCAAAATCGGTAACTTCCTATGATGTAGTATGGTAGATTGTCTTCAAATAATTCCTCTCTTCCCTGAATACTCATGTCACTCCCCCCATTAAGATATGAAATCTATTTCCCCTTCTTGAATCTGGATGGTCTGTATGACTTGCTTTTTCCAATAGAATGCAACAGAAGCAAGTCTGTGTCCATTTTGTGTCTACCTCTTGAGAAGCCTGGCAGTTTCCAATTATAGTCTTAGAGTCTAGAGTTTGAGGCTACAATGTCAGAAGTCTAACTACTTGGTACAGAAAGGCACAACCAACCACAACCATTCCTGCTACTCTAGAAAAGGTCCAGGTCATTTGAGTAAAGCTATGTTGGATGTTTCAGTCCAAGCAGAGGTCCTAGGTAAAGGCATGAGTGACCCCAGACAACATCATACAGAGGAGAAGATCCACCTAGCTAAGCCCAAACAGCCCGGAGAATGGTAAGACAGAATGAATAATTGTTGTTTTTAAGTCATTAATTTGTGGAAATAATTTCTTGCCTCGCATTAGATAACTGACATATATAAGGAACTACAGTAAAATAGTTGAGTCTAAAGAGTTAACTTCAAACTCTTTTCAGGAATTCCAGGACCTAAAATAAAGATATTTCTCCAATATTGGTAAGAACTGTTACGGTGAATTAAAAAGAACTCTAATTAGGGAGCAAAGAATTACTATACAAATGAACTTAAACAACTCTCTTGAATTTATTGAGAAGTAAAATCCAACTGGGTATCAAGTATAAAATGGTCACTTTCTTAATGTCACTTAAAATGATTCCCTTCTTTTCAACCTCCCTAATATGGGAAAGATCAAACCCTTCCAATTTCTCTGAAGGATTACCAAATAGCTCTTTCTCCCCTACCTCCTAGGTAGCTCTTCTCCAGTTTATTTCTCATTTCTAAGTTGCTGCATTCTAAAATGTAGATAGAATCAAGTCACAGCCTACCTAATATGCTTTGTGCATTTTCCATTAGTTAAGAATTAAGTCCACGTCGGACAGCATGATGTTCCAGTTCTCTATGATCTGACTTCTGATTCGTCTCTCACCCTCAATGCATGCCACTTTTCTCCTTCAAACAGACTCCAGTTATTCAGTCTTTATGCCTTTACAACTGCTGGTACTTCTCCCTAGACATCCCTTGTGTTCTTTAGATCTAATTTCCATGTACATTAAAAAAAAAAACTGATTCCCATGCCCTTTAGGTTCACAATGCCCCACACTCAAGTCTGAATGCATCCCGCCTTTAAATTACCATAGCACTGGCATACACACACACTTACGGTAGCCTTCACCACACTCCATTAGTGTGCTTCCTAAGTACCAGGCAATAGCTTGCAGCACTCACCTTGGTGTCAGGAACAGCAGAAAATGGAGTGCTTGTTGGATAAATGGATAAATAATAGATGAAATGGAAACTGCATGTGAAAGTATTTCATCAAGTTAAAAGTGCTTGAAAATATTATTCTGATGACTCCTTCATAACAGTTTGTAAAAATAGTCCCTATAAAGGTAGACTGAAACCCCAAACAGTTAAATGAATATATCTTGGAAAAAGGCAAAGCAATTACAAATATGTACAATAAAAGCAGGATTGCCCTCACCTATAAAATAAATAAAGAGATAATTCTAAACTGTTATTTAATGATACTAAGGAATAATGAAAAGAATAATTCAATTATTTACAACTTGATCGTGATAGTTTTTAAATTGAGAAAAATGGAGATAGAGTGAAATAAATTAAATATATTAAATAAAATAAGATGCATGCATTTAAATTATATTTACTAATATTTCCTTTAGTCCTGAAATTGAATGTATTCACTACGGAAATCAGTACATATTAAGATGCAGCTGCTGAGTGTTTCTTAAATACCAGGCATTCGCTAAGTGCTTTGCAGATATTATCTAGTTTAAGTCTTAGAAAAACTTATGAGATAAAAGATTAGCATCTTCTTTATGAAAGTGGCAATTAAAGTTTGCCCATGTTGACATAATTAATAACTGGCAAAGCCATTCAGAGTTATGGTTTAAAGCCTTGTTTTCTTGTCATCAGTGAAACCGTAAGACAGAACGGAATTTCCTGCATAGAAGAATCTTTCAGAAAAGAGAGTTGCCATTTGTCTTCAATTGCTTAATGATTTTTTTTTTTTTCATTAAAGCAGCACCAAACCTCTTACCAGTATGGTATTACTTTACCTTGAACTTCCATGAATGTCTATCTCATCTAGAGGTTCCTTCCTGGGAAATAACAGATCTTCCTCACATATTTCAGGATTACTTCTTGTCATTAAATTGCTACACAATAGCACTTGTAGAAGGTTGAATAATGGCCATTCTGAGATCTACTTAGAATCCCAAAAGGTAAACTTATTTGGAATTAGTTTATTTTCAGATATAATTATGGTAAGGATCTTTTGAACAGACCATCCTGCATTGGGATGGTCCCTGAAACCTATGATGAGTATGCCTGTAAGAAACAGAAAAAGAGAAGACACACAGAGATACAAGAGAGAAAGCCATGTGAAGAGGGTAGAGACTGGTCTTATTCTGTCACAAACCAAGCAACTCCTGACACAATCAGAAGCTGGAAGAGGCAAGGCAGGATTCTCCCCGAGAACCTTCAGAAGGAGCACACCCTTGCTAACATCTTCAGACTTGGCCTCCAGAACTGTGAAAGAATTTCCAAAATTTTAAACCACCAAGTCTTTGGTAATTTGTTACTCTAAGAAACAACCTAGTTCTCATTTCTGCACACCTGCTAAGGACAGTGCTATGTGTAGAGCACAGAAGCAGGTGACCTCCTTAGCTGTTTACAGTAATTAATAATGGCTCTCTTGAGGAGATGACATTTTAAGATTATACCAGGAGTGAGACAAGCAGACTGGAATAGGCAAGACAAAGGCTGAAAGGAAAACAGCTTAAGTTTGCAGGAGAGAAAGGAAACCAGTATGGATAAAGGGCAGTAGTCGGATCACAGGAATCAAGTGGTTCATAAAGAAGCAAAAAAGAATCACATCACATAGGTCTTTGTACAGCTTATCAACGTGTTTGAATTGCACTTTTCAATTTAATGAAAAGCCATGCATTAATATTTGTGGTGAATTGGTACAGGGACCCAAGAGCAGAAGAATACACGATTTCAGTTTGTGTTTTAAAGAGGTGATATTAATTACTGCCATGGGGAACACAAACTGCAAGCTAAAATGATGGAAGGAATAAGACAAGGAAATAGGCTTTTGAATTGTTGAGGAGAGGTGAGTTTCAAAGTAGTGCCAGTGATGATGGAGCAATGTCTTCTTAATGGTGAATTTTGTGGCAGTATCACTTGACATTCTGATGGATTGGATGTGAAGAGGAAAGGAAAATGATACATCAAATCTCTGCAATAAGATACTAAAGAACATAGGAGGAGTAGAAAAAGCAAGTAATTTGGGATTGTAGAATTAAGAGAAGTCCCTCAGAGGAAGAGATTCTCACACATATGAATAATAATGGCCTAGTCATATTTTTTTTAAAATTTTGCATATGAATGATAGGAACAAGAGCTATAGAGAGAATGGTAGATAAAGGATTTTTTGTACTAAATATTCTTCTAACAAGACCAATTTGCAGTTGAGCTGTTTATATCCCTTTGACTATAAAGAGCAGTAATTATATACAACACTGAAACACTAAATTATTCAATTGCCTCAAATTTGTTAACCTCACATTCTTTTACTATGTTCCTGTTTTAGGTCCATCCTCTGCATTGAGACATTTTTAGATTTGTTTTAAATCTGGCATTATTCTATTCAAAGTGAATTTATTCAAAACTATTTCTACCTGATTCTGGGAAATATTTTTGCCTTTCTCACTACTTCTGCACAGCGACCCTTTGAGTCCTGATAAAGTGGAGTCACTCTTCAGACAAGTTTTCTTATCAGTTTTTCACACTTACTGAAGAGGACTTTTTTTCCCCCAAATCATGTAAGTTTTGCTCTATAAAGAGTATTTTGTGATTCTGAGTTGTATGCTACTCTATTTTGAAAAAATTACTGGCTGAAGTGTATATTTTAAGAATTACTTCATTTCTTTAAAAAAGATATGGCATATTTTCTGCATGTCTCAGTGACCTACTTAGCTTTTTAAAGTTCTCCACTGACTTTTTCTTTTTGTCTCCTAGTTTTCTCATATTATCTGTTTTCCTTTTAGCAAAAGTCTATTTTGTTGTTATTTTTAATAAAAGGGTACAAAGTTATAAATATCCATAGACTATTCTTTGCACTTAGGTGAATCACCTCTTTAAATTAATGAATGACTGACCACTGCATGTTTCTGAAAGGAGAGGCCAGGTAAAATCAGGACTCGTTGTGTCAAAGAAAAAGAAAGTGTGCCCTTGACTTCTACTTTTTATGTAATACTCTCATTCCCAGTACATAAAATGATTTCAACAGGGCAGTGTTCAAAATTGGTCAACTTAGTTTTGTACTCCTGAATTTGAATACCTGAATAAAAAACTCTTAAAAGTATATAAAAGTCAGTTAGAGGAAAGACAGAAGTTTAGCTAAAATTTATTTACTCTATCTTAGGGGAACCTCCTTGAAGTTAAAGGAAGAATGTTTGAGGTATATAAAAGAAAATATAAATCATAAAATTATTTTCCTGAAAAAGGAGTACAGACTAAGGATGGAATCCAATTATAAAGAACTTATATAAATTAATGAGTGATATAAAATGATCTTGCTAAACATGAATGTTCTAAGAAACATTTCAACTGGGGGGCTATTCAGCAATGTCAAATGGGGATCCCCAAAGTAACATAACACAGAAATTTGTTATCGTTGTTGTTTTGTGTTTGTTTTTTCTTGAAAAGGAGTCCAACTCTGTTGCCCAGGTTGGAGTGTAATGGCATGATGTTGGCTTCCTGCACCTCAACCTCCTGGGCTCAAGCCATCCTCCCACCTCAGCCTCCCAAATAACTGGGACTACAAGCATGTGTTACCATGCCCAACTATTTTTTTTTTCTTTGTAGACACAGAGATTCACCATGTTGCCAAAGCTGGTCTTGCACTCCTGGGCCCAAGCACTCCACCAACCTGGGCCTTCCAAAATGCTGGGATTACAGGCATGAGCCACCACGCCCGACCAACAAAGACAAGTGTTGATAGTCCCCATTTCACTCTCGAATTCCAAGTATCTTGTCAAGTCTTCTCCATCTCAATAAACATCAATATTATTTTCAGCATTTCCCAAGCCAAAACTTTACAAATTTTATGAAATATGAAATTAGGTTAAAAACAATACTTCAAAACACTTTAAAATTAATTGATTAATTCATATATGAACTTACGTATTATACAGTTTTAAGTGTATGTGTAACATAAACAAGTATATTTAACAACTTGAAAATTCTATCTATATTCCTAATGTGTGTATATATAAATATGCATGTGTAGGTGTGTATGTGTGTGTACATATATCACACACACACACACACACACACATATATATGTATATACACACTTTGGCTCATAGGTTTTCTTAGTTCTGGCTGCTATAACAAAATACCGTGGAATGTGTGTCTTAAACAGCAAAGGTTTATTCTCACAGTTCTGAAGGCAAGGCAGTCCAAGATCAAGGTATTAAGATGCCAGAAAATTCAGTGTCTGGTGAGGGCCACTTTCTTGCTGTATCCTTACATGGTGGAGAGAGAGATCACTTCTTTTTGTAAGGGCAATTATATTGCTACAAGGTTCTTACCCTTGTAACCTAATCTAACTCTAACTGTCTCCCAAAGGTCACACTTCCTGGTACCATCACATTGAGGAACAGAACTTCAACATACGAATTTTAGGGGGACACAAACATTCAGTCCATAGCACAAATATAAATATACATATATTTGAACATCTGAATAAATAACTCTTAAAAGTTTTATATATATATATGTTTTATATATATATTTTTATATATATATATATATATATATAGTGTCAACTATACATTTATCTATCAACCAAAAAAATTATAGGAGCAGTTTTTCATCTTTTATGAAGATCATCTTACACTTGGGCAACTATAGCTATAATAGTTGCACATAATATTAGTTGAATCTGAGTTGAAGTGGAATTATACTTAAAAATGTATGAGTAAACCTTAAAATCATGTTAGAATTAACATGATTTTAACAAGTCTAAACATAAATATCTTTACTCTAAAATTTAAATAACATTATCTATACATTTTACAACATTCATTACACCCTCCCATGCATGGTCCAATACTCTTCATCCCCTTTGCATGTTTTATATTTCCATTCATGCATACACCACTTAAAAAAACTATAGAACTCTTCATGTAGTTTGTTTAAAAATCTGCCTTTCTCCACCAAAATTTGAGCATTATGAGACACACATGTTCGGCTCATTAGTTTACCCCCAGTTTTAGTGGACATTCAGCAAATTATTAAATTAATGCATAAAATGACCACAGGGGAGGGAAAAAATAGGCTGCCCAAACGAAGGAACTGAAATTCCTATAACTGTGAGAGAACTATGTTCACTAAACCTGAGAAGTCTGGATACTTAGTGAAGAAAAAATTGGTCAGCTTTTCTGTGGTTAAAGTATAACTATAAAGAAAAAAACAAGGAAGATTTCTACCTTTACAGGGAAGGCCAGAGAGATTCAAACAATTCTCATCTTCACACTCCTTCTCCAAGATTTCATGAGAGAAAGTAAGCACTTAATAAATATGTATTGAATGAATAAAATAAATGAAATTTACTCGAACTGATTAACAAACTACATGTGATACTTACATTCACTAAGAACATAACAAATGTCAAAAAAATAGAAAGCATAGTCAATGTAAATATTTTATGTAAAGCACACTACGCTTTATTCTATCAAACATATGGAATATAACCAAGGTACACTTCCATTCAGAAAACTTCTAAAACACATCTTGTGAGTGAAAGCTAATGACATCTACCTAGGAGCTACCTAAATGATGCTGTTATATCTGTGAGCACTCTAAAAATGCAAGCAAAAGAAATTATCTATATGTTCCTTGAAGTAATATATATGATTTACAATATAAAAATATTTTTTTTCTGGAAAAAAAATGTTATATTGTTAGCTCTACAGCTCATTTTTAAAGTCCTGGATATTATTAATAAAATTAGCAAATATGAATCTAGAACAGATAGATATTTAAAAACTCCTTAGAACTCCCAGAAATGAAAATATATATATATACATATATTTATGTGTGTGTTGTATTTACATCAGTGCCAAAAGCAAATTATTAAACCATCTTGTTTGCACAGATTTAATATAGCAGTTGTTAAATAATGTCACTTATTTAACAATGTGTAACAGAAATCATATTTCAAAACCTGCAATAAGCACTTGCTTTGGATTATATTGTTTAGCCCTTTCAAAACTTCTGTGAGCTGGTTGTGTTATTTCATTCTTGTTTCCAGATGGAGAAACTGAAGCTTAGAAAATGAAGTATTTTTCTCCCAATCACATTGAGAAAACAGGAAAACTGGACATTGAATCCAGACATGATCTAAACCAGTTGCTGAACAGTATGGTAACCACTAGCTACATGTCATTATTCAGTACTTGAAATGTGGCCAGTGTGACAGGGGAAATTTATTTTAATTGTATTTAATTTAAATCAATTTAAATTTAAAAATGAAAGAAGTATAAAATAATTTAATTAAATAAACACAACATTGTTGTATTGGTAGCACTATATTTAGCTTCAAACATTGATTGTTTTATATATTATTGTCTTCTTGGAGAATGATATGGTTTGGCTTGTGTCCCCACCCAAATCTCTTGTTGAAGTTATAATTCCCAGCTAAAATTACAATTGGGGGAGGGACCTAGTAGAAGATGACTGGATCACGGGGGCAGATTACCCTCTTGCTGTTGTCATAATAGCGAGTGAGTTCTCACAAGATCTGGGTGTTTAAAGGTGTGTAGCACTTCCCCCTTCCCTCTCTGTCTCCTGCTGGCCATGTGAAGATGCGTTTGCTTTCCCTTCGCCTTCTGCCATGATTGTAAGTTTACTGAGGCCTCCCCAGCAATGCTTCCTGCACAGCCTGTGGAACTGTGAGCTAATTAAACCTCTTTTCTTTATAAATTACCTAGTCTCAAGTAGTTCTTTATAGCAATATGAGAAAAGACTAATACTGAGTATGCATATTAAGTGCCTAAATTGTTTCTAGTATTCCACATAAAAACATCACAAATCTAGTTAATGTCAATGGATGGATATTTTGCACAATGTAAGCACCACTATAATATTGTAATGTGTTTATCTGAATATTGTATGCAAATAGCACAATACCTATATGAATTGTAAGTGGAAATTAAATTGAAACACTTATTAATTAAATTGTAATACAACTAAATTATTTCTCTAGCTTAAAAACAAGTGTAGAAAATTTCTAAATTTAAAACAAAGAAATACTACATATGCAGAATCAAATGAAAATGCAAAACCTGTACTGCACACATAATAGTGTTTTTAAAAATAGGAAACTTTTTTTTTTGAGATGGAGTCTTGCTCTGTTGCTCAGGCTGGAGTACAGTGGCATGATCTCAGCTAACTGCAACCTCCACCTCCCAGGTTCAAGCTATTCTCCTGCCTCAGCCTCCCAAGTAGCTGGGATTACAGGCGTATGCCACCACGCTTAGCTAATTTTTGTATTTTTAGTAGAGACCGGGTTTCACCATATTGATGAGGCTGATCTCGATAAAAATAGAAAACTTTTTTAAAGGAAACTTACAATCATGGCAGAAGGCAAAGGGGAGTATGTTGGAGTATGATATGGAGAGAAAAAGAGAAACTGTTAGAAGGTATGTAGCAAATTTCTCAATGATTGATGATGGCAATTTCGTGTCACATAGCAAAATTTAAAAAAAAAAGCATACTGTATAATGCTTCCAAAGAAGCATCTTTGGGATGGTTGTGGATGGGGCAGAGATAGTCAAAACTCATAGAGGCAGTCAAGCATCAGTGATAAGAGTAGTAGCTCTGGATTCAATTTCGTGCCACATAGCAAAATAAAAAAGCTATGTAGCAAATTTCTCAATGATTGATGATGGCAATTTTGTGCCACATAGCAAAATAAAAAAGCTGTTCTTTTAAAAAATATATATAATAAAGTTGATAATATTAAAGATATTTTAGCAAAAAGTAAATTTGATAAGCAATTTCCTCTCAATAGTAAAAAAAGAATCTGTGAATATAGTCCCCTGAAATCAGAACAAAAAACCAAAATAATCCCACAAATTTTAAAAAATAACTTGGGATTGCCTCTAAATTTGTACGTTTGACAAACTATGATTCTGGCACAAGGTATTGGCCAAGAAAATCAAATGTTCCATGACATATTTACTTCTCACCTCACAGGATCCCCCTTTATTTAACTGGAAAACAACAAGTCAAAACTCACAGAAGTTGTCATTACATCCCAAGTGGGCTTCAAGTTTTTCATCTGAAAAGTACTCAAGAGTCTCTGGAGAGACTGCCAAAATCATAGGCAAGTAGGTGGGTGGTTTAATTGTGTAGTAAAAGAAGAATTAAGTAAAATTTTCCCTAAAGTGCCTGAGAACCTACTAGATGTCTGCTGAGGAAACAGAGTGGGGGCAAACTCTGGGCCCAGCTAAGATGGAGTGGGACATTGATTGGTCCTCTAGGACCTGGAGGCAACTAAAGCTTCAGATCATGCAAGATTGGCAATCTAGAAAGAGGGCAGGAACTAAAGAGAACAGTAAACATTCTTCCAGACATTGGCAGCATCCACATGAAAGAAAAGAGTTTGTCTTCCCAGTCTTTGCTTCTGAGCCATAATATCCTTTCTCATAATGCATATTGGTTGTCGCAAGCAATTATTTACCTTAACATTAAAAGTTTATACTCTTGAAAAGAACCGAAAGACTTTAAATTTACATTCTATATTATATATCAGAGGCTTGCTAGATGTAATCTGAATTAAAGAAAAAAGTGGAGATGGTGGGATACAACCTACTTATAAAAAGTATTCAGACTTAAAATTTTGAAATCAAACATGTGCAGCTTCAACATGGGTAGGCTGCTGTGGACTAGCTTATATATACCCACTGCTCTGTGGGGAATGAAGTTCCAAAGTCCAGGCAAAAGGTACAAGGTGATGTTTACACACACATTGAGTAGAGGGTTTTATTACAAAGTTTACAGGTTTGTGTAAAATTTGCCTCTAGAAATTCAATTTTCATTGGTCTTGTTTTTAACACTTTTACTGTATATAGTGTCTGTTTTATTTTTATAATATGTATAATGCTTCTAAAGAAGCATCTTTGGGATGGTGGTGGGATGAGGCAGAGATAGTCAAAACTCATAGAGACAGTCAAGTACCAGTGACAAGAGTAGTTGTAGCTCTGGATTCAGACAGACCAGGTTTTATACCCTACTTCAGCCCTCTAGAGCTATAGGACTTTGAGCTTGTTCCCTAGCCTGTATAATTCTGTATTTTATCAAGTATAAGGAAGGGGTATAATAGTAACAATTTGCAGATAAATTAGGACATATCAAGAAACTTGTACAGGGTTTGCATACATTGATTTATTCTGGTTATCGCATAAGCTAAAATACGCATTTTGTGCTTGAAAGGACATATCAATTTACACTGGGACACATGTAAAAGCGATGACACTATAAACTTAAGTATTTATTACTTCAGTATCTAAGCACTGACAAGTGACTTCAGTCTTAATGAAATTTCCTTGCCTAGCAATGTGATGCTGATGGATTCACAGAAATGGAAACATTTTGTTGGTGGGACTGTAAACTAGTTCAACCATAGTGGAAGTCAGTGTGGCAATTCCTCAGGGATCTAGAACTAGAAATACCATTTGACCCAGCCATCCCATTACTGGGTATATACCCAAAGGACTATAAATCATGCTGCTATAAAGACATATGCACACGTATGTTTATTGCGGCACTATTCACAACAGCAAAGACTTGGAACCAACCCAAATGTCCAACAACGATAGACTGGATTAAGAAAATGTGGCACATATACACCATGGAATACTATGCAGCCATAAAAAATGATGAGTTCATGTCCTTTGTAGGGACATGGATGAAACTGGAAAACATCATTCTCAGTAAACTATCACAAGGACAAAAAACCAAACACTGCATGTTCTCACTCATAGGTGGGAATTGAACAATGAGAACTCATTGACACGGGAAGGGGAACATCACACTCCGGGGACTGTTGTGGGTTGGGGGGAGGGGGGAGGGACAGCATTAGGAGATATACCTAATGCTAAATGACGAGTTAATGGGTGCAGCAAACCAACACGGCACATGGATACATATGTAACAAACCTGCACATTGTGCACATGTACCCTAAAACCTATAGTAATAAAATTAAAAAAAGAAAATAAGCAATAAAAAAAGAAATGGAAACATTTATAAGTATTCAAATATTATTTCACTGAAAATAATCAATTTTTTACAAGTAGTGACTGAATAGTTTTAAGTAGAAAAAAATGGAACATTTAAGAACTTTAAATTGACTCTATTTTATTTTAGATGGCATCTTTAAGTAAAGATTATGTAACAGCAGCTGAAAAGCTCCATCTGCTGGCTTTTGATTTCACTGGAAATGCATTATGATCATGTTCTTTTCTGATTTGATTCCCCTCCCCCTAACAGTTAATGTACCTATAATTGCTTCTTTATTGACTAAAAACTTTGCACTGATGTTACACTTCTGCATTTTAAATTCAGTGCTCATACATTAATTTTAAAAATGGCTAAGAGAAAAAGGCTTCTACCATGAAACAAACCCATATTTTGAACCAGTTGCACTCGTTATTAGGTATGAAAGCAGTAAAATTATTTATGTCGATGCAAAAAGACATTATAATATATAAATATTAAATATTAAATATCCTTAAATATTCTTAACGCAAGTATTCTCTTATAATATTTCCTGAATGTCTTCATTATCTTTGAATATTTGTCTTTGCTATGGTAAACATAATAATAATTTGACATATAAAACTCTCTTCATTGAGATTGTATGTTTCCAATGGTCATAAAAAGTTAGACAAGACAATGTATCATTATTGTATCATAAAAAGTTAGACAAGCCAATGTATTGTTATTTTATCACATGGAATTAAAAAATAATTAAAAACTAATGTAACCTTAACAACATCATTGGTCATCGAAAATTTATACATGTGAAATTGTAATTTTAGGCAACTGAGCATTTATGACATTTATAGGAACCATATCAATTTGTAAGCTATGAAGCACCATTTATAATATAAATCATGTGGGCAGAAAACAATATCCCTGGTTCATTAGCAATAGGAAATATAGTCCTAATGCAAGCAAATTTTAATATTTCATTGACCAATTTAGGTTATACTCAATGTTATTTCCTATTTTGCATGTACATGTCCATTAAGGATTAGACCAATCTCAAAAGAAAAGTGAGGCAGATTTTAATAAGTACATCTATAAGCTCTGATTGGCCTCAATCCATATTAATAAGTTATTCACAAGAGTATGTATTTCTCTAAATCATCTGGGAAAATAGCATTTGTAGCTAAAGTTGATAAGGATTTATTTGAAGTTAAACTTGCATTGAACATATAAGCCCAGCTAGTCAAATAGTTCGATTCAAAAAAATTACTGAACACAAACTCTGTGTCAGAAATTCTGTTAGGTTTGGAAGATACAAAGATAAATAAACTATAACTCACAGATTAGACATTAGATTATTTGCCCAAGGGAAAAAGAAGAAAAATATAATATCATAATAATAGCAATTGGCATTGAGTTATACATAGAAGAGTCAGAAAGGAAAATTGAGAATATTTCCCGTTGGGGAAACTCCAAAGTCAAAAGCAAGTATACTACGTTTGATCTTCAAATGACACTTTCTGGTGTACTTCTCAGTAATAGAAAGTATGTGCATAAAAAGTGAGACCATTTCTCCTTAACTAGAAAGTTACCATCCTTAGTGCCCTGTAGGTAACAAGACTATCGCATTGTGAAACCACATTATGTAATATTTTAATGAAAACTTTTAAGCCCGAGGCAAATTACATAAGTAGGCAAAACAGCTCTTTCCCACTTAATATTTCCACCCTGTTCCCTTTTCTGTTTTGTGGGAGGCACCTCTTATGTACTCTTGAGATTTTGTTTGTTTGTTTCAGTGGTAAAAGATAACTGTCCCCTCTCAATACCACACTTTAGTTTGAAGGAGAAAAGCAGTAACTTAATCCAGTGTGTTTAGAAAAAGAAACTGGATTTTCCTAAGAACTTCTTCCTCCCCATATTCTTCTTGGGATTTAGTTACCCTATTCCTGCCTGACAAAAATGGTAAAGGCAGTATTTGCCTCTGGAACCCAAGAAGCCTGAAGTTTGGGAGGGTTTAACTTGGAACACCAGCACTGAGGAGATAAAAATATTGAATCTATATTCCTTAAAAAATACTGTTCAGCCCAGCCAGAATATTGACCTTCTGCTACCATTTTCCTCACAGATAATTTCTGTCTGGTGTCCAAATTTTTGAAGCTGGTTATGATTTTTATTAATTTATAAAAGATTGCTTCTAAGATGTTAGTTATCCTAGTAACATAATGGTTTGTTGTGCATATTTGAATCACATCTTTAAAGGAATGAATAATTTGTATTGAATATGTAAATGCATATTTAAATTATAATTAAATCATGTATATAAATACAACAATAAGTCAGAAGTATCAGAAAACATAGTTTTCTTCATTTTCATTTTGGTGTGGAAGGACTAGCCTCTGTTAGGAGAACCAGAAAGCAAGCTACGTCAGAAAGTTTGCATCTAAAACTCACCATATCTCTTATCACTTGTGTGACCATGCAAAAGTTCTCTATTACAATTTTCCAGCTTGGAAATGTGGCTATTAATATAGCTACCTCAGATAAACACTGTGAGGATTAAATAATGATTTAGGGAGGATCAAGTGAGAGAATATAGGCAAAAGATTTAGTCTTGGCACTCTAATATATTTGGGTGTTAAAAATACATTCTATAAATTAATTAAAGGAAATAGAGACTCCACATCATATTGAATATTTTAGCTTGTTTTGTCTTACTATTTGACAAAAAATGTCAATGTTATTTTTCCTAAATATTGTTTTATTTTTCTACTGATAATATAAATATAATTTCGTAAAATAAAGAGTAGTTTCAAAATCTACTTGGTTGTTGGTTATTCTTAGCCTCTAATTTTTTTCTTAAATTATGGCCTTTGCTTTCACATAAAAGTCGGCGTTCTAATTAAAAGATAAAATTTTAAATGTGCACAATGGCTATGCAAAATTATCCATATCATTCTTGAGAAACTCTGGACATAATAAAAACTTTACCACACAAAAATTTAAACCTTGTCATAGAAATATATAACACAAATAAAAGAAAGTGATGAAAAGAAAATATTTATAACATATACTTCAAACAAAGGGATCTCTGATATATACTGAACCCTTATAAATCAATGAGAAACAAAAAGAACACATATATAATATATAGTCAAAACATATAGTTCCATCGAAGCTGTTAGAATATACTGTAACACATAGTGTGCTGGTAATGTAATCTAAATCTATAAGACATTTGAGGCTGGGAGAGTAATGAAAACTATTAGAAATTCATATCATTTGATTATAATTCAGCATCTAGGAATCAGAGGAAAAAAATCATGATATAGCAGATGATTATATACAAATATGTTTTGCAAGATTATTTGTAAGGCCAATAATTTTAATACCACTTATATAGCCATAAAGATAGTCGAACAACTTATAATGTATCCATGCAGTGAAAAACAATAAATCACTTTAAAATGATGATACACTCTTAGTTATATGTTCTAATCTAGAAATTTTTAAGGGGAAAAAAGTCTATTTACAGGAAAATTTGCAAAGCATAATCACTTATTTATAGAAAATACTACTACTTATAGCAATGATTATAATAAAAAGAAAAATATTGTATAATATTATGCATTTATTTATATTCAAGAGAAAATATAAAATAAGAATATGCTAGTACTGATTGTCCCTAAAAAGTGATGGTATATTAAAAATGTGGAATTTATGGTGAGTGAGAATACAGAGACTATCACTTCTGAGTTTATATTTTTTAAAACTCAAAACAAATAATGGATAGCATTTACTCTTTGTGATTGATATGTGTTTAAGTTTTTTTAAATGGGGAACTTGTTAAATGGATGAATGCAAAAATAATCAATAAAAAAACAGAACAGTTAAACATAAAGGAACTTTGTAAGACTAAATGCCAAAGTCTCATGCCATTTTTGTGATGGGAAGAAATAAAAGCCTCTACAGACACTAAACATGATATTCTTGTCAATCTTCTACCCTATCATACTACCAGTAAAATACATTAACTACAAAAAAATTACTTTATAAAATGTTTTTTAACTTGAGCAGCAGATACTTGCATATCACAGCCTCACAGAGCGAAGCCAGGGAAAATTTCTCCTCATATCAAAAAAACTCACTGCTATGATTTGCCTTGCTAGAAAAGAGATTTCTTAATTAAGATGGTATGTTGCTGTTGTCTCTAGTACTCTACCTCAAATTCATTTATCCCACTGTATAATTATGTCATTATAAAAGGACTTTATTTTAGATGTATCATATTTCATGATAATATACACGTGGCTTTAAGGATGGACTTATTCTACAGTGTTTTACAGAACCCAGATACTGGATTGCCTTAAAGACAACCCATCATTCGAGGAGTGCGAACTTCTAGAAGCTCCACTGGCCAAGACACCTGCAGGTCTTTAGGGCAAGCATACTTCAATTACACCTGCAGAGTAGCGTCAATGTGCTTATGCCTGCCAAAAAATAAGTATACAAAACATGCAGGTGCAGTGATGAAGATCCATCCCATTATGTTCTCTGATTCTAACTTCCTAATGGAAGGAGTCCAGGTTAAAAGAATCTAAACAGTTTGCAGCTCTAATGCACAACCCATCCAAACAGAAGTAACATTTTTGGTTCATGAGACACGAATTCTCATGAACCAAAATTCTTCTCAATTGATCTCCATGGGGGGAACTAAACAACCTTGAATCTTATTCCTAGCAGCACAATGTACAAATAAAAGTAACTGAAATATTCATCCTCTCACCACTCAAGTCCTCTTCAGTGAAAATCTTAAAGAACATAACAAAAAGTTTTAAAATTATTTTTGCCCTAGCAACTTGCACTACCACAAGATAGAACTCATAGAATAGACAGAGCTGCTTTTCCAGTCACGATAGACTCCTCTTTCAAGGTTGTTCAGTTAAAGCTGGAACATGTGAAAATGTTTTCTGAATATAAATTTATGTTTTACAATAAAATGTGTGAAAATAATAGCATAATTGAATAATGTAAACTAATATACATTATTTTATGGTAAAATAGTAATTATTATATTGCATATAATAATAATATATCATTATTACATAATGATATAATTATGTTATTATTATGAAAAATAATGATAATTCAATATGTACAAGCACTGTGTTGAAATTCTTTTATACTTGAACTTATTTGTTGCTTATAACAACCTCATTCTATAGATACTATTATATTCCCTCTTACCAACTGGAAAATCACAGTTTAGGGAAGTTTAGTAATTTGTAAAACAAGCCACAGTTAGTAAGTGGTGGATCAAGATTTCAAATCCAGATATGTCTGGATTCTGAGTTTGATCAGGCTCTACCATTAAGTTACATTGACTCTCATAAGGTTAAGCCTATACCATATCACATTGATCATTGTGACCCAGTATGGTGTGGATCACAACTCCTGAAGTTCATAAGAAAATTACACAAAATAGTTTCTTAGATACGACAAAACATCAAAAGCTTCTCTTATTTATAGTTAATTGCTTACATGCGTGTTTGTATATTTCAAAGTCCTTTATCAGATATGTTTTGTAAATAATTTCTCTCATTCCATGGCTTGTTCTTTAATTCTTTTAATGGTATCTTTCACAGAGCGTTTTAGTTTCTGGTTGCAGCTGTAGCAAATTACCACAAAGTTGATAGCTTAAAACAATAAAATTCTGCTCTTTCCCCATTCTGGAGACCAGAAATTTAACACCAATTTGACTAGGATGTATTTCAGAAGGGCCTTGTTCCCAGAGGCTCTAGTGGAGAAGGAGTTCCCTGACTCTTCTAGTTTCTGGTGACTGCTGGCTTTCTTTCGTGGCTGCTTCGCCCCAATGCCTGTTTCCATCTTCACATCACCTTCTCCTCTTGTGTGTGTCTAACTTTCCTCCACCTCTCACTAATAAGAACTGAATTTGGATACCACTCAGAGAATCCAGGATAATCTCTTCATGTCAAGACCCTTAACTTAATCATATCTACAAAGATCTTTTTTTTCTTCCAAGTTCACATTTACAGGTTCCAAGAATTAGGACCTGGTATCTCTGACTATACATTTTCAGCCTACTATATAGATCAGAATGTTTTTAATTTTAATAATGTCTAACTTATCAATTATTGAATTTCATGGATTTTTTCTTTGGGGATTGTATCTAAAAGTTATTATCAAACCTGAAGTTACACAGCTTTTCTCCTATGTGTTCTAGAAGTTTTACAGATTTGTGTTTTATATTTAGTTCTATGATCTATTTCGAGTTAATTTCTATGAAATATGTAAGGTCTATGTCTAAATTTATTTTTAATATGGATGTTCAATTGTTTCAGCACCATTTGTTAAATAATTCTTATGTGTTATGAGTATAATTGTTCTGCAGCCATTGGCTTACTTATCCTTACCACAGTTGGCTTTTAAAAAGAGCTGTTACAGTATGATGTAGGGCAATCTCCTAAAGGAATTAGACTAAATTGTTTTTTTTTTAAAAACGATCTGATACAGAAAATGTATAAAGCATGGGGATAAGAACAGGGATGGATGTAATCACTCTGTGTATAATTGAGGAGAATATTATTATCATACTGCTTTACCTTTACATTTGTATTCTTTAAGTTATCATCTTTAAAAAGAACACTTGAAAAGAAAAAAAATTTGAATGTGGAAATGAAATGCTAGCCTAAAAATATTTTACTAAAACATGTACTTCAATTTCAACAAGTTCTAGTTTTTGGAAGGAAAATACCCAAATTAAATTCTGACAATGGACGTATATAAAAGGATTAAAAAGAAAATAAAATATTTGGATTTAAATGAATCTTTAAATGATACCAGTTATACTTGAATATTTCTTGCTGCAGTAATTTAAGTGTGAATTTTTTTTCTTATTGTTATATGTTCTCCAAAATATATCTGAGATCTAAAATTTACCATGTCATGGAAATTTGGAAAATGACACAATTCAATGTAAGGCTTTGTTGTGGCTGTGTTACTCATTCTGTGCTAAAACTATATTTTTAAAAAAAGTATTAGCCTAGAAAGATACCAAGACATGTTACATCACAAAAAAAGATTCTGAATTCAAATACTATTGAGAAGACTTATAAAAATTAAAAGGTTTCCAGACCACAAATATCTTAAAGAATTTAGCTATTTACTCTGTTATATTCATTTTAAAGTGAGAATGTATAGTACACCAGATTTATCAAACAAACCGTCCTTGGAATTCTTTTCTTTTTCATGGAGCATCTCTCAATATCTCTCAGGAGACCAATGTTCTGTAGAATACATTTATGTGAAATGTTGAACTATAACAATGCCCAAAGCAAGTACCTAATGAGCTTTCCTTAAGGAAAATGAGCAAGGGTTTATGACTTATCATGGTAATTAGAGTGAAGATAAGCAGAAGGAAATTTTAAATAACTCATTTTAACATGGAAGAAAAAAATCAACCAAAAAAGCTGAAAACTAAACTGCTATTAAGGATTCAAAAGTGTCGGATTCTTGAACAGATCAACAGCTTTTGAGAAAAGTTACCTTAAACGTAACTCATAAAATAGCTATATCTAAAATAATATATTTTCATAGTTCAGGAGTAAAAATAAAAGTGTTATTACAATAAGTTGAATTTGCAAACCAGTCAAAGGATGAAATGTATAATCCTTTAGAGACAGAGCTTTACATTAAAGTTTCAGTTTTACCTCATTCCATGTAACTTTGGTCAGAATGAAACTCAGAAATTAAACTAATATGTTGAAACAGCATCACAAAAAAAGATGTCTTGCATTGTATTTTTAAACTAAAAACAGATTATGTACATTTTAATTCAATATTTATAAATCATAGATCTTGGCTGAGCTGTTATCAGTATCATATCATAATGTTACAAGATAAATGATATTCACTGCCAGCAAACAACAATCGGACCTCAACATGGGTTTCTATCTGAAATATATGTGCCTGTCCCACTGTGTCTGTATAGGTGAGTTTTGTCAATAAAATAATGAGACTGTCGTTCTGTTATAATCATCAGTCTCAATGTGTCAGCATATTTCCATCAATCCATATAATCTGTCATTTTTATATGTATCACTTTTTAAATAGTAACTGAATTTTTCAAGTTGGATGCTACAACAACAAATGATCCAAAAACCCACCAAATTATATAATTTTCCTTATAATTTACAACATATCCAGTTTAATCAATACATTTAAAAAATATTTAGCCAAGAATACTTTTATCCACATGCTAGACAGTTGGCATTTTCATCATACCAAGTACTCCTAAGACTGCATCTGTTTCACCAGAAAAGGTGGGGGCAAGAATACTCTAGGATTTGATGCCAAAATATATCAGTATTTTAGGCAACATTAGCTTGTTGTCCATGTTGCCCCAGGTTTTGTTTTTATTTTGTATTGTTTGCTTCTATTTTTGCAGGAGAAAGAATTTCTTTGCACGGATTTTTGCTTTTCATACCTCACCAAAGAGCCCTCTGAGGGTTTATTCACAGAGATATTCTTTATAGGACACAAGGATAAATCTGGAGGAGAGACACTAATTTCAAACACATTCATTTTGTTTCTATAGAGTACCTCAATGCTCCCCCCATTAAATTTCCATATTGATAAATAAAAATACGAGAAATATGATGAGGAAAACCAAACCAAATACCTTACTAAGAACTGTATTTGAGTTAAAAGATTGTTTTATACAATAATTTTAGTTTATAATCTGCAATAGTGAAAACAAGCATGGCCCTCCATCTTCCAATACCCCCAGTGATTTAAAATGCAAATTTTCTTCATTTTGTCTTGTATCAGAATTGAGAACAACTAATCATTTTATGCACATTTGAATGCATTTCTTGTTTCCAAAATGATGTCTTCAGAAAACCAGAAGCTTGAGTGTATGTCATGTGTGTTTATAACACTGACAAAATCAGTTTGCTCAGTTACATGATTTACAATATAGAAGTAAAGCTGGAAAATTTTTATAAACTTTTCTAAATGTAACCTATTGTACCTTAATATCAACTGTATCTTGGGATAATGTGTTAACCATGAACAAATTACGCTTGCACAGTGATTATACAAGATAAAAACCAGAGTTATGGAAATCATTGGTGTTAAAGATGTTTTTTCTCTATAGTATTTAAATATACAACAAAATCATATTTATTGAAATTAGGTTATTCCCTTTAAGCTAAGTTTTCAAAACAGCTTTCAAAATATGTTGAAATGAGTACTTTTTTTAAGGCTGAGAGCAAATATTCTAGATAAATGTGTGATTGAGTCAATTAAAACAGATTTACAACATACTTCCAGGGAATAATTAGTCAAGTTAGTATTTCCCTAAATTGAATGAATGCTTTTGGATAACACTTATTATTATAAAATATAATTGCTTATGCTATCAAATTTCCAACACATATTCCTGTTTAGAAACAACGGAACATTATCCATGTTTTCTTCATTAGCTATACTTATTTCATTCAACTTGAGTTCTGGAATAATATATTCTTTTTTATATCTTTAATTTTTTCATGAAGATTTTAAACCAATTATGAAGAAAGTAAAATAAATCCCCATCAGAATTTTGCCAAATTTACTTCTTTTTTAATATTTTAAGTATATATGTTATAAATTTATCCATTACATTATTTCAAAACCCAGATACTGCTTTACAATGTCTTGTACATAAATTTACCTATTATAACTTAAATGACAATTATGATTCTTCCAAAATTCAGAAGCCGTCTTACTGAAATTGGAATATTATCTGAACTCTTTACCATGATCTAAAAAGACATTTCAAAATTTGGTTCCCACATATCTTAGTAACTTCATTTTACACCATACGCCTTCTTGCTCTCTTCTTGCGTCTGGCCTCCTTTATATTTCTCAAACAAGCCAAGCCCTTCCATTCAGGGCCTTTGCACTTGTTATTTTCTGTGTTTGGAACAGTCTAATCTCCTGAATGCTGTATGACTGTATTTTTTCATAATTCAAGCCTCAATCCAAACCATATTTCTTTAAATAGACTTCCCTGGCCCACCACATCTCAAGTGTCTTTGCCTCTTCCCTGGATGCTGTCTAGCACAGCCCTTGTTTATTTTCTTCATGATAATTGCAATCTAAATTATTTTATTTATTTATTTACATGTGTGTTGTCTATTTCCACCAATGAAGTGGAAACATCATGGGGGCTGAGTCCTATTGCTACCTGCTGATTTGCTACTGACTGCATCATTATTTGGTACATAAATATTTGTTGAATAAAGAATGAAAAAATTAACTACACTTCCTATTTGTCCTCCTTAGGAAGCCAAATGAAAACTTTCTTTTCTCACATAATTTTGGGGCAAAATGGCATAACTTGGCCAACTGCCAGACTACCAAACTTCTAAAGCAACACTTTCCCCTTCTGACTAATACTAACTCACCTTCCCAGCTGTGTTACAACAGAACCTTTTCATTTGATTGACTCCCATGTGATGTCAACCTCAGGAGAGATGTCTCAAGTTCCAAAGCCAGATGGCCATTTCCAGGGACTTAATAGATATGCTGGCTCTTGTCATGGATAAGTTTGAATTACTAGACTTATCACTGGTCTTCAGTCCCCAGAACTTTACACTTAGCAACACTAAGCAATATTACAATGTGTATCTCTATGAGTGTGTATGTCTTCTATAATTGATAACTTCCTTTTGCAGTAAGTTTCCTAGAGGAATATGGATAAATATGTTTATTTATATAAAGATGTTAATGTGTTACCTGTCCTTATATATCACATTATCTTCCTAAAAACTCAACTTTAACACAAAATCCAAGTGATCAAAATGTTTAACCCTTTTATCTGCAGTTATAAGGTTGAGCAGCAATAACACTGGCAAAGTAAGTTGTGCCCTGATGACACAATGTCAATAATCTTGGCTTTCAAAACTGTATTATGAAGACCCGATTCTGTGTCCTAATAACTGAATAATATTTACATACCATTTATAATTTTCTATCAATGCACACCATATCTAAATTCATATCTAGTCCTACTTTTATTATCCCTTAATCTTAGGTATTTTCCAATGAAGGTAATATTTTCTGGGGAAAATATCTGCAATTGCTGATAATAGTGAAGCATTACAGAGAACCAATGAATGGTAGGTTTGCGTTTCTAAAAACTAATCCTCGAATGGAAACAACTGCATTGAAATACAATGGAAAGTGTCCAATAAAAGTTATTCATAAATATAATTTAATATGTGCTTAATGGTGGCAAGTGAGGCAAACAAAAGGAGAATATTACTCATTTTCATTCCTGATATCAGCATGTCTATTATAGTAAGTCTCTATCAATTTCTCACCATATTTTATAGAAAAATGATTCAGGTAGAAAATAATTTCGCCCACATTTTAGTTAATCAATGCACAGCAGTCCCAAGGACTGTGTGATGATAATAGTTATAAAATAAAATTTGAGGATCCAAATTATTAGATAAATTCTTACTATCTATATTTATCTTGAATCTATTTTTATTGGCTTGAGAAAAAAAGAACTTTCTCCTCTGATAAGATATAATCTCACTCCTGTTACAATGGCTGTCATAAAAAAGATAAAAGATGATTTCTGGTAAGGATGTGAAGAAAAGGAAACTGTTGTACATTGTTGGTGTGGATATAAGTCAGTACAGACACTATGGAAAACAGTATGAAGTTTCCTCATAAAATTAAAATTAGAGCTACCATATGATCCAGCAATCCCACTGCTGGGTATGTATCAAAATGAAATTAAATCAGTAAGTCAAAGATATATCTGAATTCCCATGTTTATTGCAGTGCTATTGACAATAGCCAAGATATGGAATCAACCTAAGGGTCCATCAACAGACAAATAGATAAAGAAAATGTGGTATAGATACGCAATGGAATATTATTAAGACACTACAAAAGAATGAAATCTTATCATTTGCAACAACATGGATGAACATGGAAGACATTATGTTAAGCGAAATAAGTCAGTCACAGAAAGACAAATACAACATTATCTCTCTCATATGTGGAATCAAAAAAAGTTAATCTCATAGAAATAGAGAATAAAATGGTGATCGCAAGAGGCTGAGGCAGTTGGCAGTGGGGGATTGGGAGATGTTGGTAAAAGGATACAAAATTACCCTTACATAGGAGGAATAACTTCAAGAGATGTATTGTACATGATGACTATAGTTAATGATGATATACTGCATTCTTGAAAAATGCTAAAGAGAGTAGATAAATGTTCTCATCACAAAACTGCTAACTATACGAGGTAATGTATATATTAGCTAAATTTAATCATTACACAATGTATACATACTTCAAAACATCATGTTGTACATGATAAATACATATAATTTCATATATTAAAATAAATATTTAAATAAATTTGAAAAAAACATGAAAGGATTGCTCACAAAAGGAAAAAGATAGCTGGCAGAGTAAAAAACAATATTTACACACAGAATACCTATAACAAACTAAAGTGGCAAGTTGTTGAATATGACTGGAACATAAACTTGTGATGTATCTTCTAGCCTTTTATTTAAAAGATAGAATCTAAATGACCTTGTCAAATTGTGATTAGGTCTTTTTTTTTATTTTATCTTGTAGACAACTGTAGAATCAATGAAGTTACTGAAGGTTAACTTCACAAAAAAGGCATATTGTGAAAGATCATTACAAATCATTTATTGAATGCATGTATAAATTTTCTCAAAATTAAGCCATTCACAAACACATTCATCCCATCTTTCAAGATATATTCCCTGCACCCACTCTAGGTTACCAGTTCATTATATGCATTCATTTCTCAGTTATTTTACTATGTATGCTTCTCTGGCAATAAATCTCTTCCATCCCTATTGATATTCTTACCCTATTACACCAACATGCTGTGTTTACTGAGCTATTCTCAGGTCTTCTCTAATACTCCATAAAGTTTATATTTTGCCTGTTAAAAAAAACTGCAGCTCTGAAGAGTTTGGTTGCATCATGAAGTTACATGCAATAAAGTCATTGTAAGATTAATAACAAGTTATCTTTATTCTAGAAATCTGTCTCAATGTAATCTGTGGGAGGAGAAGAGGAATTTCAAATATAAATGAAACAAGCTTGGCCATGAGGTTACAACTGTCTTACTTTTGTTACAGGTATGTGGAACTTAATCATATTATACTCTCTACTTTTGCATATATTTGAAATTGTCCATAGTTTTTGAAGAGTAGTCTTCACAAAATATATGTTATTTCACAACAATTTAGATGATTTTGAAATAAATATGCCATTTTTCTATTATAATGAGTTGCTTACATATTTGTCTTCTCAGTCGTATTACTCAACTACTTCCTTTTTGAGGATAAAGCCAGTATTCTATTATTTCTAAATATATTTTAAAAAACATTTATAAAGTAGCTACTTAATGAACTTTAAGTGGAATATTGGGAATATCAATACATTTTATACCTTTAATTTTTGGTCATATATATTTGTAAATTACAAATAATAAATATTAAATACATATGCATCTGTGCAGTACCTGTACATATGGCAGGTTCTAAGTTGCCTCTGACAATTCCATGAATGAAAACAGAGGTACCATTATTATACATTTTTGCTTGTTCTCTCAACTTTATATTTTACCCAAATCAAGCTTATTCTTATTCATCTTTTTATTATTTGCTTTTGCATTGCTCAGATGGCAATTGCCTTGAAATTCAGTGACAGTGTTTATAATGTTAATATGAGTCAATAACGGTAGTAGGTTATCATGATAAATCATAGTGGGATGCAGGCAAAGAATCACAGATCAATTATATCTAAGAATTACAGAGTGAGTCTTTAAGCAGGGAAGAATAGTGTCAGCTACTCAATTTGGAAAGGGAAATAAACACTCAGATTCCTAAGAGATCTACAAAAGTATTAAAAAACTGAAATAGGCTCTATGAAGAATGGTTGAGTGAATTGTGGTTTTTAGCTTGTAAAGCAAAAAGCCAACAAGGAACTTAAGACTTTTCACATTTATGGACAGGTATTGCTCATATGGGAGTATTCCAATGAGAACAATATTATAGCAAGTAGAATTTTAAAAAAAAGATTTTAGACTTACATGAATATTAGGAAAATTCTAGTGATAGCCTACAGTTCCACACTAGTTAAAAAAATTAAGTTGAAGTCAAGATTATTTAATCCATTAACTGTTCACTCAGGATTTGTGACTCTGCAAGGCCAGGTGCAATTTTTATCTTATATTTTAAATATTTGGGAGGTAATTTTTTATATCAGAGAACAAGCTAGTTTCCCAAGGTATCTTGTAATTTAAAAATTGTATGAAGCACCATAACGATATTATTTTGAAAAAGTTCACATTTGCACAAAGTCCATAGTTAGTATCCTTTGTTATCTTATTATTCTTTGTGGTTACCATATCAGGTCGGTAAATTTAGTTGGTCCCAGGTAATTTAGATGATTGAAGCTACAGGGGATGAATACAAGTATTAATCCACTAATATTTTGGGCTTCAATTTCTACATATATGAAATGAGAAGCTGAATTGGAGGATTTTAACTTACCCTTCTGCTAAATTTCTAGTGTTTCCTGAGTTTTTTAGGCCCTGATTTTTAATGCAAATGAAGCAGGCATGCAGCCAGCAGGGGGAGCCCTGATCTTATCCCCCAAATTATACAACCTCATAGATGTTGGCACACAATTGTTAAGTAAGATGATTGCTTTATTTTATACCATTCCAAAGGCATAGAAAAGACACATTTATACACAGTTTTTAAAAAGTAAAAAATTTAGGAGTGTATTATGCTGTAAAATCTATCTATCTAATGGCATAAAATAATCTTAACTGTTTAAAATTAGCATTTTCATTTAATCTTCAACGGGATTAGCTACTAGTCCCAAAGCCACTCTGAAGCACAATCCAATTCTCTAATCTTTAAACAACAGTAAAGGAAAAAATTTTGGCTAGAATTAGACACACACAGATGGTATTCCTATATTCTGTGCTTTCATATGTAACACCTGCTTCAATCTGTACTCAAAACCACTCAGGAAAAAATAAAATCTTTGCATTTACTTACTTGAAAAAATAATTTTTCTATTGACGTATTTAAAAATAAAATAATTGGTGATGTTATATTTGATTTTATGGACACACACACACACAAAGCCTTTTTTATTTTGATTCCTGTTTTACTCCATTGGTACTACACAGGCTCACTCACAATATTTTTCCATTGTAATTTCATTTATGTATTAAAATTGCTTAAATATGTATATGTATATAAATGCACACAGTCCAACACTTTCAGCTTACATTATATGTGTATATATATTTATATATATACACATATATACATTTATATATGAAATAAAGATGTTAATTAACTTTACTGGTATTTTGAAATTTTGTCTACCTTTTTGGGTTAATAATTTTCCTTCAATGTTACTAACATGAAAAATGGGAAAGGACCTTAGAATTTGTCACTTTTGAGTCATTAAAAGATACAAAAACCTAGGGTATTTATCACGTATCTAAGGCATCACATGAAGTTGCTTAAAGAGCTGAAACTATGCCTAGGTCACCTGACTCACAGACCAATAGATACGCACTATGATATATTGTTCCCTGTAATCTATACTACTCCTTTGGGGAGAGTTGTCCATATTCTTTATATCTCAATTTCAGTAAATGTATATGAAAGAACTATGTGACATCTCATTTCTGTGAAGCCACAATGGGAGTTGATGAATTAAAATTTAACTGAATATCTCTCTAAAATTCAGGTCCAATTAAATATTTTTCTATTAGGAGGAATATCTCCAAATTTATCTCTCTCTCTCTACATATATCTAGATATATAATATCTAGATATGTGTGCATTTATCTCAATATCATCATCTATCTATATTTACATTAAATGTACTTATGTAAAGTAAATAATGCAGAGAATAATGGGATATACACACTTTAGCATATGGGTATAGACACAGAAACACATATATTTGAAAAACATTACAGTCTGATGATTAGATTATGAAAGATATTAAGAAAAGTATATGTGGCAATGTTAAGATTTAAAATAAAAATTTTAAACCTATGTGAAGAATACATTGGCATATATTCCTTGCATGTTTTTGAAATATTATTTCAATGAATGAGAAAAGTTTGAATTCTTATTCAGACCACAGCACTCTTACCCCCAGCTTCCTTAAATTTTTTCTAGAGATAAGAAGGTTGGTGCTAGGAAATAGTGAAAAATATAGAAGTTCGAATTTGCATTCCTCACCTGTCACCCTACTTTCACATATACTAATATTTAATAAATGTGAATAAACACATTAAAAGTAGGCGTATCAGACAAGTGAAACCTAGTGAAATACATATTTTTGGAGTAAGACATTTTCACACTGTTTTTCAAATCCAACATCGATATTACTTATAATATTTTGAGCTCAGTTGTGGAGGAATTGAGGGCATTTGAAAGCATTCCTAATATAAATCAGCAAGAGTTGTTGATTTAATTATTTAACTCTCCTTCTGATCTTACTACTTATTCTATTATTCTTTGCGTACGCTGCCATATGCACCTTGTTGTTAAAAAGTAAAAAAAAAAAAAAATCAATAAAACGAACACCATAATACCATGAGGATCTAGCATGAGTTTAAGATTAATGCTGCCTATACCTTTATCCGTGGCCAAGCACTTATCATTGTGTTTGTTTTTACATTTGGAAGACAGCGTTCTACAAGTTGATATATAAAACAACTTTTTATTTGAAAGTTGTGACCATCACATTACGCTGCATAAAAACAAAGGGTAGAATTTTATGTTATATACAGAAGTTTACCAAAATTTCTCTATGGCTTTTCCTCACCTACAAAATCAATCTCAAGATAATAGTGAAAAACGATGTCATTCTAAGAATGGAGCATCACTGAATAATGGGACTAGATAAGAGGTATTCTGCCTAAGGAAATCCTCATTTGCTCCCCAAATCATTGCTAATGTAGCTCACAAAATAAAGAGTTGTTACACCAGAAAACAGACTTAATAACATATAATGATGTCCATATTGCTGTCAGTCAGTTAGCAAACACATACTGAATATCTACTATGTGCTAATGTCTGCCAAGAGCATATTTTTAATATGTAAAATTCACTTTGAGTTTAGACTATAATTTAGAAGTTATTTCTCCCCCTTCCACTGAAAGGAGTAGGCAGAGTTCAGAGGCAGCCAGTAGAAAACACTTCAAGATGGATTCAAAGCCAAAGACTATTTAATACAAACACACACACACACACGCGTGCGCGCGCACACACACACACACAGGTGTCATGCCGAGGAAAATGAGAAACTATCAATACTTTATGAAGAGCATTGAAAGATGGAACCCTCCTTAGCAATGAAGCTAAGAGGGACCATTGAAAAATGATTGTTCCCCAGAACAATTTGCTAATTGATGAAGAGTCAGCAGTTGGTATTAGCAAGATTTGATTTTTTAAAATTCTGCCAACATAAAATAGGAGTAGCTTATGTAAGATTAAAATATGAGAGAAATGACCTAAATAAGAATTAGAAGAACATACAAATGAAGTAAGAGCAAGCCAGGATAATTTGGAACTAGAATAATGGTTTTCATAATTACTTAAAGAAAATGTGAAGTATCAGAAGTCTTATATAATCAATTTTTTTATGATATTTTAATTTTTTTACCAAAATTTTAGGCAAAAATGGTGCTGTGTTCTTTTAATGTCATACTGCAGCACTGTCTAAGACGCTCACTCAAGGATGATTTAATTATCTATATGAATGTAACTTTTACTTTCTCAACTGGCAAATGATTAAAGCACAGGCTCTATGAAATCATCTGTTCTTGATTTTTTTCTGGTAAGGAAACAATTATTTTCCATCTAGTAGAAAAGATAACCTCAGAGGTGACTGTTATATTGCCCTGTAGGACATTAGCCTCAGTTTTCTATCCTTGCAATCTGATTTCAGTATTTTTTTCTTTGATACCTACACATTTTCAACATCTTAAATACATTCTGAACCAGTTTTAACACTTTGATGGTTTAGTCACTGATGAGTTAAATAAAATTTTAACTTGTGTATATTCTATACTTGTGTGGGGGTAATGTTATTTAACTTTTTAAAAATCATACTTTGACAGTTTAGTAAGTTATATGTAGGGAGTTATACTCAGTATGGAGTATCGAGTGATGTTTATCCAACTATTTGGTTATCTTCACACAACCGAAATGGCAAAGATCCTTCCAAATGTGGTTGTAATATTTGCCTAGCTGTAGTCCTAATAATGATGGCAATCTGACTCTTTCTACCAGAATGAAAATACATATAAGCAAGATCTCATAAAGAAAGCTATTTTGTTGGGTAAGAAGTAAATCTTATTTGTATTTTAACATGTTCTTAATTAATTTGTGCAGCATTATTAGTATTATAACCTAATGCTAAAGTAAAACTTAAGGTTTTCTAATATATTTTATTATATTTATGTAAGAGCATTTAAGCTTATTTAAAACTACTTTGAAAATAAAGCAAATGTAGTTTTAAAATATAAACAAAATCTACTTGATCTAGCAAAATCTTCTTATTTAAGATGAACTCAAGCTCATTGTTTTAATAAGATGACTCAATGTCTTTCATGAATCTGGACATTTATAAATTTGTTCATTTGAACATAGAAGATAAAATTTAATTATTTTTAAAGGCAGGATATATATATGAAAAAAGTAGGTTCCTGAAGTAGACAAATACTTCCAAATAGCCTTTGAGGCATAACAGTTATTTGATTGATGTACAAATTTCTAATAATTAATTTTTCTTTAATATGAAATATTAAAACATATCTTTAATAATTTGGTATGTTTCTTATATAAGAGGGTATTTAAAAGTAAATATATGTTCAAGAACTGTTTAGTAATTCATATTTTGATTCAAATAATAATAACAAAAAATATATTTTGTAGAAAATTTGTCATTTCATTCAAAAACTGCGAGGTGAGGGGTTGGAATGTACAAGACACTTAACAGTAGGTGGCAAATGCTGTCTTCTGTCTTTTCCGTATTATTTATGCATTTGCTGTCCAAAATAAATTAATATGTAAAAAATACAACATTGATATCTATTTGTTTTTAATCCTCATCAAAAGAAAGTTTACCACTCACTCTTTCCAGACCTGGTCAGGCAGGAGGCGCCATCATGGGAGTCGACACCCGCCACAACAAGGACCGAAAGGTTCGGCGCAAGGAGCCCAAGAGCCAGGATATCTACCTGAGGCCGTTGGTCAAGCTGTACAGGTTTCTGGCAAAGGAACCAACTCCACATTCAACCAGGTTGTGCTGAAGAGGTTGTTTATGAGTCGCAACAACCGGCCACCTCTGTCCCTTTCCGGGATGATCCGGAAGATGAAGCTTCCTGGCCGGGAAAACAAAACAGCCGTGGTTGTGGGGGCCATAACTGATGACGTGCGGGTTCAGGAGGTGCCGAAACTAAAGGTGTGTGCGCTGCGCGTGACCAGCCGGGCCCGCAGACACATCTTCTAGGGAGTGGGGCGGGGCGGAGCGGGGCAGGGCGCGGGGTTAAGATCCTCACTTTCGGCCAGCTGGCCCTGGACTCCCCCAAGGGCTGCGGCATCGTCCGGCTCTCCGGTCCTCGAAAGGGCGGAGGGGTGTACCCGCATTTGGCAAGGCCCCGGAAACCCTACAAACCCTACATCCGCTCCAATAGCCGGAAGTTCGAGCGTGCCCCAGACCGAAGGGCAAGCCGAGGAAACAAAAACAAACCACCCTGGATCCTACCCTCTTATTAAAAATAAGATGCTGAAAAAAAAAAAGTTTTACCTTCATTAACATAATTTTCTTTTTAAAGCCGAGGAAACAAAAACAAACCCTGGATCCTACCCTCTTATTAAAAATAAGATGCTGAAAAAAAAAAGTTTACCTTCATTAACATCATTTTCTTTTTAAAATACAGAAAAGAATAAATTATTTCAGTATATACATAAATAAAATATTCCAGTTGTAAAATAATATCTGAAAGCGATTTATCTATTTCTTATCAATTTTTGGAGATGCTGATAAGTCAGAAGTGAAATCTAGAGAACTAACATTACAGTGCAAATTGGGAGCTTTCCTAGGATTTTGCCTTATGTGCCAGCTATCTGAAAGCTGAGTTTTAGTTCATTTGAGCTATATTTTTAATCCAAAGAAGGTACATATTTCAATTTTTCTACTTGAGTTTGTGTTAGACGGTATTTATAAAACATGCAAATATTTATTTTTACAAACAATAGAAACTCTAATTTTAGCAAAGCACCACACTTGGAGTTGGACCATCTGCAATTCAGTTCAATCATGCTAACTAGCTTTGAGATCTGTATTGGGGTTCAATACCATTATGCATAAATAAGCTTTCAACCCAAAATTATTGTAGCAGATTGGGTTGAGTAATGATTTATCTGCCAAAAGTTATTTATTCAATACTTTCAAACTAGCACCTAGACGAAAAAATATTAAAATATATTTTCTAAAAAATAAACTTGAGAAGCATGCCTGAAAACGGTGAGATTGCTTTTTTGGAAGATTTTCAAAATGGTCATATAAATTTGGATTTAAATGGATAAACTACTCAGGGAATAAAATAAATACACAAATAAATAGGCCTGATACAATGATTACAGCTCTTTAAATTAATTACACAGAATTCCATAGATTTTTCTAGCTTCTCCAAAAGTTCCGTTATGGGATTAATAATAATAATATAACATAGACAGAAAACATCATTCTCTACTATAGGCATAACCCTTAGAACGACATTTATTCTTGGTATCACAATTTTGCTAAGCACAGTGAGTCATTTGTGAACTTCTGAATATGGTGTAATGTGAAGATCCTGTATTATGAATGGGAAATTCAACTCAAATTAGCATTCACTTACTCAAAAAATACGTATCTAATGCCTCCTCAGTGTCAGTCCCATGCCAAGACCTGAATATATGATAATGAAACAAACTTATCCAAATGGTGAACCAAACTGATATTCCTTGTTTAGAGATACAGTCTAGTTGAGGTAGATATTATATAAGTAAACATTTTAATTATATATTGTGATAAGTTATATAAAGAAAATAATAGTATTTAATCCTCAGAGGATAGGCTAGATAGTAGTTTTACGTTATAGTGGACAAGAAAGGCATTTTAGAATAAGAGATGTTTTGTTGAAATTTGTACAAAGAGAAGGAGGCAGCCATGCAGCGAACCTAAAAAGAGCCTTGTTTGTAGAGGAAATTTGTATGAGAATATCCATGTGCAAGAATGTTTGCTGCTTTAATGCAGTGGATCTCAGCTAGGGGAGATATTGCCACTCCCCACTACGGGAAATTTGGCAATGGCTGAAAACAATTTTGATTGTCACACTGAAGAGAGTGTGTGTGTGTGTGTGTGTGTGTGTGTGTGTGTGTGTGTGTGATTAATACTGGCATCTAGTGGATAAAGGCTAGAAATACTGCTAAACATTGATCAGTGCAGAAGACAGCTCTTTATAAGAAGCTAACTTGAGAAACCCTACTTTAAAGGAATTGAAGTGCAATATGCCTCAAAGCACAATGTTACAAGATGAAATTGAGGAGATAGAAAGGGATCATGAAGGAGCTTGTAGTCCATGACAAGAAGTTTGGATTCCATTCTGTGAAAAACCATGTATTATCATTAGGTTTTAAGTGAGATACTAATAACACTTCATTTACATTTTAAAAATCATTACTCTGGGAAATAGTGGGTTAATGAAAAGGGGTCTTTTATTTTCTACAGTAGGAATATTTTAGTATAGTCAAAAGGAGAAGTAAATTATAATGAGCACGAACCCATTTGGGTAAACAAACCATGCTATCATTGTCTTTTGCATGGAATTAAAAAAAAACTTGCATATTAACTCTTGCTAAAAAGGGATTTTTCTGAGAATTAACACACACACACACACATTCTGAGTATTTTGTGGATAACATAATAGTATAAAATAAAAGTAAATACAACAGTTCCAGTAAGGAAGATATAATAATATTCCACAAGGCACATAACCTTTGCAAATTTATTTGTTCTAGGAAGAAGGTAATAAAAATGAAGTGAACTGGTTGAAACAGACAGCGGAGGCAGACCATGAGGACTAAGTGATAGGTTGGATGTGTTGCCTAAAAAGAAGGACTGGTCAGTAATACCTCACAAATTTTTAGCTCCAGCACCTAAGCAGATAAGTTATCAGTAATAAAAATAGAAAGAACGTGGCTATAAAAGAATGTGGCTGCAAATCTCATATCTTCAGCTTCTCCAGCCCCCTTTGTAATTCAATAACATTTTATTTTACTTGGAAATTAATCTAATAATATAATATTTGTGTACTTTTTAATCTTTGAACAAAGTTGAGATTTATCTTATAGCTACAAAACGGAAAACAATGACTATAGCCTTATATGTGCAGGAAAATCTATAAATATGCATCATTAAATAGAAACTATGTATTATTTTTGCACTAGAGTACACCCTTCCTGTTTATCAGATTCCTGTTTTATGAAGGCTATCTTACAGCTCTGCAAGTTGTGGAAAATTGATAGCAATGCAAAATAATTCCTGTCTTGTCACATGCAAATTTGATCCTGTCCAGTAGATGTTTATTTAATTCACTTCCCACCTCACTGTAGAAAAAGGCAAACTTGCCGCCATTTGCATATTCATTTCAATATTCATGATCTGTACTGTGCCTGCTCTTTGAAAGCTTCTTTTTTTTAACCAGTTATAACATCTGTGGGGTTCCCTCATTAATTAATGAGTAAATAAACTGCTTAACATGTTCATTTTGATATTTCCATTAGAGTTGTAATTTTACCTTTTGTTGAAAATTTTGCTTTCACAGGTTTATCTTATAACATTCTAATTTAACAGGACACTTCTTTTCAATTACCTTCAAGTTGCTTATCATCACATCATAAAATTTTTCAAACCAAGGTATGAATAAAACAATAGTGGAAAACTCCCTATCTCTGAACGATATTTTCCTGAATATATTACCGGAATATTTACATATAAAAGCTGCATGTGTGTTTCCTTTTTTTTTAATTTAGAAAAAAAAGAAAGAATTAGAAAAACATGAACCTCTGTAAATGCCCTTTATTGAAATGGATCTGAATATAGACTAATGTTTCCACAACTTGCAGATAAATAAATAAATACTGCCACTTTCCCAGAGACTGGCAATGAACATCAACCACAATTTACTAACACATCCAAACTCAAAAGCAAACTGCTTGAACAATAACCTTCCATAATAACGCAAAAATGATTTTAAACTATGCCTATATTCTGTTTCTCAAGCAAATAGATTTTTTTCTTTTTCTTTTTTTTTTTTTTGAGATGGAGTCTTGCGCTGTCGCCCAGGCCGGAGTGCAGTGGCACAGTCTAGGCTCACTGCAAGCTCCACCTCCCGGGTTCGCGCCATTCTCCTGCCTCAGCCTCCTGAGTAGCTGGGACTACAGGCGCCTGCCACCGCGCCCGGCTGATTTTTTGTATTTTTAGTAGAGACGGGATTTCACCGTGTTAGCCAGGATGGTCTCGATCTCCTGACCTCGTGATCCGCCCACCTCGGCCTCCCAAAGTGCTGGGATTACAGGCGTGAGCCACCGCACCCGGCGCAAATAGATATTTAAAGCAATTAATTTTTGACTTATGTCACCAAACGAAGGTTCCCTTTTGCCCACGGAATGCTTTATATTCTCATGTTGTCTTTGATATGTGCCACTCAGAGACCAAATGCTTTTCAGAATATGTCATGTGGCCAGAAAACCACGTCTTGATGTACTGCAGTCTGAAGGAAAACAAATAAACCAAAAGAAAAAAATAAATAAATAAAAAGAAAAGAAAGAGAAAAAGGCAAACCTCAGAAGACTGCTTCTCACTTCTTCCCTCAGGCCTTTTCCAGGCAGTCAGCTCTTTCAGCTAGGAATAGATCCAAATCCCGTCTCCATATATAAACGCCAAGCTCGCACAATGTTTCTTGACTTCAAAAATAGATGTTTCTCTTCAATAAAGTTGTCGAATTATTTTAGAAGATTTTTTTCTTTATTTGACAGAACTGGTATGAATTTATCACTACAGGTAAGCTAAAATAGTTTCGCAGGTGCAAGTGGAAAGAGAAACACAAATTAAATGATTGTCATAGAATAATTAAGGTGTGGGGGAAATCATTTATATAGCATATTTGGGGATTACAGGGGGTTCTGCAAAATGAAGCATTTATATATGAAGAAGAAATTAATGAAAATAAAGATTATCCAAGAAGCAGAAACAGATCTAGGTTTTTAAAGGCCTGAAGTTTATTCTTTTGGGGATCTCACTCTAAGAAAAAGAATGCAAAATTGCAAAAAGAAGATTACTAATGTCCATTCAGAGTTTTTGAAGGGCTTGAGCAAATGCAAGGCTCCAAAGCTTAAACTTCATTAGAATAAATCTACCTTTTTTGAAGAAAAAAACCTCATTTTAATGTGCTGTCCAATTTTTTATTTATTAAGCAAACATTCAAAGCACTTTAATGCCCATGGTATGGTAGTTTCTAGGGATACAGCGATGAAGAAAACAAAAGGTACATGTCCCTTGCATGGCCTTGGAGGGTAAGAAACACATTAATAAGACAATCAAATGGCCAATTCAATAAAGGAGGTAAAATATGATTTTATAAAAAAGGCCATAAGTGAAAAATTTAGGAAATACAGTATACAAAGCATAAAGAAAATAACTCATAATCCCACCACACAGAGATAACCTATACTACTATTTTAAAACACTCATTTCTATTTTAGTTTGCCCATTCACAAATACATAACTTTGGAATTCTTATGACTATATCGTGTATTCAGATTTATATTTGTTTATTTACATTAGCGTGTCTAAAAATTAACATGTTTAATATCTAATTACAGTTAATTGAACAAAATTTGTTTAAATATCTCAATATTGCTTGAGAATTTCTGCTTAAAACATTTACTCTTATAGATATTACCATAAAAAAACATTTTGGGCTGCATATCTGAACATCTGCTTAGAGTCCTAGATGTGGAATTGTTTTTACAAAATTATAATTTTTTAAAGTATGTAAGGATATTTTGTATGTATTGCTAAATTATTCTTTAAAAACGTTGTGCCTACTAAGCTTCTAAGAATATTTAATTAAGACAATGTTAATTTCACAGCATCCTCATTAGCATTAGTTACTATGATTTTTAAATACTTAAAACTTGATAATCAAAAATCTTCTTACAGTTTTGCTTTACCAACATTTATTTAATTTGAGTTTACAATAAGTGATGAGTCTGTCTTTTTTGTTTTTAGTTTTTTATACTTCTTTAGTAGTTATCCATTTTAGTCCTTTATCATTTTGGTGGGTGGTGATTTTTCTCTTTTTCATTTTTGTAATATTTTTGTAAAAAATAACTAAGTGGATTATAGAATAATTAAGGTACTTTAACTTAGTAATTTTTTTCTGAACATTAATACCACCTAGCAAAATGCAGAATTAGAGAGTAATCTTGAATGAGGAAATCCTGTGAGTCTACATTAGAAGTCTCATAAACTTTGTGATTCTATTCAGCATATGGTTACTAGTCACTTCTGCACAAGAATTTTAAAATAGTTGGCCAGGCGTGATAGCGTGGTGGCTCACGCCTGTAATCCCAGCACTTTGGGAGTCTGAGGTGAGAGGATCACTTGAGGTCAGGAGTTCCACACCAGCCTGGACAACATGATGAAACCCCATCTCTACTAAAAATACAAAAATTAGCCGGGTGTGGTGGACCAGTCCTGTAATCCCAGCTACTTGGGAGGCTGAGGCAGGAGTATCCCTTGAACATGGCAAGCGGAGGTTGCAGTGAGCTGAGATTGTGCCACTGCACTCCAGCCTGGGAAACAGAACGAGACTCTGTCTCAAAATAAATAAATAAATAAAAGTAATAAATAAATAAAACAGTTGTTAAACACTCTAGAATTTCACAGACGATAAATTTTTAGGAAAATGAGAAAATCTGTTTAAGCATGGGTTAAGATGAGGAGGAGGAATGGACACTGCAGAGAGGGAATAGCACTTAGGCACAGAGGGAGAAATGAAAGAACGTAAGTCTTAAGGAGTTCAAGTAGCTGTGTACTGAAAAAGAGTAGGGGAATTAGGAAAGTTGATGCATGAAAGTGGAGAAATGGGCAGGGATGGGATCAGTTTAAAAAATAAGAGGATTGAGCAAGGTAGTTACCTGTGCAAATCTGTGCTGTAGAATGATATATTTCATAGTATCAAAGAGTGATTTAACAAAGAAACAAAAAGGGACACACATATCTCTACTAACACAGTTCTTATTACAGCAGTAGGGTCTAACACAGGCATCCCTAGTAGAAGTGGAAATGGTGAGATGCACATTTGAAAAAGACAGTTGAGGAGCCTGGTTGAGTGGAAAGAGGCAAAAAGCAGACACATCTTGTCTATAAAGATAGGAGCACAATTCAGAAAGATAAGGGCTCTGAGAATATAAAGTTTGGAGAGACACAATGAGGTTCATTTTGATGATGTCTATTTTCAGTGCCTGCAGATCATCCAGGTAGTAATATGCACTAAGTAGTGATTTTAGGGTTTTCGGAAAATTGGATTCTGGTAATTGACTTTTGAATTATTTATTACAGTTCAGCAAGTTTCTCGAAATTAAATTGTTTGCACCAGAGGGGCAGTTTTTCACAGGCTGATCACCCCCGTGTTTTATTATCAGTAATTCTGGATCTGCATCCTTTTTATTCCAACTCTGGTTTCCTTTATTCAAATGCTGCTTGTCTCCACCAGTTGGGTGACCACACCTTCTCCCTTGGTCCCTCTGATTTCAAGTGTACCCCCTACCAAAACATTCTCCAACTGTGGCTAAAGCAACTTATCTAATGCATACAATTTAAGATTAACTACATTATTATTTCTTACAGACTTTAGAAAACAACCTGGTATACACAAATTTATAGGGTGTGTTCATCTTACCTCTTAATATTCATCTCTTACCCCAAATTCCCACAATACTTAAAAACATGTCTTGATACTTTAGCTCATGTCCCCTCCTTAAAGGTGAAATATGAATCTTGTGTCATAGTCTATAATAATTATTGACTTCTCTCTCCCCTCTACTAACTGAAGTATTCTTGAGAAAATATTTTATTTATCTTAACACTTAGAAACCCTAGCACCTAACTCAGTGCCTGACATTTGGAGGGCACTCAAAATATGTTTAATAAATGAATTCTGTTTCCTGTAAGAGAAAGCACTATTCATTATTGAAGAAGATTTCGGATGGAAATCTATATAGTGTATCAGTCAGGATCCAGACAGGAAGACAAAAAACATACTAAGTGTTTCAACAGAAAGAACATATGTTTAGAAGCTGCTAAAGGATAAATAAAGTGAAACACTGAGGTATCAGATAGGAAATAACAGCAGCTTCCATCTCTAGAGATGGAGAAACAAAGGCAAAGGTTTGGGTCTATTAGAAGGCACAGGTTCGTTGAAAGGATCCCAAAGATCTGAGACCCAGTTCTCAAAAGATAGGGAATCACTCAGCTCGTTGTAGTACATCTCAGAAGGCATAAGGAAGCTGTTTTGAAAAGTGCTACAAGAATCTGGAGAATTAAATAAAAATCCACAGTGGAGCTTCACTGCCAGTAAAAACAAAGCAAGAACACAGGAACATAGGAAAATGCCAGGGTTTTCTCTCCTCCTTTTTCTTTCTGTCTGCTTTCTACTACCCCTTACTTGTGAAACCCAGTGGAAAGTCACCTGACAAAGAATAAATTGAGTTTGCAGAATCCCAGCCTGGGCACCAAAAACAGAGTCTAAATTTGTTTTGTTTTGTTAGTTCATATAACCAAAATAGATGGATACATTTGAAGTTTAGTGAATAGCTTAATAACCAGAATATGCATAATGATAATGCAATATGATAATGAAAGACAGGAGTGATCAGGCTGTAAAAAACTGCTCATCTGGTTCAAACAATTTAATTTGGGGAAACTTGCTGAACTCTAATAAATAATTCAAAAGTCAATTACCAGGAGCCAATTTTCTGAAAACTCTAAAATCCTAAAACCCTAACATCACTACTTAGTACATATTCCTACCTGGATGATCTGCAGGCACTGAAAACAGACATGATCAAAATGAACCTCACTATGTCTCTTCAAACTTTGTATTCTCAGAGCCTTAAAATTTTACCCTAATACCCTAATAAGAAAAATAAATGAGCATTCTGGACAAATAAAAACCACAATCATTCACAATAAAATAAAAACAAAAATGAAACGATTTGCCAATGTCCTAAAACATTAAAGACAGATCTTGCTAGTCGTTATGATGTAATGTGTCAAAGAAAAATGAGCTCACTGAATCCATACATGCACCTTGAATGGTGTGCCAGGTCTGAACACTGATTGGGAATACATTACCAAGTAGAGGTGCTGAATAAACCTTATGCTGACTTCACATAATGGCTTTGACTAACACTTTTTGGCATTGACTTTTCTTGTGGGAACAAAAGTGTCAAATATAAGTCTGCACCCCAGGGAATACGTCAGAGCTGGGGATTGAATTTGTGGATTCTTCAACATTTATTTAAAACTATGGAAGAGGGTAAAATCTCCTAAGAGAACTCATAGGAAAAGATAAATACCCAAGATGGTACTTGAGAAGCAATAATATTTACAGTTTATGGCAGGGATGGAGAGAGAAAAGAAGAAATTGGAAAACACTAAGACACAATTCAGAAAAGATGCTATCACATTGTGGTTTTAATTTGCTTTTTATTAAAATTCAATTGAACATTTTCCTCATATTTAGAGGTCATTTTTATATGAAAATTATCTATTTACATGCATTAAATTTTATTTGGGGACATTCATGTTTTTCTTTTAGACATTTGTATGGACCTTTAAATATATAAAGTTGAGATAGTCAAATAGTAGAAAATCTTTAGTGACATCATTCTTACTGTTCCTCTGAAACAGCCTTGAATTTTAGTTGCAGTTTAAGAAATATTGTGCCAAAAATACGAAATGTTTTGGAAAAGCCCAAATATATGGAAATGCAGGATAAGATGTGCCAGTATTCTCTTTAGCTCTTCCCTCCCTTGCCTTTTTTATTTTGGTAGGCAGAATCCAAATATAGTGTTTAAGAGTGGGGGTAGTAGATGTCTGTAAAGATGACTTCCTGGATTTCAATCTCATTTTGACCATTTACAAGCTGTGGGCTCCTGAGAAAATTATGTGCTTTCTCTATGACTCACTTTCCTTTTCTCTAAAATGAAGACGAAAATATATGTCACTAAGTAAGGTGATTTTGAATATGAATTGAGTTGATGCATGAAGACAATTTAGATCACTACATGCACATAGGAAACACCTAATAAGTAAGAGCTTTTACATTTAGTCGTCCCTGCACTCTTTTTGGCTATCACAATACTGGCATATTCTGTTAGAATTGATCTCTCTCTCTCTCTCTTTCTCTCTATGTGTATTTTTTAAAAATCATATTTTACAAGCAAGAAAGCCAAAGCCTAACGATACTGGTATTTTAACCCCCAAAGCAACAAATGGGGACTCAATACCAATCATAGCAATTAGACTACATTCACCAATCTTTTTAAAAATGTGATCCACAGACCACTACATCAGAATAAACTGCAGTGGTTATTAAATAAGATTACTGAGCCTCACTTAGTTTTACCGAAAACAATCAATTTGGATTAAGCCCAAAAATTTCATTGCAAACTATTACTTCAAATGTTTCTCAAGCACACTAAATCAGAAAGTCATTGTGCAGAAGAAAATATGATCCAAAATTTACACGAAAGGGTGGCATGAAGGAAGAGAGCTTCCAGCAATGGCAATATAGCGCATATACATTATAAAACATTTCAGATTTTTAAAACTAAACCTGGGAAAATGATCTTTTTGAGCAAGAAATCCAAGAGACATTTTGAATTGGAAGTGTTCCTATATATAAGACCATTCTGTTGCCTCTTAAAAAAGATTCAAAACAAAAGAAATTATGGTTTAGATTGCAAAATTCAAGTTATTTTTTACTCATTAATTGCATACATACTTGCTGGTTTCATTGTTAAGGATCCAACAGCGTTGGAGGAATGTAGACAGAAATTTCTTCCTTCATTTTAGTATACTTACCATCACAATAAGTTACCTCATATGAATGAGACTGAAATGAGATAATGTCTGCAAAACTTTTTGTAAACTGTAAAATGTAATAGGCTGATAAATGACTTTTACGAATACAGCAGTAATTCTACATCACTTGTCCACTTTATACAAGCCTTTAATAATCAGCATATACATTAGGAAGCTACTGTCTTTCAAGTACCACATGAGGCAATGAAGGAACAAAGATAAATAAGATAAAATCCATACTTTCGAGGTATTCATGATAAATTTTATAGTTGCAGAGAACAGCAGAAACAAGGGGACTTTAAATCCTCTTAGAGGAAGTAAAGTATGTATGGGAAGTTGGAGAGGACCTCAAAATGCAAACATAGACAGAATTTAAAAGGAGAATCCAGAAGAAGCAGAAGAAAGCATATAAAAGGAGGATCCAGAAAGAAAAAGAACATGACAATGATTGGCAGAAAAGGGGGATGAGGAACAAGAAGGGAAAAAAGAAGAGGAAGTAAAAAGGAAGAGAAAGATAATGAAACAAAGCAAAAGCATTTGCATTAGCAACAATATAGATGCAGCTGCTAACACGTAGTTCTTACTAAGTGAGGAAAACTAATCTAAATGTATTACTGTCATTTTCTCATGTTATCCCCACATCTCATCTAAATACTCTTAATTTGACACCTAATACTATAGTTGAACAATTGAATGGGTAACTGGGCAGAAGAACAGTATCAGGTAGAAGAACCAGAAGCATATTATGTTGTGGCATACTCATCTAGTCCTGTTGAACTAGATATCCCGCTATGTTTTGAAGAGAGTTAAAGATAAGCCTGAATAGGCCAGGAAGGGATGCATTAATTTATTCATTCAACCAGTATTTGATTATCTTTGTATGTTATGCTAAGGTATATAGGTAATACAGAGCTAAAATATAAGATTTTACATAGCGGACATTCCATAATCAGATTTGTATTTCATGTGTAGGATTAAGATGAGGCAAGAGACAAACATAATAGTTCCCATGAAAAATACTATCAGCATGATGTAAAAAGTGGCAATGGAATATAATGGAGATATAGGATATTAATTAATTTGAGGGAGAAAATGAGGGAGAGAAACCAGATATTTAGAGTAGATGAATGAATAATACATTGTGGTACTATCTCCTGAAAAAAAATTGAAAACAGAAGATAATTAATTTGCTTTGTACCTTTGAACATCTGATTTGTCATGTAGCCCATTAAATTGGAGTTATTTAGTATCTTTTTTAGCCACTTGATTGAATTCGACCGACATCTTTAATTTTTTAAAAATTTTTGTTTGCAGCAATTAAACCGATGTCTGGCACTTAGTTGGTCACCATACATGGTAGTTATATTGAACTGAATATCTGTGCTATATTTCTTACAATAGACTACCAAGCTAAAAAATTCCCATAAAAAATTCAATCTGAAGAGAAACATTTACATTATTACAGTTGCTAAAGTTCTTAATTTACCAGCATACATTCCTTTAAGAAAAGGTATCTTCAGCTATTTGAATTGTGCTTTCACAATTTTAGCTTTATTGATTTCTATTTCAAAAATATTTTTAGCAAACAGATATTAGCTATTAAGTCAAATTTGGTAATCAAATAGAATACCTGTTTATCATGAGCCTCTAAGGCACCACGGGAATAATTAAAACATGAGTGTAGGAACGCTGGAAGTTTTTGAGTTACAGATGCTTTTGAGGACATAGCAAATACTCTTTCTATTCTCTTTTTCTTCCTCTACCTCATTACTGGGTAATATTTGTAAAAAAAATCAAGATGTAAAATGACATCTTACAACAAAGTTTTTAATAAAATATAAAATGTCTACTGGAATTCATAGTCAGTTTGCATGACTCAGTATGATGAAGATCTACTCACTTGTGGCTAATTCCCACTGTTAACAGCATGGAATAGACCAAGAACACATATTCGGGACAAAAGGAATATTCTCTTGCACTTTAAATTGAGTGCTTTGAACACAAACCTTATTATTTCTCATAAGGAAATTTATCCTCTTCATGTTCTTCCTAAATTAGGAAAATTACAATCCAATCTCTAAAGCTAAAAACAATAACAACAACAAAAACAAAACCACAAAAAACTTGGGCCCTCAGTTTGCTCTTTTTATTCCCCACCATCAGTTTATTCTCTTATCTTTCCCACAAAATATTCATATAAAACTAGTGCAATTACAAAAAAGTGGTTAATGTATTGAAGACTTTTGATGTGCCATATATTGACCAAAGCATTTCTATGCATATCATTTTATTGTCATCATTAAAACAATCTCTGGGGTAGAAATTTACACTGTCTTTACTCTGCTCTTGAAGAAACTAAATTGTAAAAAGTTTATGTAACTTGCCCAAGGTCACACATGTTTTCAAAGTCAAATTGTCTGAATTTAAATTCAGGCTGATTCACCATATGCTAGCTGTTTGATCCTGGAAGAATTACTTAATTCAAGACCTAGAGTGACAAACTATCTCAGTTTATACAGGACTGAGGGGTTTCCCCACACAGGATTTTTAATGCTAAAATTGAGATGGTCTTGGGACAAATGATTACCCTTCCCTCTTTGAAAAGTGAGCACAGTAAAAGTGCCCACCTTTAAGGATTCTTATGAATATTAAATGATACTATATAGCATTTAGCATAGTGACTGACTCATAGTATTTAATAACTGAATTCTTTCTGACATTATTGCTATTATTTTCTGCTTTATTTTCTTTATCCTGACTGCCTTGTTATACTGCATTGTGTGTATTATTGCCCATGTTATTTTATAAAACCTAGACTGATAGTGTCACCTTGCTAAACATGAGATGACTCCACATTGTCAATTTAACAAAGTATCTACTATGGAATATAAGATTCTCTCCGTTCTTTCCACTTACAGTGAATTTTTTTGAGACAGTACATGAGGTGGACACAGGTCAAGTTCCCTGGGCTTATTTATTTCTATCCTCTGAATCTTACATCTGCTTTTTCTTTCAAATCTGTTACTGTCCCCAGCCTGTACACCCAACATATCAATGCCAGAACAATCTCCATGCAGTATTTCACTGACCCAGGAGGTTTCCTTTCTGTAGAATTTTGTCTCCTAACTTCTTAAATTGAAGAAATATTTTTATACTTTAGGACCCAGGTATACATTTCCTCTGTGGAACATTTTCTAAAATTTCAGAATAATTTTACTGGACCTCCTGGTTATCTTCATTACAGAGTACATCACATTTTAAATTAATTAATTAATTAGTTTATTCTCTTTCTTCCATCACTAGATCGTGAACTCCTTCAGAAGTTTTCATGGTATTTTGTAATTACAGAAAATATCACTCCTCTAAACATCAGTAAAATCAATAGATGAACAAGGGAATGCTTTTTCTTATTATCTTTTATATTTACAGCTGTTCAGCCAAGTGTCTAACACTTAAAAAGGAACTGACAATTCTTCACGAATAAGTGACTAAATGAAGGAATGAATGATGTGTTTAAATAGGCACTGTCTTTTGGCATTGTCCTCTAATGAGTTTACACACTTATTCTAAGCATACTTTTATTTCTCAAAATGTACCATGGAAAGTATCTGGAACCTGTTTCAGACCCTACATCTTGAAAACCTTAGAAGAAATCATCTTACGCCTGCAAAATAACATTTCTAACTGTTATCTCAATAAGAAAAGCTCATTTTTGGAGAGGCAGAAGGAAGATGCTTCATGTTGTCAACAGCACTGGGAAAGCACCTTGATTTATCAGAAGTTGACAAGGCACTGGAGAAATAGAAACTGCAAGTGGGTGCAAAGAATACTGGCAAAGAAATGCTGGCAAACTCTCGCATATCCCATTAGAATTATATAAAGTGAATTTAGTATGTACATGGTTAGATAGATTCACCAAAAATATCTTCAAATATTAAGGTTAAGAAACTAGGTAGGAAAGATCCATATTCAAGTGAAACAAAAGTTGACCTAGATGGAGGAACTAAAAATAGGCACTACTTACACACATTTCAGGCATTCAGATATTCTAAGTGTTTCTCAAATTGTTTAGTATAATAAAACATTGTAGTAATTAGAAAAGCAAATCAAATATGTATAGATGCTCCTGTTGGTTTCCCATGATGGTAACATGGGATAATTAGTTTGTAGATGAGATTTTGAATACATTTCTAACAGAGTTCCGTGGGTTTAGAAGTAATTATTTGTATTAGAACAGCAATGTCATAACTGTGACAATGCATAGCATTAAGAAATTATGGAAAGTTATAACTACTTTTAGGGATGTTTTAATTAGTAAATAGATCTCTTGATTAAATCTGAAGTTTTATTTAATAAAAACATAAAATTCTGCATAATGGTCCTGGAATTATAAAATAAGGACCCACTATGGATGTCAGATGTGGGAATGAATAGAGAATTAAATATGTGTGAGAAGGTGCAATGGACAGAACTGGATGTGGAGTTTAAGCAGGAGAAAGAATTTAACAGGAGGATCTAGAAAGAAAAAATGACAATGATTGCTATAAGAAGGGGATGAAGAACAAGAAAGGAAAAAAGAGGACGTAAAAAGGAAGAGAAAGATAATGAAATAAAGCAAAAGCATTCTGATTAGCAACAATATAGATGCAGCTGCTAAAATGTAGTGCTTACTAAGTGTGGAAAGCTAATCTACATGCATTACTGTAATTTTCTCATATTATCCCCACATCTCACCTAGATACTCTTAATTTGACCCTTATAGGAGAAAATAGACTCAGAGGAATCACATGCTTAAAGATTGACAAAACCAGTACTCGAAGTCTTTCTTGAAACCACTGTAAAAACAACAAATTATCATTGGTTTTGAGAGTAAATTACAAAGAATTTTTGTTTAAGGTGCTGTTGGTCCACATTATAGAATAAAGTATTGGATACTGATCCACAGACAATACAGAATTATATAAATTATAGTTATTAAATAGGTAAATGTTTCTTACACCAAATCAATAAAGTGTGCTGATGCATTTCCCCTCTGTTGCTTAGGAGTTGACAGGAGAGTGGGCACAGGTCAAGAAGAAGGAATAGACAGATGTATGTGCCCTAAATAATTATGGGGAAATGGCTACGATTCAGACACAATTCAGCCTGATGCCTGTGCAGTGGCTATGGGAGTACTCTCTGATACCACTTATATTAATTTATTTAATCTTATCAACCACTCTATCAGATATTCATTACTATTATCTTCACCTTATAGATGGGGAAATAAGCAAAGAAAGCCTAAATAACTTAACTGAGGTCAAAGCTAGGAGAGAAGATTTGGCTCTGAATACCTCATCATTAATCTGAATAATACACTGATTCCAGAATAATATGGATCATTAGATTCTCAACTATTAGAGAATGAGTACAAAATACATTAATTCAATTTTATCACTGTAATGATTTATTTTTTAAACAAATATTTAGGAAATGATTCATGAGTGATGAATCTAATATTTTATGTTATAATTTATGAAGAACTTTCAAATATATTATCTTCAATGTTCCTCACTAAGAACCAACAGTCAAAAGCAAGGAGACAGCAACTGAGGAAGAAAATTGCTTATAGTTTCATGAATTGATGATGACTTTATACTCCTTCCAATGCACACTAAATATTCTCTTCTCTCTGCTTGTGTCCATATATATATATATATATTTTTTTTTTTTACATATATATAAAACCATCTATGTTTGTATATTTTCTGATTTATGGCACAATTTACTCTTTTGTTGTTATAACATATAATGCTCACATAAGCATGCTTCAAAAGTATGCCTCTTTCCTTTCCATCTAGGGTGAGAAAAAGTCTTATGTCTTATACTTTATTACTGTACACCATAAAATCTAAAGAGAATGTTATATTTGGTAGATACTGTGGATAATTTGAAACTTTTGGCAACCAACATTTTGAAAGCTAATTAGATAAGGTCTTTTGATCTCCTGTTTACTGCAAAACACTCAAGAAGCCATTAAGGCTCAAAAACTTTGCACAGAAAATGAATTCTGAAGATATGAAAGTAACTTATTAGGAGGAAACAAATGAACTTTTTTAAAAAGCTTAACCGACCCTTGAGACTGAAAGAGGCACTTAACCTGAAAAGCAAAATGGCGCTGGAGAAGTCATGATGAACATATTTCATGATTAGGTACCTGCCATTTCCACTTCAATATATTGGAAATAAATTGAAGTGCACTCTTCTCAAGGTTACAGTGGACAAATGGTGCTACTAACAAATCACCAATTCTTGTTAAGTTATTGGAGGAGGAAAATGAGAAAGGTGCACACTAGTTTCACCAGTGGTAGAATTTTGTGTAGTTCCAAGGTTAGCAAACACAACTTGGAAGCATGCATACATTATAACAGATAACAAAAGCTGTTAGTTTTATTTGTGTTAACTCTTCTACACATGGACATTGGAAGGAACTCATGGGTGGAGACTCTTCATGGTCAGGAAATCTATCATTTTGCTCTTTAATTTTATTTTTCATAAAAACCCTGTCATATAAAATTTAACTTTTGGGAAGCCTTTTTCTCTGTATCTATCTGAAAAAAAGAAGCATTTGTAGGATCCCACATTTGTAGGATTAAATAAAATAATATATCCTTAACTATGTCGTAAAACCTATACGCTTAATTTTATAAAGTGAGATTTAGTATAATAATGGATATTTGCAGCTTAAAGTACACTGAGAATGTATGGAGTCTGCATTCTGAAGTTGATTTTGCCCCCAAATAGCTTGTTGGCAAGTACAAGTATGGTCTAGCATTTTTATAACTGGGTACTAAAAAAACTCTAATAATTTTTTGAATTACACATACACACACACACACACACGCACACACAAGGGGTTTAATGGTAAACATACTTGGGAAATTCTGAGTTAAAGTTAAACAAGATTAGTGTTTCCAGTAATGTCTGGAATCTGTAATATATGTACATGCACTGTGCATTTCCAAAGATAAGGGGAATATTATATCGAATGTTTCTAAAATATATTTTTCATAGAAATTCTTTTTTACTGAATACATGTTAACTTTCTACAGCTTATAACAAAATTTAGAAAGTACTAAGTTTGTCATTTAACCCATCCAGGTTGATTTTATACCTTTTAAATGAAAATATGGCCTGGAGGGGAAATTTCCTAAAAATGCTGGATCACATACCAAAGTATCTTCCACTTTAAAAAATTCTAGTGCTATATTTCTAAATTTTCATGAAAATTTTATCTCTTCAAAATGTGTTTTCCATTTTAGTGCATCAAACGAAAGTTATAAGACAATTCTATAAAATAGTTTATAAAACTTTGATCCTTGATGCTTTTGGACTATTCAAGTTAATGAGCATTTATTTGCCTACCAAATGAAAAGAATTCTGCTAGATGACATCAACATGTACGTGAAAGACATAGACCCTGCATTCAAGAAATTGAATGTATTGAAAGAAAATTAAACAAACATAACTATGTTAAGCACTATAATCAAGGTGTTAATAAGGCACTAGGAATGATTTCGGGGAGGTTTAGCCTAAGATATGATTTTGAGTTTTGTCCTAGAGGACGACTGAAAATTTGAAGGTGAGAAGAGGAAGTGTTATAGCAAATAGAGAAAAATCATGACCCAAGGCATAGGGGCATGAAATATCATGGTATTCTTTTTAAAATGCCATAAATTACAAAGTAGTCATATACATTTCCTTTGAATATATCCAAAGTGATACTGTTTCAGTGACTATTTTTTTTTCCGGAAATCATTATGGATTTCAAATAAATTAAATTTGAAATCTAGCACAAACATAGGGAACAGTTAGCATTTTAAGAGACTAGCCATTTAGTTTATGAATCTTTTTCTCTCCACATTTATAATTAATAACTTTAATGAAACAGTAATGCTTCCATAATGAGATAGTGATTCTTAGGCTATCAATGCTAATTTGACTGCCTAATCTCAAAATTTAAAAATTGGAAATCTAAGGCCGGGCGCGGTGGCTCACGCCTGTAATCCCAGCACTTTGGGAGGCCGAGGCGGGCGGATCATGAGGTCAGGAGATCCAGACCAACCTGGCTAACACGGTGAAACCCCGTCTCTACTAAAAAATACAAAAAATTAGCCGGGCGTGGTGGCGGGCGTCTGTAGTCCCAGCTACTCGGAGAGGCTGAGGCAGGAGAATGGCGTGAACCCGGGAGGCGGAGCTTGCAGTGAGCTGAGATCGCGCCACTGCACTCCAGCTTGGGTAACAGAGCGAGATTCTCTCTCTCAAAAAAAAAAAAAACAAAACAAACAAACAAACAAACAAAAAACTGGAAATCTAAAATTTGAAAGCATAAAATGATATATGAAGGAGAAGGAAAGTATGTTATTGTTTTAGCAACTATTTTTGTGTAACCATTATAGATGTTAAATTTCCTGGCGTTTAACTTTCTCTAATTACAGAGTCTTCTGCCATCATTGTTGCTCCCTGATCGTGTATCTTTGCTAAATAAACGTTTACTTTCGTTGTTTTATTTGAAATTACCTTCAATTAGTAATTATTTCTTTTAACAATGTTCTAATACTATGAAGATCCTTTTCTTTTCTAAGAAAATTCAGTGGTAACTGATTCCTGAAAAAGAAGCCAGCTTTGATATCATCCATTCCTTCTCTCCTGCCAACAGTAACAATTGATTTTCTTCCTCCCAAATTGAAATCAGTGAGGAGAGGAGCTCCAAATGACAATCGATGTCCATTTCACTAACCATGTCATAGTTAATTAAATTAACTATGCTATATTTACTTCTTCTAAAACACTCTCTAAGGAATGACTTGAGAAAGGATTTAATTATGCTTTAAATGCACCTCATAGTGCTCAGATTTTGTAGTAAAATATGATTCCCATTGGGGATTATTTATTAAGTAATGACATAATATTATGAAGTTCTTAGGTGAACCAGAAGACTTGTAGTCTACATGAGAACTGTGGATAATACATGTAACTGAGTGGTAAACTGTGTACGATGAAAACATACTTAACTACTTCAGTTGCTATTTCTAAGTGTCCCAAAGCAATCTCAAAGTTTTAATAAGGCATTTACTGGAGTACAGCTAATAAGGGTAAGTGTTTTTCCACATTCCAAGGCACCAGTCCTATTAAACGTAGATTTGAGTTTGGACTTCCACTCTAGTATAGACGACGTTAACTTACATTCCATTTATTCAGCAACTTTTTGTCATCTGAAGTATATAAAAATTGACTAGTGAATAAATTAGGGGGTAATTTGCCTTTTTTTTTTTTTACATAGACTGAAAAATCCTCAAGTGCTAAGATATTGTGTGTCTTTATGTCTCAGTACCTTTTTGAGTAAATGTTTTAATCAGTTGATTAATTTGTACCAAAGTAGAATATCCAAAGAAATAGTCTCTCTTTAAGGGAGCAACACAGAAGATCCCTGTAACTGTGGTATAAATTGTCTAACACATAAAACATAAGAAGTTCTGTAATTCCTATATAATCACAGTTTATTCATTTATAACACATCACTACCAGATATATTACTTATTACTTATTTATTTTCTGCCTATCTCTGCAACCTAAAATACAAGCTATAGAAGAGGGATTTTTGTCTACTTCACTATTTTATTCCCAGCACATAGAACAGTACCTGACACATAAAAGGTACTGTTGAAGTTGAAAGAATGTTTATTGAAATATTTATTGAAAGAATATTTATTTTAAGGATAAACGAGTGAATGTTGGAAAGAAGATAATGCCTATTTTAAGTTTCTATAGGAACTGGAAAATTTTCCCTCCAAAATGTTAAATTAATTTATACCCTTGTCAATTTGGTATGACAACACACTATGCCTTACAAACTATCCTAATGGTAGATTTTACCAATTTCATTAAATTTTGTTAATCTGAATAGTAAAAGGTATCTCCATCTTTAAATTTGTTTTTTCCCAGACTGTTAATAAAATGGAGCAACTTTTCATGTGTTACGTAAACATTTGTGTTTCTTCTTTATGATCTCTTTAAATTCATTATCTATTTTCCTATTGAGCTGTTGGTCTTTGTCTAATGTTTTTGCCTTTATCTTACTAATTTACAGGAATTCCTTCTAGCCTACTTGTGCTTTACAGTGTTACAAAGGTTTCCGTTCAATCTGGCTTTTAAAAATTTAATGTATGTTATATTTTGAATCTGTAATACTTCTGGAAGTAAGGTGTTGGGTAAAGAACAAAGACTCTGGGCCGGGCACGGTGGCTCAGGCTAATCCCAGCACTTTGGGAGGTCGAGGCGGGCCGATCACGAGGTCAGGAGATCAAGACCATCCTGGCTAACACGGTGAAACCCCGTCTCTACTAAAAATACAAACCCGTCGTGGCGGGCTCCTGTAGTCCCAGCTACTAGGGAGGCTGAAGCACGAGAATGGCGTGAACCCGGAAGGCGAAGCTTGCAGTGAGCTGAGATCGCGCCACTGCACTCCAGCCTGGACGCGACAGAGCGAGACTCTGTCTCAAAAAAACAAAACAAACAAACAAACAAACAAAAAAACAAACAAACAAACAAACAAAACACAGACTCTGGAAATAGACAGCTGAGTTCAAACAACAGGTTTTGCTTGAATATTATGTGGCCCTAAGCAAGTTAGTTAATTGTGCCTCCATTTTTTCATCTGTATAATGGGAATAATTTTAGAACTTTCACAAATAAAGTTGTGAACATTAAGTGAGTTGGAGCAGTGTAGGTACATAGTGAATGCTTGATAGTGTTAACCATTGTTATCTGTTAATCCAGGAGTTGATATATTGGAAACTCTCCCCATCCCCAAGATTGTAAAATGTTTTTCTGTATTTTCTTGTAGTAATTTTATACTTTTATTCATCATATTTGGCTTACTAATCCATCTGAAACTTATTTTGCTTAAGGTATGAAATAATTATATTAATTTTCTTTTCCCAAGTGGATATCCAATTGTCCCAAAGCTATTTAATGACATACCAGTCTTTCTCCACTGACTTGAAATGACACCACACAGGTCTATATCTGGATTCTCCATTCTGTTTCACTGTACTATGTATCATTATTGCATCAGTGATACAGTTTAATTAACACTATAGTGTAATATCTGGAAAAGCAAATCTCTAGTTTATTTTTACTTTTCAGAATATTCGTGCCAACACATGAAAGTTGATCCTTCAAGAGAATTGTCAACGTCCCTAAAAATCCCATTGCTATTTTTATTGGTATGCCATTACATTTATAGACGAGTTGGGGAGAAATGGCACTTTTCCACTAATGTTATTTTCATCTAGGACATCATGTATTGCTTCACTCATTCTGCATTACTTTACTGTTCTTCTAAAATTGTGCTTATTAGTAGCATTGCTCAATACAGTAATTTTCAGTATGCAAACCACTAACTTTGTGTCCCTACAGCACTTCAGATATGCGGGAATATAGATCTCACTATTTTCCAGCCATGATTGCTTCAGCAGGGTCAAATT